>NC_091985.1:198869176-199169176 GCF_044704955.1 Pristiophorus japonicus | reverse complement strand
GTACTGGGGGGCAGGTCTCGAGCAGTCAAGCCACAGCACCGTTGCTCAGTTGCCCGATGGTCTGCTCCTTGATATTCCTCGTGGAAACATGGCTCTCTTTGTATGAGTGTTTGGCACAAGTGATAGCTTTGCTGAGGGAACGCATGAGCCATGGTGCAGAGTGGATAGCCCTTGTCTCCGAGCAGCCAGCCTCGGGTTTCATCTGGTGACAGGAAGATTGTTTGCACATGAAACTGATGCAAAATGAAGGTATCATGACTGCTGCCAGGATAGCAAGCATTGACCATCAGGAGTCACTGGGCATGATCGCATGCAACGTGATTGGTACCCTTTGCGATTACAGAAGGTCGCTGGATTGGTATATGGTGGCTGCAATATCACATGTGTGCAGTCGATGATGACTTGCAGCATGGGGAAGCCCGCTATCCTGCTAAAACCACATGCGCCCTCGTCCTGCTTCTCTCTGCTCAGATCTTCTGAATCTCTGTGACCTCCCGCATGCAGCAATGGCAGTGAACTGTGAGATGTTAGCTATGTCTCCTACCGCAGTCTCGAAGGATCCGCTGGCAAACAAATTAAGGTGACCTTGACTGCCATTGGGAGAACCGCAGATGGTGGCAGATTTCTGTGAGCACCTCCTTGGTAAAGCAGAGCATCCTAATACACTGCTCCTCGCTGAACTGGATGTAAAATAATTGCTCTTTGAAGACTCTAGTTAGGTGAGTTCTCCTGTGGAAAGCCCTCCTAGACTCCTGCTCCTCTTTCTGCACGCATCTTCTCCTATTCTTCCCCCGCCTCTGCTCCCTCGCTCGAAGATACACGAGCGTGAGGATATCAGCGAATAGATTGATTTGCAGAATTTTGCATAGAACCAGTCAAACTGTCAAAACATGTCAGCTGCAAGTTGTTGCTGATGATCCCTTTAAATACCACTGCTGAAGGCTCCTTCCCGCTTGCGCAGGTGGTCGAAGATAACGCATGCTGTTAAGTAGAGCAGCGAAGTTGAAAATAGCAGATTGGGCATCAAATGAGCGTTGCCCCCTGATATCACGATCTGCATAAGCGGCATCATTTTCGGGAGAGCGGACATCAGCTGTGTTGCTGCCCAGCCTAAAATTGCAGGCTCCGTGGGAGTCGCTGGTAGCAGGCGGAAGTGTGGCGGCCGCCATTTGTCCCAAATCTGTCTGTGACGTACGGTGCTAAACCCCGGAATTTTTAGCCCCTAGTAATTTTTATGATAATGGAGAACTGACATTACATAGAAATATAGAAACATCGAAAATAGGTGCAGGAGTAGGTCATTCGGGCCTTTAAGCCAGCACCACCATTCAATAAAATCATTAATACTAATCTATATTAAGACATCCATAAATATAAAGGGCCCGAATTCGCGCTCCCCATGGGCGCAAATGAAATGCACACTTGCCCGTGGGATCCTCGAATATTCCGGGGTTACATATGCGAAGCGCTGTGTGAAAAGTAGGCACCTTAAAATTATTTTAACAGATCGCTTGCATGCAAAGGTAACAGGCCTCTGTGCGCGGAGAGTTGGGCTATTTGCCCAATCCCTGCCCAGTGAATGCCCTTCAAATTGTTACGCTGCTAAAAGCAGGCATAAGGCCTGCTTTTACCAGCATAAGAGTTTATAAAAATAGCAAATTAAAATCTTATCACTTATTTCTATATTTCAAAGTAAGCTTATTTTCATTTTAATTAATTATAAATATGTAGTATTTGCAACAAATTATTTTCACTGTTATTGTGTTGTTGGGGGTATTCCCATTAGCAGCTCCGTACATATAGATTTACCAAACGTATGAATGGGGATCCCCTTCATCTGATAGGTTCGCCCAGCCCACGTGATCCCAGAAACCCGTACCATCTTGGGATACGTGCGCCCCTATGTTGGCCATCGCGTAGAGCCCCAGGACCGCAAGTCACCAAACCTAGGGGACCGCCAGGTACTTTCACAGAACTGATTGCGGCCGGAGGCATCCGCCCGTGGGAAGCATCTGAATTCAAATTCTGAGGAAAGTTTCTCGGCGCCAAAACAAGTGTTTAGCTGTCAAAATGCTGCTTAAACCCCGGTTACATCTATTCGACAAGGTTTAGTATTTAGTATGGTGCTTAAGAGAGATCTTATTGCGGATAAACGGCAGTTTCTCTCTGTTCCACTGATTTCACTGATTGCTGGGTAAGGGTGGTGAGAGTGGGTGATGGGTTGGCTGAAGGAGGGTGGCGACCCACAGCGCAGCCTCTGTCGCAGTGAATGACCTTGACTTCAGAACTTCTGCATTTACCTGTTCATGCGCTAAATCCTGAAGTTACAGTCAATGTGAGAGGGGTAATGATCGTGAACGCTGACAGTTCGCCATCATTATCCACCACAAAATCCGGGCTCATTTTGGGAGAAAGGAACACAGTACATGTCGATGGGGTGAGATAAAAATAAATGGAATGGGAGCAGGCTCATCAGAACATTTATTTATTTCTGTGTCTATTTGATTCTGTGTTGATTGTATAATTTCATTTTCAGAAACTAGCAAGTTGCAGAAACAGAAATCAGCAGAAATTGCTGATTCCATTATAACATGTTAGCCTCTGTGATGTTGATATTAGATTCCCTGTTTTCGTTTTACCACAGACTGAAAGCTAATAATCTCACAGACGGTTGTATTAATGAGCTGACCTCCGCTATTATTGTAAACCAGTCAGTGACAGAGCTGGACCTGAGTAACAATGTCAAGGATGGTAACAACAGCAATAATCTAACAGACATCTCTCTTCACGCATTGCGCAAGATGTTTGAAATGAACCATCACCTGAAGAAAATCAGGTTAGATAAAAAATAAATATTAAGTAAATGTTTTTAATTAAATATTTGCAAGGAATAACGTATTATAGATTTTTTACTATCGCTCAGTTGATAATGCTCCAGGCTTTGCTTCAAAAGGTCGTGAGGTCATGCCCCAAGAGCACACAAACTACACTGTCATTTCGGAGCAGACCTGAGGGAATGCTGCACTGTGGAGGTGCCGTTAAACCACGGCCACATCTTCCCTAGAAGATGCATGTCAAAGCAGAACTAGGAATATTTTTGTGTGTCCTAGCCAATATTCTCCAGCAATGACATCACTGAAACTGATTATCTGATCATTATCTCGTTGTGTTTGTGGGATCTTGCTTTGCGTAAATTGTCTGTTGCTTCCTGTATTATAACAGTAACTACACTTCAAAAGAGTGATTAGCTGTAAAGTGCATTGGGATGCACTGAGCTCGTAAAAGGCACTATATAAATGCAGAACCGGTCTACATTTTCAAATGGTAAACAAGATATGGAAGTAATATGGCGCCTTCGTTTTGCGGCGAGTTACTCTGTTGCTTCTGCAACGACACCAAAAATTTGTCGTATTTGGGCCCACCTATGATATCGCTAGCTGTAATTACCAGAAACATTCTCACCCTACCTACCACCTATATTCATAATTTTTCTATTAATTATTTTTACAGCTTGAAACACAATGGCTTCAGTGCAGCAGGACAGAAATCTCTGGAGTCGGGCAGGGGAACCAAGACCAGATGTAACTTTGACTGAATTACCTTTTCTCAATAAGGTTAATTTACTTCCATGGCTATATTGCATAACACCAGCCAAAATTTAGCAGAAGGAGCGAATTAAGGACACACCAAAGAAAAGTATATTGAACAATGCTGTGCCAGGGGAGAGACTACGAGAAACAGGGCGCACTGTTCCAACATTCACAATTGAGTAACGCACCGAAAAATCTTTCAGTTGTGGTGCAGACGAGAATCTAAGAGAAGGCCTGCTTAAAACTGAATTATTTAATTTCCAGAAGCACTGCGGGCAATACCACATCTTTGTTCCCTTTTCGTGAAAACTATTAAGAGATTACTTTCCACGGCGGTGATCCCTGCACACAGACCAGAGGAAACGTTGTCCAGGACCCGTAGCATTAATTTCGCGTGAGATTTACTTCCTCCCTCTTGGTGTTCATTAACGGTGGTCCACCATACAGATCCTGCTGTAGGATTTTATCGTCAGTTTATGTGCCTGCTGTAGTAATAGGATCCTTCGTGAATCCTTTCACGTCCCGCTCACCCATCGCCCCCGGGATAGCTGACCTGGCTTGGTTTCCAGTTAAAAAACTCCTCGATTTCAAAATTCACATTCTTATTTACAAACCCGTCCATGGCCTCCCCCCTCCCTATCTCTGTAATCCCCTCCAGCCCCACAACCCCCCTGAGATATCTGCCCTCCTCTAATTCTGCCCCTCTTGAGCATCCCTGATTATAAACATTCAACCATTGGTGGCCGTACTTTCAGCTGCCTGGGCCCCAAGCTCTGGAACTCCCTGCCAAAACTTCTATGCCTCGCTACCTCTTTTTCCCCTTTCAAATCGTTCCCTAAACCGTACCGCTTTCACCAAGCTTTTGGGCAACTGCCCTAATTTCTCCTTATGCTGCTTGGTTTCAATTTTTTTTAATCATAATACTCCTGTGAAGGACCATGGGACGTTCCACTACGTTAAAGACTCTATATTAATACAAGTTGTTGTTGTTGTTGAATGTCGAAGTGATGGACATTGTTTCAGGGATATTTGAACTAATTTAAGGTATTTAGGTGAAGCACAATTCGTGTTATTAATCATTAAACATGCAGCTTGCTCCATTCGCACGTTATGAACTCAATGGAAAAGCTTTTACTCCAATGCAAACAATTTGCAAACACGCGGGAGCAGTGATTTGTTTATACACTATCAACTTAATAACTTGTTTTGCTTGTGGTAAATGTATCCATATATGAAAGGTTGTGATCGTTCAAGGTTATCAATTGTAAAGGAGAATTAACCTCTTTAATAAACTAATTTTACATTGTAACAATTGCCACAATATAATGGACAACATAACCTTGTGAATTGCAGCAATCCAGGTCAGGATGTTGTCATGTCAGCTTCCGGCCTATGCTAAATTGACAATATCACACTCACACAATGCTGCGGTGGGGTTGGGGGGAAATTTGTGCCTGGTTTTGCGCTATTTATTAATATCTATTGACGACAAACAGGCAGAGTGTAGTAAGTCCTCTTGCATGTTATACACGCAGCATTGAATATAAACCATACGTGGGAGTGAGATAAAAGGCTCTAATCACATGCCAGATAAGAGTTTCAATCAAGGATAAACCGACCCATCTCCAGCCTCGCGTTCTTCTCCAAAGACATTGATCATGTTGTCACCTCGCAGATCCATGTCCATCTTTCCAACAATTCCATGTTTGTATAACTCCAATCAGGTTTCTGCCCCTGCTGAAAAAATGAAACGGCCATTCTCAAATTCATAAATGACCTCCTATGTCATTGTAGTTGTGATTGTCTATCCATCCTCCTAACTCTCGACGTGTCCACAGCCATTGACACCGATGACCATGGCATTGTCCTGCAACGCTTATTCATCGTTACCCAGCTGGGTAGGACTCTCTTTGCCTGGCTGCATTCATTTCTATCTAATATTAGCCAAAGAATCACCTGCATGGCTGCCTTTCATGTCCCGATCTGACATTGTTACATCTGCTGTCTCCCAATATCTATCCTTGGTGCTTCTGTTTTTCATCTTGATGCTGCCCCTCAACATCAACATCAGGTTG
This sequence comes from Pristiophorus japonicus, assembly GCF_044704955.1. Lineage (NCBI taxonomy): Eukaryota > Metazoa > Chordata > Chondrichthyes > Pristiophoridae > Pristiophorus > Pristiophorus japonicus. The sequence continues at coordinate 199,163,511 of NC_091985.1, read as the reverse complement.
TACATGTACACAGATGAATCCCAGCTTTACCACAGCAAGAACTCTCTTGACCCCTGCAATGTTTCTGATTTGTCACTCGTTTGTCCAAAATGCATTAATGGATCAGCAGAAATGTACTGTAAATTAAGTATTGGGTAAACCAAAACTATTACCTCCGGTCCCACCCACAAGCCCCGTTCCCTAGCCACCAATTTAATTCCTTTCCCTCGCCAGTCTGAGGCTGAACCAGACCGTTCACAACCTTGGCGTCATATTTCACCTTGATGCGAGCTTCCGATTGCATATCTTCTCTATTAGCAAGAGTGCCTACTTCCACCTCCGTCACATCGTCTCCCACCTTGTACTCTCCCTAAATTTGGCCTCACCCAAAACTCTTCTGGCCTCATCATACCTCGAACCATGTCCCATTCACCCAGCAAGCCTGCGCTCCCTGAACTACAATGGCTACCAAAGCTCCATTTTAAAATGATCATCCTTGTTTTAAAATCCCTACATTGCATAGCCCCTCCCTTTAAACTCGTCCAGTCCTGCAACCCATCGCAATCTCTGCATTCTTCTAATTATGAATTCTTGCGCATCCCAAATTTCATCGCTCCACCTTTCGCGACCTTGCATTCAGATCCCTGGGCCCTAAGCGCTGGAATTCCTGCGCTAACCCTCTCCGCCTCTCTAGCGTTCTCTTCTACTTTCAGAAGCTCTTTAAAACCTACCTCATTAAGCAAGATTGTGCTCACCTATCCTAATATGCATATGCGTTTGGCGTCTGCTGATGTCTCGGAAAACATTACACCCTCAATCAACACTACCACAAAACATATTGTCGCTCATCCTGTTGGGACCTTAACTCTTAAACTTAATCACACGAGGCACGTACTGCAGACACAGTCACTGTGACCTTCACCTTTATTACCTGGACCAAGGAGTGCTGGACCTGCGTGGAACCTCCCCTTATTTACCTGAATCTCCAGGTAAGGAGTGTCTCCCACAAGTACACCCCCTGTGGTCAAGGTGTGCATTTCTATTAAATATGTACAGTATGTAGTGGTTGCATGAGGGTTACAATTGTATAAGGGTTACAGTAATATGCTGGTTACATACATGACATCACCTCCCCCCCTCACGTCTTTTTGACTCAAAGGTTAAGTCTATCAGGTGGTCGACACTCTCTCGTGGCTTGCCGCAGTTGAGGCTCTTGTGGCTGAGCTTTGGCATGCGTTTCTGTCAACTGAGGTGATTCCGGCCTTTCCGGGCTGGCCGCAGGGACTGTGCATGCTGGTGAATGTCCTTGTTGCTCGTCCACATCTCATGTTCTTGACATCTCATGCTCTTCTTCATGTTCATCAGTGTCTATGCTGAACCTTTTCTGTACTTGGTCCAAGTGTTTGCGGCATATCTGCCCATTATTGAGTCTGACCACTATGACCTTTTTCCCTCTTTACCAATTGCGGTGTCCTCCAGGCACCTGGGTCCCAATGCATGGTTAAGTATAAATACCGGATCATCCATTTCTATACACCTCTCCCTTGAGGTACTATCGTGCCACTCGGTTTGGGACTGGTGCTTGCCCTCAACAATGTCTGCCAGGGTTGGGTGGATGAGGGACAGCCGCATTTTGAGTGTACGTTTCATGAGGAGTGGGCAGAACTCCCGTGAGCGTGTGCGGCCGGGACCTATAGGCCAGTAGGAGGCCCGATGGGCGGTACTGCAGAGAGGGTCCTTGGATGCGGAGCATGCCTTGCTTTATGACTTGGACCGCATGTTCTGCCTGGCCATTGGAATCCGGCTTGAACGGCGCTGTCCGGACATGTTTGATGCCATTACCTGACATAAACTCCTGGAATTCATGGCTGGTGGAACACGGGCCATTGTCGCTGACTAGAATGTCCGGTAAGCCATCGGTCACAAAAACCGTGTGCAGGCTCTCCTCGGTGATGGATGTCATGCATGAGTTTAATATGATGCACTCGATCCATTTCGAGTATGCATCGACAATTATCAAGAACATTTTTCCCATGAACGGGCCCCCATAGTCCACATGAATGCGGGACCAAGGCTTGGTGGGCCAGGGCCACAGGCTGAGCGGGGCCTCCCTGGGGGCATTGCCCAGCTGGGCACACGTTGTGCACCTGCGAACCCAGTGTTCCAGGTCTGAGTCAATCCCAGGCCACCATACATGTGACCGGGCAATTGCCTTCATTAGTACAATCCCAGGGTGCTCGATGTGGAGTTCTCTGATGAATGCTTCCCTCCCCTTCTGGGGCATGACTACTCGGCTGCCCCATAACAGGCAGTCGGCTTGGATGAAGAGCTCATCCATCAGTCTCTGAAACGGTCTGACCTCCTCGGGGCATGCCCCGTGCATGGGCGCCCAATCCCCCATCAGGACACATTTCTTTATCATGGATAGGAGGGGGTCCATGTTGGTCCACAGTTTGATCTGGCGGGCTGTGATGGGGGAGCCTGCGGTGTAAAAAGCCTCAACGGCCATGACCACTTCAGCGCTTTGCTCCGCTGCCCCCTCGTGGTGGCCAGGGGAAGCCTGCTGAATTTGTCAGCTCAGCTTTCAGTGCCTGGCCGCTGCCGTATGGTGTAGTCATACGCAGCCAGCGTGAGAGCCCATCGCTGTATGCGAGCTGACGCATTTGCATTGACCGCCCTGCTGTCAGACAACAGAGAAGTTAACGGCTTGTGGTCCGTTTCTAACTCGAATGGTCTAGCGAAAAGGTATTGGTGCATTTTTTTTCACATCATAAACGCAAGTGTGTGCTTCCTTTTCGACCATGCCGCACCCACGCTCTGCCTGGGAGAGCGACCTGGAGGCATAAGCCACCGGTTGGAGTTGTCCATCTCCATTACCCTGCTGCAGCACACACCCAACCCCGTATGATGATGCATCGCATGTGTACACTAGTTTTTTACTGGGGTCATACAATGTTTACAGTTTGTTAGAACAAAGCAGGTTAGGCACCCTGTTGAAAGCCCGTTCTTGACAGTCCCCCCTAAACCATTCTCAACCCTTACGCAGGCGCACATGTAACGGCTCCAACAATGTGATTAAGTTCGGCAGGAAATTCCCGAAATAGTTCAAAAGTCCCAGGAACGATCGCAACTCCGATGTGTTGCCGGGCCTGGGCGCACGACGGATCACCTCCGTTTTGGATTCGGTAGGTTGGATCCCCTCTGCGGCAAACCTCCTGCCCAAAAACTCCACCTCTGGGGCCAAAAACACACACTTGGCCTTCTTCAGCTGCAGGCCTACCGGGTCCAATCGGCGTAGCACCTCCTCCAGGTTGTGGAGGTGTTCCTCGCTGTCTCGACCCGTTATTAGGATGTCATCCTGGAATACAATTGTGCTGGGGATGGATTTGAGCAAACTTTCCATGTTTCTCTGAAAAATGGCAGTCGCCGAACTGATGCCGAAAGGACACCTGTTGTAGATGAATAAATCTTGTATGTCATGATGGTGGTCAGAAGCTTGGATTCTTCCGCCAGTTCCTGAGTCATGTAGGCCGAAGTGAGGTCCAATTTAGTGAACAGCTTGCCACGTGCCAACGTGGCAAAAGGTCCTCCGCCCTCGGGAGCGGGTATTGGTCCTGCAGGGGCAGCCAGTTGATGGTGGCTTTGTAGTTACTGCAGATCCTAACCGAGTCGTCCGCTTAAAACACAGGAACAATGGGACTTGCCCAGTCACTGAATTCAACGGGCGAAATTATGCTCTCACTGAGCAGTCTGCTCAGTTCACACTCAATTTTCTCATGCATCACGTACGGCATCGCTCTGGCTGTGTGATGCACTGGTCTGGCGTCCGGGGTGATGTGTATCACTACTTTGGTGTCCTTGAATGTTCTGACACCAGATTGAAACAGCGACACGAATTTTTATAGTACCTGTGAGCATGAGCTTCGCTCCATAGATGAAATGGCATGCAAATCGCCCCATTTCCAGTTCATCTCAGCTAGCCAGCTCCTTCCCAAAACGCGGGGCCATTTCCTGGAACGATCCAGAGTGGCAGCCAGTTCTGTGACCCATTGTGTGTTACCACCACGTTTGCACTGCCTAGCAGTGGAATGATCTCTTGGGTGTACGTCCATAGCTGCATATTAATTCGTTCCAGTTTGGGCCTGCTAGCTCTGTGAGGCCATAGTTTCTCAAATTCTTGTGCACTCATGAGGGATTGGCTACCGCCCGTATCCAGGATGCAATTCAATAAAACTTTCATCATCATGGGTGGCGTTTTGGTGTATGCGTTGTGGACGCCAGCCAAATGAACCCGCTGAACTTCAGCATCCATGGCTTTACCCCAAGAATTGTCCTGCATTGCACGCCCCTTGCCTGATTCCTCTGTCTCATAGATTAGTCTCGCTACCGGCTGTTTGCAAACCCTAGCCAAATGTCCTCTGGTATTACAATTCCTACAGATGAACTGTTGAAATTTGCAGCTTTTCGCATAATGTCTGCCCCCGCATCTCCAGCATTGGCTGAGATCGTTGTTCACAAAAGGACTGTTAGCAGGCATTCCGCTCTAATTGTCCTCTTGGTTGTTTCTAAGCACTCTGATGGTGGGTGTTAATGGTCCCCTTGATGGCGTGAATTGCCGCTCCCCTCTCCATTGTCCCTGTCGGGGGCCCACCTTTGAGTCGGTTTCTGCCTGGGCAGTTACAAAATGCCTTTGTCTGACTGCTGCAGTTGCAAAATGCCTTTGCCTGACTGCGAGATCTTGAGCTGGGGTTTATGACGTTAATTCCTTTGTCCGTCGCCACGTTGGACCCAGGACTACTTGCGTAAATTAGCTTGGTCTCTTCTTCCCCTGCGATGAAAGTTTGAGCTACCAATGCTGCCCTCTCTAGATTTAAGTCCTTGGTCTCTATGAGCTTCCTGAAGATCCCGGCATGGCTAATGCCCTCAATGAAAAAATCCCTTAATATCTCCCCCCTGCAGGTGTCTGAGAACTTACAGAGGCTGGCCAAGCGCCGCAAGTCTGCCACGAAGTCCGAGATGTTTTGCCCTTCCCGACGTCGGTGTGTGTAGAACCGGTGCCGGGCCATGTGTATGCTGCTCGCTGGTTTTAAGTGTTCGCTGATCAGCTGGCTGAGCTCTTCAAAAGACATGTCGGCCGGTTTGTGGGGTGCGAGCAGGTCCTTCATCAGTGCATACATTTTTGTCCCGCAGCTTGTTAGTAGATGCGCCCTTGCGCCCTCCGCTTGTCAGCCGCATCCTCTCCCAGCCAGTCCTTCGTGACAAAGATCTGCTGGAGTCTCTCCACAAAATCGTCCTAGTCTTCACCCACACATTAACGTTCCTCTGAGCTACCGGTGGCCATCCTCTGGGTTCAGTGATTCCTGTTTCGCGTCGCCAGCTGTTGAGTCCTTAACTCTTAAACACAATCACACGAGGCACGTACTGCAGACACAGTCACTCTGTGACCTTCATCTTTATTACCTGGACCAAGGAGTGCTGGCCCTGCGTGGGACATTCCCTTATATACCTGAATCTCCAGGTAAGGTGTGTCTCCCACAAGTAGTCAAGGTGTGCATTTCTAGTAATTATGTACAGTATGTAGTGGTTACATGAGGGTTACAATTGTATAAGGGTTACATTAGTATGCTGGTTACAGACATGACAAATCCCATTACAGCTTTGAAATAATCATAGTGCTGGATCCCAAAGCAGAGCTAGCATCATGCTGCAATGAGGTGGCTAAACACATGATCACCAGCAGTATCGATTGCAGAACTTGGGTTCAGTGCAAGGACAGGTCTAATGCATTCACCTGATCGCAAGAATGACACACAAGTCCTCATGTTCAGCTACATATTATTCAGAGCCCACAACAATGTTTATGGCAACCCACCAAAGCCGACAGAACTCTTTTCTCGCCACGCATTAAACGTTTCTTCACCACACACAGCAGGTTATGGCCGCAGCTCCCATTCCTATTAAAATGCAGCCTGCTGTTCATGCACTCCAACATTCATAAACAGTACTCGGGGTACATCCGTTCACAATCTGAAGGTTTTTTTAAACTCTTCTGCTAATTGCTTTCACTTTTTATCATTACAGGCACTCTCTTACAAAGAAAACTCATCTGTCTGTCTCAAAATAGGTTTCTCCCTCCCATAATGCACTTTAGGTAATAACACTTTCAGAGCTGAAACACACTCTGTAAGGAACAAGTATTAACAAATTGCAATTTAAAGCAGAAAATGCTGGAAACATATAGCAGGTCTGGCAACATTTGTTTACAGCAATATAGAATTGCCGTATCAGGTCAATGACCTTTCATCTGACTGGAAGATGTTAACGATTTAAAGGGGAGGAGTAAGAAACATAGAAACATAGAAAATAGGTGCAGGAGTAGGCCATTCGGCCCTTCTAGCCTGCACCGCCATTCAATGAGTTCATGGCTGAAAATGCAACTTCAGTACCCCATTCCTGCTTTCTCGCCATACCCCTTAATCCCCCTAGTAGTAAGGACTTCATCTAACTCCTTTTTGAATATATTTAGTGAATTGGCCTCAACAACTTTCTGTGGTAGAGATTTCCACAGGTTCACCACTCTCTGGGTGAAGCAGTTTCTCCTCATCTCGGTCCTAAATGGCTTACACCTTATCCTTAGACTGTGACCCCTGGTTCTGGACTTCCCCAACATTGGGAACATTCTTCCTGCATCTAACCTGTCTGAACCCATCAGAATTTTAAATGTTTCTATGAGGTCCCCTCTCATTGTTCTGAACTCCAGTGAATACAATCTTTCTTGACAGGTGAGTTCCGCCATCCCGGGAATCAGTCTGGTGAGCCTTCGCTGCACTCCCTCAATAGCAAGAATGTCCTTCCTCACGTTAGGAGACCAAAACTGTACACAATACTCCAGGTGTGGCCTCACCAAGGCCCTGTACAACTGTAGAAACATCTCCCTGTCCCTGTACTCAAATCCCATCGCTATGAAGGCCAACATGCCATTTGCTTTCTTAACCGCCTGCTGTACCTGCATGCCAACCTTCAATGACTGATGTACCATGACACCCAGGTCTCGTTGCACCTCCCCTTTTCCTCATCTGTCACCATTCAGATAATAGTCTGTCTCTCTGTTTTTACCACCAAAGTGGATAACCTCACATTTATCCACATTATACTTCATCTGCCATGCATTTTCCCACTCACCTAACCTATTCAAGTCACTCTGCGGCCTCATAGCATCATCCTCGCAGCTCACACTGCCACCCAACTTAGTGTCATCCGCAAATTTGGAGACACTACATTTAATCCCCTCGTCTAAATCATTAATGTACAGTGTAAACAGCTGGGGCCCCAGCACAGAACCTTGCGGTACCACACGAGTCACTGCCTGCCATTCTGAAAAGTACCCATTTACTCCTACTCTTTGCTTCCTGTCTGACAACCAGTGCTCAATCCATGTCAGCACACTACCCCCAATCCCATGTGCTTTAACTTTGCACATTAATCTCGTGTGGGATCTTGTCGAAAGCCTTCTGAAAGTCCAAATACACCAAATCAACTGGTTCTCCCTTGTCCACTCTACTGGAAACATCCTCAAAAAATTCCAGAAGATTTTTCAAACATGATTTCCCTTTCACAAATCCATGCTTACTTGGACCTATCATGTCACCTCTTTCCAAATGCGTTGCTATGACATCCTTAATAATTGATTCCATCATTTTACGCACTACTGAGGTCAGGCTGACCGGTCTATAATTCCATGTTTTCTCTCTCCCTCCTTTTTTTAAAAAGTGGGGTAACATTGGCTACCCTCCACTCGATAGGAACTGATCCAGAGTCTATGGAATGTTGGAAAATGACTGTCAACGCATCCGCTATTTCCAAAACCACCTCCTTAAGTACTCTGGGATGCAGTCCATCAGGCCCTGGGGATTTATCGGCCTTCAATCCCATCAATTTCCCCAACACAATTTCCCGACTAATGAGGATTTCCCTCAGTTTTCCTTCTTACTAGATCCTCTGACCCCTTTTATATCCGAAAGGTTGTTTGTGTCCTCCTTAGTGAATACCGAACCAAAATACTTGTTCAATTGGTCTGCCATTTCTTTGTTCCCCGTTGTGTCTTCCCCTGATTCTGACTGCAGGGGACCTACGTTTGTCTTTACTAACCTTTTTCTCTTTAGATATCTATAGAAGATTTTGCAGTCCGTCTTAATGTTCCCTGCAAGCATCCTCTCGTACTCTATTTTCCCTGCCCTCATCAAACCCTTTGTCCTCCTCTGCTGAGTTCTAAATTTCTTCCAGTCCCCAGGTTCACTGCTATTTCTGGCCAATTTGTATGCTACTTCCTTGGCTTTAATACTATCCCTGATTTCCCTTGATAGCCACGGTTGAGCCACCTTCCCTTTTTTATTTTTACGCTAGACAGGAATGTACAATTGTTGTAGTTCATCCATGCGGTCTCTAAATGTTTTCCATTGCCCATCCACAGTCAACCCCTTAAGTATCATTCGCCAATCTATCCTAGCCAATTCACGCCTCATACCTTCAAAGTTACCCTTCTTTAAGTTCTGGACCATTGTCTCTGAATTAATTGTTTCATTCTCCATCCTAATGTAGAATTCCACCATATTATGGTCACTGTTCCTCAAGGGGCCTCGCACAACGAGATTGCTAATTAATCCTCTCTCATTACACAACACCCAGTCTAAGATGGCCTCGCCCCTAGTTGGTTCCTCGACATATTGGTCTAGAAAACCATCCCTTATGCACTCCAGGATATCCTCCTCCACCGTATTGCTTCCAGTTTGGTTAGCCCAATCTATATGCATATTAAAGTCACCCATGATAACTGCTGCACCTTTATTGCATGCACCCCTAATTTCCTGTTTGCTGCCCTCCCCAACATCACTACTACTGTTTGGAGGTCTGTACACAACTCCCACTAACGTTTTTTGTCCTTTTGGTGTTCTGCAGCTCTACCCATATAGATTCCACATCATGCAAGCTAATGTCCTTCCTAAATATTGCATGAATCTCCTCTTTAACCAGCAATGCTACCCCACCTCCTTTTCCTTTTATTCTATCCTTCCTGAATGTTGAATACCCATGGATGCTGAGTTCCCAGCCCTGATCATCCTGGAGCCACGTCTCTGTAATCCCAAAAACATCATATTTGTTAACATCTATTTGCACAGTTAATTCACAGTTAATTTTTTGTGATGGGGTGGAGGGCAGATGTGATTAGTTGACACAAGTGAGGTTGGTGCAAGGGTAATGAAATGATAATGAGACAAGGGTATCATAGAATCATAGAATGGTCACAACGCAAAATGAGGCCTTTCGGCCCGTCCAGCCCATGTCGGCACTCTGCAAGAACGTTCAGCTAATCCTACTTCTCCGACCTTTTCCCAAACCCTGTAATATTTATCCAATTCCCTTTTGAAAGCCACGTTTGGATCTGCCTCAATCATCCTTTCAGACAGTGCATTCCAGATCCTAAACACTCGACGCATAAAAACGTGATTTCTCATGTCTACTCTGGTTCTTCTGGCAGTCACCTTTAATCGGTATCCTCTGTTTCTCGAAACTTCCACCAATGGGAACAGTTTATCTCTATCTACTCTGTCATGATTTTGAAGACCTCGATCAAATCTCTTCTCAACCTTCTCTGCTCTAAGGAGAACAACCCCAGATTCGCCAGTCTATCCACATAACTGAAGTCCTTCATCCCTGGAATTATTCTTGTAAATCTTTTCTGCATCCTATCTAAGGCCTTCACATCCTTCCTAAAGTGTGGTGCTCAGAATTGGACACAATACTCCTGTTGAGGGCGAACCAGTGTTTTATATAGGTTCATCATAACTCCCTTGGTTGTGTACTCTATGCCTTTATTTATGAAGCCTAGTATCACAAATGCGTTTTTACCACTTTCTCAATCCGCCCTGCCACCTTCAATGATTTGGGCACGCATATGCCACAGATCTCGCGGTTCCCGGACCTCCTTCTTAATTGTACCCTTTAGTTTATATTACCTCTCCTTCTATTTCCTACCAAAATGTATCACTTCGCATTTCCTGCATTTAATTTCATCTGCCACATGTCCGCCCATTTCACCAGGCTGTCTAAGGGCTAGACTTCCCTATGGGACCCTCAACGCCCGATTGTCCGCTCAGAAAAACTGCTAACCTTTGGTGAGTAACGCTGGTGAGAATTTCCACATTTATGTTTAAGCCAATTAACAATAATCGCCGAGCGAGAAAATGGGCATTGCACCTTAGTGTCGGCGGTTTTCTCGGTGGTTAAGGGAAAAACAAGTAAAATGGGCGATGCTTACCGGAATGGACTTAAGTATTTAAAGTTTAGTCCAAGGCTGCGGGTGGGATTAGGGAGAGGGAAAACTTTAAAAAAAAATGCAATTAAAAAAAAATGTAGAAAGCATTTGCAAGACACTTTTACAACTAATCGCCATTTAAAAATTTTAAAAACTTAAATAAAGAAACTTTAACTTACCTTTCTTTGCAGAGTACTTACCTACCGCTCTGTTTAAGCAGCTTTTGCAGGGCGGTTCCCTCGGCGATCTGGACGGGTTCTGTTGAGACCAAACCAACACCCTGCCGATTTTTCGCAGCATTGCACATCTGCGGGTAGGTCCTGGTGGGCATGTTCAGATGTGGGCGATACTATTTAAAAAAGGGTGAAACTGTCGGCAGGTAGTAAAACAGCTGTACCACCGAGAAAATCGCTGAGAACCCAACGAACATGATAGAAAAATGTCTTCCTGAAGTCTAGCGCTATCCTCCTCACTGTTCACTATAATTGCAAGTTTTGTGTCATCTGCAAATTTTGAAATTGTGCCCTCTACACCCACATCTGTCAATATACATCAAGAAAAGCAGTGGACCTAGAACCGACCCCTGCGGAACACCACTGTATACCTTCCTACTGTACGAAAAACAACCATTCTCCACTTTTCCCTGTTACCTGTTAGTTAGCCAATTACATATACATGCTGCCACTGCCCCTCTTTATTCCATTGGCTTCAGCTTTATTGGAAAGCCTATTATATGGCACGTATCAAACGCCTTTTGTAAGTCTGTGCACACCACATCAAATGAATTGCGCTCATCAACCCTCTATGTAATCTAATCAAAAAATGCAATCAGTTCAGTTAAACATTATTTGCCTTTAAGAAATCAGTGGTTGCATTCATAAATTGGAATTGTCCAAGTGGCTTTAATTTTGTCCCGGATTATCGTTTCTAAAAGATTCCCCTCTACCGAGGTTAAACTGACTGGCCTGTAGCTGCTGGGTTTATCCTTACATCCTTTTTTTGAACAAGGATGTAATATTCCAATTCTCCAGTCCTCTGGCACCTGCCCTGTATTCAAGGAGTATTGGAAGCAATTTCCACCTTTACTCCCCTCAGCATCCTCGGATCCATCCCATCTGGTCCTGGTAACTTCTTTCAGTACAGCCAGCGTTTCTAGCAGCTGCACCATATCAATTTTTATTCCATCCAGTATCTCAACTACCTCCACTATGATTTTGGAAGCACCTTCCTTCTTGCTAAAAACAGATGCGAAGTGCTAATTTAGTATCACAGTCATGCCCTCTGCCTCCATGCGTAGATCTCCATTTGGACCCTAATAGGCCTCACCCATCCTCTTACTACCCGATTAATATTTATATGCCTACACTGAAGTTTTTGATTCCCTTTTGTTTTAGCTGCTAATCTATTCTCATAATCTCTTTTTGCCACTCGCATTTCCTTTTTCAGTACCCTTCTGAACGTTCTATATTCAGCTTGGTCTCATACTTAAGTGTTTGGTTGGTCATTATGTATCTATCATTCTTGCGAACCTTGGGCATTGCTTTAAACGATGAGACTGGATTAAAAACTAAATATAGATAATTGATATTTCCAAATGTGAAAACTTAATTAATTAAATAAACTGCATTGGAGATGGCAGGGTAGGCGATGTGTTGCAGCTGCAGCACGTGGGAGCTGGTGGACACCAGTGTGATCCACGGCGACCGCACCTGCAGCAAGTTTTGGCTGCTCAAGGAACTTCAGCTCTGAGTTAATGAGCTGGAGTCCGAGCTTCAGACACGCAATACGTCAGGGAGGGGAAGAGTTACCTGGAAGCTATGTTCCAGCAGAGAATCACACCCGTTGAATTAAATAATTCAAATTTGGTCCATGGTCAGGGATAGGAGGTTGTGACTACGAGTGAAGCAGGTAAGGGGAGCCATGATGTAGTGATGTAGGAGCGTCAGCTCTTGTTCTTGTCCGACAGGTACGGGGTTCGTACTCCCTGTGTGGACGAGAGCAGGTTCTACATGGAGGATGAGCAAATTGACCACAGCACCGTGGCCAGGTAGCCATTCAAGTGCTAGAAGCAAAAAGAGATGATGTAGTGGTCGGAGTCAATATAGTTAGGGGGATAGATACTGTTCTCTGCAGCCTTCAGCGTGAGTCCTAAAGGCAGCGTTACCTGCCAGATGCCAGGTTTAAAGAGATCTCCTCTGGGCTGGAGAGGAACTTGAGGGGGAGGGGAAATATTCAGTTGGCGTTTTCCACGTAGGTACCAACGACATAGTTTGGATGACGAAAAACGTTCTGCTGAGTGAGCATGAGCAGCTAGAGGTTAAATTAAAAAACTGCACCACAAAGGGAATAATCTCTGGAATACTACCTGAGCCTCAAGCAAATTAGCGTAAGATAAAGAAGATCAGAGAGGTGAACACGTGGCTCAATGATTGGTGTGGGAGAAATGGGTTTTGATTAATCGGGCACGAGCAACAGTACTGGGATAGGAGGGAGCTGTTCCATTGGGACGGGCTTCACTTCAACCAGACTGGGATCATTGTACTGGCGAATAGATAACTAGGGCTGTAGCTAGGCTTTAAGCTAAATAGTGAGGGGGAGAAGGATCAGATGACTGGACATTTTAACAGTGAACAGAAAAGAAGAAGGCAATAATGCAGGGTACCAATAGGAGTAATGATATCCAGAGTGTGACAGGAAGGGACAGAGCGTACAAACATAAAAATGTATCATGAAGTGGGGTTGGTGTAGGGAAAATAGTAAAAGACAAAAATTAAAAGCTCTTTATCTGAATGCAGACAGCATCCATATCAAGATAGACGAGTTGATGGCACAAATAGAAATAATGGGTATTGTATGATAAACATTAAAGAGACGTGGTTACAAGTGACCAAGGCTGGGAACTGAATATTCAGCAGTATTTACCATTTCTGAAGTATAGGCAAAAAGTTAAAGGAGGTGAAATAACTCTGGAAATAAATGATCATATCAGTGCAGTTGTGAGAAAATATACGGGATCAGAAGATCATGATGTAGACTCAGTTAGGCCGTTGATAAGAAATAATAAGCGAAAGAAGACACTGGTGGGAGTAGTCTATAGACCCCCTAACAGTAGCTACACTGCAGCACAGAGTATAAATCAATAAATAATGGAGGCTTCTAAGAAAGACATGGCAATAACCATGGGTAATTTTAATCTTCATATTGATTGGATAAATCAAATTGGCAAAGCTAGCCTTGAGGAAGAGTTCATACAGTGTATTCGAGGTAGTGTCACAGAACAATACATTGTGGAATCAACCACGGAGCAGACAATTTTAGAACTGTAATGCGACTGGATTAATAAATGATTTCATCGTAAAGGATCTTCTTGGAATGAGCGATTATAGCATGGTAGAATTTCAAATTGCGTTTCACGGTAAAAAAGATAAGTTTCAAACTATTGCCCTGAACTTAAATAAATGCAATGACAAAGTTATTGTGTGAAAGAGTGGTATTTATGAAAGGGAAATCATGTTTGACAAATTTGCTGAAATTCTTCGAGGATGTAACGAGCAAGGAGGATGAAGAGGAACCAGTAGATGTCGTGAATTTGGATTTTCAGGAGCCATTCGATGAAGTGGCACATCAAAGGCACAAGATAAGAGTTCATGTGGTTGTGGGTAATATATTAGCATGAATATAGGATTGGCAAACTAACGAAAATACAGAGTTGAGATAAATAGGTCAATTTCAGGTTGACAAATTGAAACTCGTGGGGTGCCGCAGGGATTGGTGCTGGGGCCTCAACTATTTAAAATCTATATGAATGAATTGATGAAAGGACCGAGTGTAATGTAGCCTCTATGCTGATGATATAATGATAAGTGGGAAAGCAAGTTTTGAGGAGAACGCAAATAATCTGCAAATGGATATAGATAGGCTAACTGAGTGGGCAAATATTTGGCAGATAGAGTATAATGTTGGAAAATGTAAGTTCTCCACTTTGGTAGGAAAAATAAATAGCAAACCATTATTTAAATGGGGAGAGATTTATAAGTGCTGCGGTACAGAGGGATCAGGGGAACCTTGTACCTAAAACACAAAAAGTTACCATGCAGGTACAGCAAACAATTAGGAAGGTAAATGGAATATTGGTCTTCATTGCAAGGGGGATGGAGTATAAAAATAGGGAAGTCCTGCTACAACTGTACAAGGCCTTGATCAGACAACGCCTGGAGTACTACATTAAGTTTTGGTCTACTTATTTAAGGACGGATATAATTGTATTGGAGACAGTTCAGAAAAGGTTCAAGGGGTTGATTCTGGAGACGAAGAGGTTATCTTATGGATAAAAGTTGAGCAGGTTGGGCCTATACTCATTGGAGTTTAGAAGAATGTGGGGGAATCTAGAACTAGGGGGCATAGTTTTAGAATAACGGGTCATAGAAATTTAAAACATAGAAAATAGGTGTAGGGCTTTCGAGCCTGCAACATCATTCAATAAGATCATGGCTGATCATTCAACTTCAGTACCCCATTCCTGCTTTCTCTCCATACCCCTTGATCCATTTAGCCATAAGGACCACATCGAACTCCTTTTTGAATATATCTAATGAACTGGCCTCAACAACATTCTGTGGTATAGAATTCCACAGTTCACAATTCTCTGAGTGAAGACGTTTCTGATCATCTTGTCCTAAATGGCTTACCACTTATCCTTAGACTGTGACACCTGGTTCTGCGCTTCATCGGGAACATTCTTCCTGCATCGAACCTGTCCAATCCCGTCAGAATTTTAGATGTTTCTATGAGATCCCCTCTCATTCTTCTAAATTCCAATGAATATAAGCCTAGTGGATCCAGTCTTTCTTCATATGTCAGTCCTGCCATCCCTGCTGAACCTTCGCTGCACTCAATCAATAGCAAGAATGTCGTTCCTCAGATTCAGAGACCAAAACTGCACACAATACTGAAGGTGTGGCCTCAGCAAAGCCCTGTATAACTGCAGTAAGACCTTCCTGCTGCTATACTCACCTCCACTCGCTATGGAGGACACATGCCATCTGCCTTCTTCGCCGCCTGCTATACCTCAACTTTCAATGACTGATGTGCCATGACACCCAGGTCTCATTGCACCTCCCCTTTTCCTAATCTGCAACAATCCAAATAATATTCTGCCTTCTTGTTTTTGCCACCAAAGTGGATAACCTCACATTTATTTACATTATATTGCATTTGCCTTTCTTTTGCCCACTCACCTAACCTGTCCTAGTCATCCGGCATCCTCTTAGCATCCTCCTCAAAGCTCACACCGCCACCTAGCTGAGTATCATCTGCTAACTTGGAGATATTACGTTCAATTCCTTCATCTAAATCATTAATATATATTGTAAATAGCTGGGGGCACAGCACTGAACCTTGCAGTACCGCACTAGTCACTGCCTGCCATTCTGAAAAGGACGCGTTTATTTCCATTCTTTGCTTCCTGTCTGCCAACCAGTTCTCTATCCACGTCAATGCATTACCCCCAATACCATGTGCCTTAATTTTGCACACCAATCTCTTATGTGGGACCTTGTCAAAAGCCTTTTGAAAGTCCAAATACAGCACATCCATTGGTTCTCCCTTGTCTACTCTACGAATTACATCCTCAAAAAATTCGAGAAGATTTGTCAAGCAGCATTTCCCTTTCTTAAATCCATGCTGAATTGGACCAATCCTGTCACTTCTTTACAAATGCGCTGCTGTTGCAATTTTAACAATTGATTCGAACATTTTCCCCACTACCAATGTCAAGCTAACCACTCTATAATTACCTGTTTCCTCTCCCCCTCATTTTTCAAAAAGTGGGGTTACATTAGCTACCCTCCAATGCATAGGACTGATCCAGATTCTATAGAATGTTGTAAAATGACCACCACTTCATCCACTATTTCTACGGCCACTTCCTTAAGTGCTCTGGGATGCAGACTATCAGGCCCAGGGGATATATCGGCCTTCAATCCCATCAATTCCCTAACATAATTTCCTGACTAATAAGGATTTCCTTCAGTTCCTCCTTCTCACTACACCCTAGTATTTCCGAAAAGGTATTTGTGTCTTCGTTAGTGAAGACAGAACCAAAGTATTAGTTCAATTGCTCTGCCATTTCTGTGTTTCACATTATAAATTCACCTGATCCTGACTGCAAAGGACCTTCATTAGTCTTCACTAATCTTTTTCTCTTCACATATCTTTCGAAGCTTTTGCAATAATTTTTTATGTTCCATACAAGCTTACTCTAATACTCTATTTTCCACCTCATAATTAAACCCTTTGTCCTCCTCTGCTGAATTCTAAATTTCTCCCAGTCCTCAGGTATGCTGCTTTTTCTAGCCAATTTTATGCCTCTTCCTTGGATTTAACACGGCCCCTAAATTCCCTTGTTAGCCACGATTATAGAAACATAGAAAACATAGAAAATATATGGAGGAATGGGGCATTCGGCCCTTCGAGCCTGCACTGCCATTCAATAAGATCATGGCTGATCATTCCCTCAGTACCCCATTCCTGCTTTCTCTTCATTCCCCTTGATCCCTTTAGTCGTAACTGCCATATCGAACTCCCTCTTGAATATATCCAATGAATTTGCATCAACAACTCTCTGCGGTAGGGAATTCCACAGGTTAACAACTCTCTGAGTGAAGAAGTTTCTCCTCATCTCAGTCCGAAATGGCCTACATCTTATCGTAAGACTGTCCACTTTCAATGACTGATGAACCATAACACCCAGGTCTCGTTGCACCTCCCTCTTTCCTAACCTACCGCCATTCAGATAATATTCTGCCTTGGGTTTTTGCCCCCAAAGTGGATAACGTCACATTTATTCACATTGTACTGCATCTGCCAGGCATTGGCCCACTCACCTAACATATCCAAGTCACCCTGCAGTATTTTAGCTTCTACTTTACAGCTCACACCGCCACCCAATTAAGTGTCATCTGCAAACTTTGAGATATTACACTCAATGCCTTCATCTAAATCAATAATATATGTTGTAAAGAGCTGGGGTCCCAGCACTTAGCCCTGCGGCACTCAACTAGTCACTGCCTGCCATTCTGAAAAAGACCCGTTTATCCCGACTCTCTGCTTCCTGTCTGCCAACCAGTTCTCTATCCATGTCAGTACATTGCACCCAATACCATGTGCTTTTATTTTACACACCAAAACCCTTGTGTGGGACTATGTTAAAAGCCTTTTGAAAGTCCAAATACACCACATCCATTGGTTCCCCCTTGTCCCACTCTACTAGGTACATCCTCAAAAAATTCCAGAAGCTTTGTCAAGCATGATTTCCATTTCATAAATCCATACAGACTTGGACCGATCCTGTCACTGCTTTCCAAATGCGCTGCTATTTCATCTTTAATAATTGCTTCCAGCGTTTTCCTTACTACTGATGTCAGGCTAACTGGTCTATAATTACCCCTTTTCTCTCTCCCTCCTTTTTGAAACAGTGGTGCTACATTAGCTACCCTCCTGTCCATAGGAAATTATCCAGAGTCGATAGACTGTTGGAAAATGATCAGCAATGCATCCACTATTTCGATGGCCACTTGCTTAAGTACTCTGTGATGCAGACTATTAGGCACCGGGGATTTATTGGCCTTCAATGCCATCAATTTCCCTAACAAAATTTCCCGTTTTATAAGGATATTCTTCAGTTCCTCCTTCTCACTAGACCCTCGGACCGCTAATATTTCCAGAACGTTATTTGTGTTTTCCTTCATGAAAACAGAACCAAAGTATTTGGTTACCTGGTCCGCCATGTCTTTGTTCCCCATTATAAATTCACCTGAATCTGACTGCAAGGGACCTACGTTTGTTTTCACTAATCTTTTTCTCTTCACATAAATATAGCAGCTTTTGCAGTCAGTTTTTATGTTCCCAGCAAGCTTCCTTTCATACTCTATTTTCCCCCACCTAATTAAACCCTTTGTCCTTCTCTGCTGTATTACAAAATTCTCCCAGTCCTCAGGTATGCTGCTTTTCCTGGCCAATTTATATGCCTCTTCCTTGGAGTTAATGCTATCCTTAATTTCCCTTCTTAACTACGGTTGAGCCACCTTCCCCGTTTTATTTTTACTCCAGACAGGGATGTACAATTGTTGAAGCTCATCCATGTGATCTTTACATGTTTGCCATTGCCTATCCAACGTCAACATTTTACGTATCACTTCCCAGTCTATTCTAGCCAATTCACATCTCATACCTTTCCCCAAGTTCAGGACCCGAGTCTCTGAATTAACTGTTTCACTCTCCACCTTAATAAAGAATTCTACCTTATTATGGTCACTCTTCCGCAAGGGGCCTCGCACAACAAGAATGTTAATGAGTCCTTTCTCATTACACATCACCCAGTCTAGGATGGCGAGCCCTCTAGTTGGCTCCTCGACACATTGGTCTAGAAAACCATCTCTAATGCACTCCAGTAAATCCTCCTCCACCGCATTGTTACCAGTTTGGTTAGCACAGTCAATATGAAGATTAAAAACGTCCATGATAACTGCTGCACCTTTATTGCACGCATCCCTAATTTCTTGTTTGATGCTGTCCCCATCCTCGTTACTATTGTTTGGTGTACTGTTTGGTGGGCTGTACACAACTCCAACTATCGTTTTCTGCCCTTTGGTATTCCGTAGCTCCTCCCATACAGATTGAGACACCTTTCTCGTTTTAGTTTCACGCTAGACAGGGATGTACCATTGTTGGCGTTCATCCATGTGATCTTTAAATGTCTGCCATTGCCTTTCCACCGTCAACCCTTTGAGTATCATTCGCCAGTCTATCCTAGAAAATTCACGTCTCATACCAACAAAGTTACCTTGCCACAAGTTCAGGACCCTAGTCTCAGAATTAACTGTGTCACTCTCCATCTTAATGAAGAATTCTACCATGTTAAGGTCACTCTTTACAAGCGGCCTCGCACAAGAAGATTGCTAATTAACCCTTTCTCATTACACAACACGCAGTCTGGAATGGCCAGCCCTCTAGTTGGTTCCTCGACATATTAGTTGTTAGCGCAAATGTTTTCCTGCAAGAATCACGCGACACTCTGGGTCAGTTCCAAAGCCAAAACGGCTTTTATTACGCCGGCGGGGAGAGAGCCTCTGGTCCAACTCCAGGCACTCCACTCCACCGAACAAAGAAATTCATCGATATTTATATGTTTTACAATAGTTCATTACAGTTACTCAGCCCACTTCGGCTGGACACAATCCAATCATAACAATTATAGATTACATATAGGTTTCTTTAACCCAATAAAATTCCCCTGATACCTCAGGGGCTGTATGTTCGGTTCTTTTCAGCTCGGGCTGATTAATGACCTCGTTATGTGAGGTAGCCCCCCCCCCCCTTATCTCTGTTCCTCGGGGCTCTGCTGTGCGAAGTCCTCAATCAAAGGACGTTCCATACCAGGTACTATAATGATTCGTTATGGTTAGCTTGTCTCAAGCGGATGATCCAAGGCATTCCCGGTAGTGGGCCTCACTAGGTCATTGCTCGGTCAGCCTCAGTCAACAGTTCATTGCTTGACTAACTGGGTTCCCATCATGCTTGGGCAGCCATTCTATATGTGGCCACTTTAAACCTATATGAGTTTAGATATATCTAGCAGGTGCTTAATGCCTAGTGTTTTGATATATTTGGCAGGTGCCTAATACCTACAACATAGTCTAGAATATCATCCCTTATACAGTCCAGGAAATCCTCCTACACCGTGTTGCTATCAGTTTGGTTAGCCCAATCTATATGCAGATTAAAGTCACCCATGATAACTGCTGTAGTTTTATTGCATGCATCCCTAATTTCTTGTTTGATCCCCAACCTCACTACTACTGTTTGTTGGTCTGCACACAGCTCCCACCAGCGTTTTATGTCCTTTGGTGTTCCGCAGCTCTACCCATTCAGATTCCACATCATCCAAACTATTGTCCTTCCTTACTATTTTGCTAATCTCCTCTTTAACCAGTAATGCTACTCCACCTCCTTTTCCTTTCTGTCTATCCATCCTGAATATTAAATACACCTGGATGTTGAGTTCACAGCCTTGATCACCCTGGAGCCATGTCTCCGTAATCCTAATTGCATCATATCCATTAGCAGCTATCTTTGCTGTTAATTCATCTACCTGATTATGAATGCCCCTCGCATTGAGACACAGAGCCTTCAGGTGTGTTTCTTTAACACTCTTTATCTTTTAGAATTATGTTATGTGTGGCCCTTTTTGATGTTTGCCCTTGATTTCTCTGCACTCCACTTTTCATTACATTAGAATCCCCTACCACTGTAGCTCTCCCACTCTTGTCCCTGTCCTCCTGTGCAGCGGAGCCACCCATGGTGCCATGAACTTGGTAGCTGCTGTCTTCCCCTGATGAGCCACCTCCCCCAACAGTATTTAAAGTGGTATATCTGTTTTGGAGCGAGATGACTGCAGGGGACACTGCATTACCTTCCTACTGCTGCTCTGCCTGATGATCATCCATTCCCTATCTGCCTGTGTAAAATTTACCTGCGGTGTCACCAACTCACTAAACGTGCTACTCACTTCCTCAGCATTGCGGATGCTCCAGAGTGAATCCAGGCACAGCTGTAGGGCCGTTATGCGGTCTGTCAGGAGCTGCAGCTGGACACACTTCCTGCACATGTAGTAGTCAGGGACACTGGGAGCGTCCCTGACTTCCCATATAGCACAGGAGGAGCATGACACGGGTCTGGGCTCTCCTGCCATGACTTAACCCTTAAATTAAATCAATTTGGCAAAAATGCCAAAGGTTTCCTGCTGAAAGGAAAAAGAAAAATACTCACCAATCCACCAGCCAATCACTTACTCACTTGGATATGATGTAACACCGATTTTGATTATTTTTAAACTTTTTGTCCCTGCACCTGCTGGCTCCTCCGACTCTCAGGTCCCTTTTATGGGCCTCTTGATCCTCCCACTCTTGCTCCTGTGGCTCCTCCGACTCTCGGGCCCCTTTTGTGGGCCTCTCGATCCCCCCGCTCCTGTTGCTGTGGCTCCTCCGACTCTCGAGCCCCTTTTCTGGCCCTCTCGATTCTCTTGCTCCTGCTCTTGTGACTCGTCCAATTCTCGGGCCCGTTTTATGGGCCTCTCGATCCTTCACTCCTGCTCCTGTGGCTCCTACGATTCTCGGGTCGACCATTTAAAATGGGAATGAGGAGGAATTTCTTCTCTCATAGTGCCTTAAATCTTTGGAATTTCTTACCCCAGAGAGCTTTGTAGGTTGGTCACTGATATATTTAAGGTAAGATAGACTAATTTTTGAATGTTTAAGCAGTCAAGGTTTATGGGGAGCGGGCAGGGAAATGGAGTTTTGGCCAAGATCAGATTAGCCATGATCTTATTGAATGGCAGAGCAGACTCTAGAGGCCAAATGGCCTAGCCCTGCTCCTTTTTCTTACGTTCTTATGTATTCTCAACCTGACAGCTGTCACATGCTCCTTTTTCTGCTTCATATTTTCTATCTCATCCTGGCAGCCGTGGCTCTGTTATGCCTACATTTCCCCCTTATGGGACTGTACCTCGACTCTACACAAATCATCTCCTCCTTATAGGCAGCCCTTTGTTTGATAAAAATGTTGCCTGACAATCTTTCATTCCAATTTACCGAAGCCAGATCTGTTCCCATCCCACTGAAATTGACTTTCCTCCAATTAAGTATTTTACTTTAGGTTGCTCCCTGTCCTTTTACATAGCGAATCTAAACCATATCATACCTTCATCACTGTTCCCTAAATGTTCTCCTACTGTCACTTGCTCCACTTGACTCACTTCACTCCCCAGAACCAAATGCAGCAAGGCCTCCTTCCTCGTTGGGCCAGAAACGTACTGATCAAGAAAGTTCTCCTGAACTACACATCAAAACATTTCCCCCTCTCTGCCCTATACGCTATTACGATCCCAGTCTAATTAGGATAGTTGAAGTCGCTCAGTATCACCACTGTATAGTGCTTACACGTCTCAAATTGATCCGCAAAGTTGCTCCTCTCCATCCTTCCCACTAGTTGGCTGCCTATAGAATACACCGAGTCGTGTAATGGCAGCTCTATTGTTTCTCAACTCTAACCAAATAGATTCTTTCCTTGACCCCTGCAGGACATCCTCTCGCTCCAACGCTGTGATATTTTCCTCAATAAATACTGCCAACCCAACCTCATTTCTTTCTTTCCTATCTTTCTTGAACACATTATATCCTGGAATATTTAGAACCCTTTCTAAAATTGCCCTTTTTGAGCCAGATCTCTGTCTTTGCCACGACGTCATATTCCCATGTGTCTACTTAAGTCTGCAGCTCCAGCAACATTATTTACCACATTTCGTGTATATATGCACACGCACTGCAAAGCTATCGTCGAGCTCGGTGTATTCTCTCTTATCTTGCCCACACCTACTGCCTTAATTTTTCTTACTCTGGTGATATCTGTCTTTCCCAATCCTTTCTGCACCTTGTTTCTTCTTTCAAATGCCACACCCCGGTGCACAGACCCATGCCAATTGGGTGAAACCCTCCCCAGCACAGCACTAGCTCCCAAACCCCCCCCCTCCCCCACCCCGCCAACCCCCGTGCCCTGCGAAGACTTTGGTCGCAATGCTGTCGAGCTGCAAACCGTCTCATATATAGATCTATTTCCCTCAGAACTGCTCCCAATGTCCCAGGAATCTAAAGCCCGCCGTCCTGCTCCATCTCTCCAGCCACATATTCATCTGCTCTATATTTCTAATTCTATGCTCATTAGCTCGTGGCACCAAGATTAATCCGAAGATTGCTACCTTTTAGCTCCTGCTTTTAATCTCTTTACTAACTCCTTGAATCTGCCTTCATGATCTCATCCCTCTTTCGACATATGTTGCTGATACTAATATGGACCAAGACGTCTGGCTGTTCATCCTCGCCTTCAGAATGTTCTGCAGCCACTCATTGGCGTCCTTGAGCCTGGCGCCTGGGAGGCAACATACCATCCTGGAATCAGGCCTATGGCGACAGAAAGGCCTGTCTGTTCCCCTAACTATCAAATCCCCTATCACTATTGCTTTCCCGAGTGTGCTCCTCCCTCTTGTAGAGATAACCCACCCATGGTGCCAAGGACATGGCTTTAGATATAGTTCCCAGAAGAACCATCGCCCTCATCAGTGTTCAGTATTTAATACTGGTTGAAGAGTGAGATATATTTAGGGGAATGTTGCACTAACTTCCTAGTCCTCCTCGTCTGTCTGAGGCTCATCCATTCCCGCTTTTCCTGCACACTGTTATGCTGCGGGGTGAACACCTCCTGAAACGTGCTATCCACGTAGCTCCCTGCCTCACTATAGTGACGCCAGCTGCTGCACAAGCACCGAAACCCCGAGCTCCAGCTCCTATAGATGACGTCACTTCCTGCACACGTGGCTGACCAGGACACAGGAAGCATCCTGGAGTTCCCACATGGCACAACATGTGCATTCCACCGGACCAATATGCACTGCCGTGCCTCTATTAACAGATGATGAAATAACTTAACCGTAATAAACTTAAGCCTTAAAAAAGTCACCAACTACTCACCAGTCACCTCCTTCCCTTGTGCTGACATCACTGCCCTCAGTCCCTGACCCGCGTGCACATTGTGGGCTCTTGGACCTAGCTTTATGTGCGCCCACTCCGCTCACTCTCACTCAAGTCCACTCTCATGTCTATTAACTTAGAGGCCATGGTTCTGTGGCTCCACTCCTCCTTTTCAGTCAGACATCTCACCATCTTCCTCCTCTTCAGATAATTCCCGTACTCACAAAATTCCTGCTTGTGGTTTGTGATCTGCCAGCTCTGTGCTCAATTTCCCAGAGAAGCAAAAGATCCCCCATCAGAGAACATTCCCTTTGTAACCACTCTGCTTCCAGCTTTTCTACCTGATATTTCAGGCTCCTGAACTGTTATAGAATCACACAACAAACTCATGGTAGCGCTATTTAATAGTGTACAAGAATCAATGGAACAGGTTTTTCATTCAGGAGTTAACCAATGATGATTGTCACATGGACCCATGCTGTTCTACTAATCCTACGAATTGTTTCCCTGGTAACTTCAGCTTGTGCATTAGAACGTTGCTGGTGCTCAGCTGATGGCAGCGGAGGTTGTTGTGGTCAGCGATCTGTAGGTGTTTGGGACTGACAGGGCCGGACTTCAACATTTCGCTGCATCAGGGACTGTTTGGCCTAGGAGTCTTTCTGGCTCCTGGAATTGGCGTCATTTGCTGGAGCAGTTATGCTGTCGACCTGAGACAGGATAACATGTGCCACTTCCATTGCACCACTTCCGTTGCACCACAGTCGCTGCCATGGGGCTGCAGCTCAGACCTTCCACTGATATGCCCTAGAGCAAACTACAGGAGATATGTGAAGTGAATGAAGTCCCTATCCACATGGTCCCCATCATTTCCGAGGTGGAGGATGTTATGTATATGATTTTGGGATCATCGGCCACTAGATGGCGTTACTGTTCGAGGCCATTGGACTGCACGCACGTGTGTGCAGCCCAAGTATAAAAGCCAGCCATTTTGTATTTTATTCACTTTAAGCCTCAATAAAGCAGAGCCAAGGTTATACCTCATGGAGTTAAATAGTACTTAGTCTAACAGATATTGCATACACACCATTTGGTGACAAGGTAACAAGCACCTTTGCATGCAAAAACGAGCACAATTAGATTGTTGGAGCGATTTGTGGAAGGAGAAGATTGGGCAGACTTTGTGAATCTTTTGAGCCAGTTCTTCGTGGCCAACAAAATGGAGGAGGTCAGCAATGCAGATCAGCGCCATGGCGGTGTTCCTCACGGTTTGCAGGCCGAAAATTTATGTTATGATAAAGAATCTACTCCTGCCTGTGTGTCCAACAGAGAAGACATATGAAGAGTTGTGCACTCTAGTACAGGACTACCTTAAGCCAGACGAAGGCATCATCATCTCGAGATACAAAATTTATACGCACGTTTGCTCAGAGGGCCAGAATGTGGCGGAATTCGTTGCCGATCTGAGCCGTCTAGCGGGATCGTGTAAGTTCGGGGCTGTGTTGGCAAACATGCTGCAAGACTTCTTTGTAATCTGCATCAAACACGAGGTGATCCTGCGTAAACTACTGGCGGTGGAGACGTTAGACTTGAACAGGGCCATCACGATCGCTCAGTCATGCATAATGGCGGATAGCAGTCTAAAGCAGATATCAGTGAAAAATCGAAACTCGTCAAGTACTGTAAATGGGATTGATTAGGCGTTCGGCAGAGAGGCACATGGCAGGGCCTACCCAACTGCTGTGGCTGCCCAAAGCCTGCCAGCGGGAATGCATCCGAACACTCCGTGTTGGCATTGTGGGCAAAATCTCCGGCACCAGCAGTGCAAAATTAAGCAATATAGTTGCAAAGGCCGTCTAAGAATGTTGCATCTCCAGCGCAAGTGTCTGCAGAAGTACAAGCGTGCTGCGACACACCACGTGGAGGATGATGGTCAGAGTGACGCGGTAGCGGATACTCAATCCAAGATACCAGAGGAGGAATTGTATGGACTGTACTCATTCCTAACTAAGCGCAAACCAATAATGATCAGTGTGAAATTTAATGGGGTGCCGGTATCGATGGAACTGGACACGGGTGTGAGTTAATCGAAAATGAGCCAGAGGGCATTCGACAAGCTGTGGGATACTAAGGCTATGAGGCCCAGGCTGAGTCCAGTCAATGCCATGTTGCACACGTACACCAAAGAACTCTTAACGGTGATTGGCAGTGCCATAATTAAAGTGTCATACGATGATGCGGTTCATGAGATACTGCTATGGATTGTCCCAGGCAATGGCCCAACGCTGTTCGGCAGGAACTGGCTTGAAAAAATCAGATACGATTGGAACGACATCAAGGCGCTGTCATCCGAGGAAGATCCATGTAAAGAAGTACTGAGCAAGTTCCCCTTGCTGTTCGAAACAGGCATCAGCAACTTCATGGGAGCCAAGGTGCAGATCCAAGTGGACTCGGATGCAAGACCCGTCCATCATAAAGCTCGGGCATTTTCGTATATGATGAGGGAGAAGGTCGAAATTAAACTTAACAAACTCCAGCGTGAAGGGACCATATCACCAGTCGAATTTAATGAATGGGCCAGCCCCATCGTTCCTGTGCTGAAAAGTAATGGCACAGTCAGAATCAGTGGAGACTACAAGGCTACGATCAACAGGGTTTCGAAGCAGGATCCAGACTCGTTACCGAAGGCTGATGACTTGTTTGCAACGCTAGCCCGGGGGGAGTCATTCACCAAACTGGACTTGACGTTGGCCTACATGACACAGCAGCTGGTCAAGACGTCGAAGAGACTTATAAGCATTAACACGCATTAAGGACTGTTCATTTATCAGAGGTGCCCTTTTCGAATTCGCTCCGCTGCAGCAATAATTCAGAGGAACAAGAAGAGTCTACTGAAGTCCTTTCCCAGAACTGTCGTGTTCCAAGATGACATCCTAATAATAGGTCGTGACTCTGAGGAACATCTGAACAACCTGGAAGAGGTTCTACATCGTCTGGCCAACGTGGGACTCAGACTGAAACGCTCGAAGTGCGTTTTCATGGCACCAGAAGTCGAATTCCTCTGGAGGATTATTGCTGCTGACGGCATCAGGCCCATGGACACGAAACCAAGGCCATCAAGAATGCACCCAAGCTGCAGAAGGTGACAGAGCTGCGTTCGTTCCTATGTCTACTCAACTACTTCGGTAACAACCTACCTAAATTGAGCACCTTATTAGAACCACTGCATGCTGCTAAGAAAAGGCGACACCTGGATGTGGGGTGCGTATCAAGAAAGAGCTTTTGAGAAAGCCACTAATCTGCTTTGCTCTAACAGGCTGCTGGTACATTATGACCCATGTAAATGTTTAGAATTGGCCTGTGATACTTCATCATATGGAATTGGTTGTGTACTCCAATCAGCTAATGGGTTGGGTAAACTTCAGCCAGTTGCGTATGCTTCAAAAAGTTTGTCTAAAGCGGAGAGAGCCTAAAGCATGGTAGAGAAATAAGCACTAGCCTGTGTGTATGGGGTTAAAAAGAAGCATCGATACCTGTTTGGTCTTCGGTTTGAACTGGAGACAGATCCCAAGCCGCTCATTTCACTGTTCTCTGGAAACAAAGCTATTAATACCCATGCTTCATTCCGCATCCAGAGGTGGGCGCTGACATTATCCGCTTATGATTATGTCATTTGCCATAGACCTGGCACCGAGAATTGTGACAATGCTTTGAGCCTTCTGCTGTTGCCCACATTGGAGGTGGAAATGCCACAACCGGCGGACCTATTGTTAGTTAGGAATGCTTTTGAGAGTGAAGGAACCCCTGACACGGCTCAACACGTTAAGACCTGGACCAGCCAGGACCCGATTTTATCGGTGGTGAAGAGTTCCATCCTCAAAGGTAGTTGGTCTTCCATACCCAGGCAAATGTGCGAGGAGAACAACCCTTACATTCGTCGCAAAGATGAACTATCTATTCTGTCGGATTACATACTGTGGGACAATCGTGTTGTTATGCCCAAGAAAGGGAGAGAGAAATTTGTACATGAGCTAGAAAGCACACATCCCGGCATTGTAATAATGAAAGCCATCACGAGGTCTCATATATGGTCGCCGGGAATTAACTCTGAGCATGAATCATGCGTGCATCAGTGCAACACTTGCATGCCACTCAGCAAAGCACCAGTGGAATCGCCGAGTCTGTTGTCGACGGAACCATGGTCTCGGATCCATATAGACTTTCTAGGTCCCTTCCTGTGGAAGATGTTTTTTGTTGCAGTGGATGCATATTCGAAGTTTATGGAATGTATAATCATGTCATCTAGCACATCCACAGCTACCATTCAGAATCTTAGTGTCATGTTCGCGATACATGGTCTGCCTGACATCATTGTTAGCATCAACGGATCGTGCTTCATGAGTCAGGTATTTCAAGAGTTCATGAAACTCAATGGTATCAAACATGTAAGGTCAGCACCGTTCAAACCTGCATCCAATGAGCAAGCAGAATGTGCTGTCCAAATCATAAGGCACAGTATTAAGCGAGTAACCCAAGAGTCACTGCATACTGCTTAGTTACAGGACATGCCCACAGACGCTTACCGGAGTCTCACCTGCTGAACTAATGAAGAAGAGAGGTCTTAAGACCAAGCTATCTCTTGTATACCCTGACTTGAATAATCATGTTGAATATAGAAGACAATGTCAGCAAGCATATCACGATTGCGCAGCTGTGTCACGCGACATTTCTGCAGATGATATTGTATATGTTCTGAATTATGGCCAGGGTCCCAAGTGGATCGCTGGTACTGTCATGGCCAAGGGAGGCAACAGAGACTTTATTGTCAAGCACAAAAATGGGCAAACATGCAGGAAACATATGGACCAAACAAAACTGCGGCACACAGATGAAACAGAACAGTCGGAGGAAGAGACAATCGTCGACCAACCAACCTACTCCCAGTCATCAGAGGATTTGGTGGTCATCACTGAATCGGAAATTTCAATCCCTGACATGTTCAATGAAAATGGACTTTCAATCCCTGACACTGCCATTGTCACTCCCACCAGGTCAGCCCCCTAGCCACCAGTCACAACAGACTCTGAACACTCACCCAAGGCTGGAGGTGAACTGAGACGGTCACCCTGGGAGCGTAAAACACCAGACCTTCTCAATTTATAAAAGACTGTGTTAATATCTCAGAGAGGGGTAGTGCAAAATTCGGTCAGGAAGTGTCAGCATAGATTTATGAAGGGGAAATTATGTTTAACTAATTTACTGGAATTCTTTGAGATATAACGAGCATGGTGGATAGAGGTGTACCGATGGATGTGGTGTATTTAGATTTCCAAAAGGCATTCGATAAGGTGCCACACAATAGGTTACTGCAGAAGATAAAGGTAGCGGAGTCAGAGGAAATGTATTAGCATGGATAGAGAATTGGCTGGCTAACAGAAAGCAGAGAGTCGGGATAAATGGGTCCTTTTCGGGTTGGAAATCGGTGGTTAGTGGTGTTCCACAGGGATCGGTGCTGGGACCACAACTGTTTACAATATAAATAGAAGAACTGGAAGAGGGGACAGAGCGTAGTGTAACAAAATTTGCAGATGACACACAGATGAGTGGGAAAGCGGGTTGTGCAGAGGACACAGAGAGGCTGCAAAGAGATTTGGATAGGTTAAGCGAATGGGCTAAGGTTTGGCAGATGGAATACAATGTCGGAAAATGTGAGATCATCCACCTTGGAAAAAAAAACAGTAAAAGGGAATATTATTTGAACGGGGAGAAATTACAACATGCTGCGGTGCAGAGGGACCTGGCGGTCCTTGTGCATGAAACTCTTTTAGGCCTGGCGGTCCTTGTGCATGAATCCCAAAAAGTTAGTTTGCAGGTGAAGCAGGTAATCAGCAAGGCGAGTAGAATGTTGGCCTTCATTGCGAGAGGGATGGAGTACAACAGCAGGTAGATACTGCTGCAACTGTACGGGGTATTGGTGAGGCCGCAACTGGAGTACTGCATGCTGTTTTGGTCACCTTACTTAAGCAAGGATATACTAGCTTTGGAAGGGGTACAGAGACGATTCACTCGGCTGATTCCGGAGATGAGGGGGTTACCTTATGATGATAGATTGAGTAGACTGGGTCTTTACTCGTTGGAGTCCAGAAGGATGAGGGGTGATCTTATAGAAACATTTAAAATAATGAAAGGGATAGACAACATAGAGGCAAAGAAGTTGTTTCCACTGGCCGGGGAGACTAGAACTCGGAGGCACAGCCTCAAAATACGGGGGAGACAATTTAAAACCGAGTTGAGAAGGAATTTCTTCTCCAAGAGGGTTGTGAATCTGTGGAATTCTCTGCCCAAGGAAGCAGCTGAGGCGAGCTCATTGAATGAATTCAAATCACAGATAGATAGATTTTTAACCAATAAGGGAATTAAGAGTTACGTGGAGAGGGCAGTTAAGTGGAGCTGAGCCCACGGCCAGATCAGCCATGATCGTGTTGAATGGCGGAGCAGGCTCAAGGGGCTCGGTGGCCTAATCCTGTTGCTAATTCTTTTGTTCTTATGTTATGTAAATAATGTGGCACTTTTGATACAATTTGACTCCAGCTTGCGTCATTTAGTAAATTGCAACCTATTGAGAAATGTATGATTTCTACTTGCAATCAAGTATTAAGGAAAACATATGTTCTAACATTGAACTGCTGTGAAAGTGAATGACCTTATACATTTTTCTCGTATTTCTTTCAGTATTATTCTGAGCTAACGCTTCGTACTCTGCATTTTCACAAATATTTCCCACATTGCTCTCCCTCCTTTAGCTCTGCTTTCGGTTACTTTATCAAAAAGGAATTTGGAAGCTTCATTTCCATGTTCTCCATTTACGAGCTCCTGGACAAACTGGAAAAAAATGCAGAAATTTTCAACCAAACGTCTTCAGCTGTTGTATATCAATCGTGCATAAAACATGTGAGACAAATATATCCAGTACGATTGATTTGGACTTGGGAAGCAGAAGTACAATTTCGAAATGTTTGCTTGAAAGAAAGTGACGGGCGTAGTTAATAACGATGGGTATAGTAAATAACGAGCGGTCCAGTTAATAATAAGGGGTATAGTTAATAACAAGGGGTATAGTTAATAACAAGGGGTATAGTTAATAGCTTCGAGAAAATAAAAATGGCATTAATAAACTTGCACAATGGATATGAAATTGGCAAACGAATTTCAATATAGAGTAGTATGACGTGGTGAATTTTGATAGGAAGAAGAATATATTCCTTATGCAATAAGAGTCTAACAGGGTAGAGGAGAAAAAGAATCTCGGGATGCAGATGCACTAATCTCTCAAAGTAGCGAGACAGATTCATAAAGCCCTGTAAACATGCAAACACAACAGAGATTTGTGCAAATGGTTTGATAGGATATACGTAGGGAAGATGTTTACACTTGTGCAGAAGGCCACAAGAGACTATATGGGTAAGATAATCAATATAAAACCTATAGGGGTTAGGAGAAACGCCTTTTCCCAGAAAGTGGTAAGAATTAGGAACTCGCTACCACAAGCTTATTTCAGTTAAATAGCAGAGATGCGTTTAAGAGGAAGCTAAATAAACACACGAAGGAAAAGGAATAGAAGGATATGTTGCTCGGGTTAGATGAAGCAGGATGGGATGAGGCTTTTGCGCAGCATCAACACCGACATGGATAAGTTGAACCGCACGATCAGTTTCTATGCTGTTTATTCTATATAATTCTGTGTAATTGGATCACATGATCTACTTTGGAAAGCTACTTAGGATTCATTTTATTTCAAAAATAAATATGCTAGAAACACTCAGAAGTTGAGTTATCATCTATGGCAAGAATGCTAGGCATAACTTAACCATCTTAAATAAATCAATTCAACATGATTGTTTCCAGAATTTTTGTTATCATTTAGATTACCTGTAGGCTTTTGGTTTTTTACATCATTAGGTTACTTGGTTTAAAGACACATCCAACTAGGTGGATAGAGGGGGAGAGAGAGTGCGAAAGAGAGAGACAAATAAATACAAAAATGCATGTCAGATAAACTAGAAATAAATGAAAGATAGAGAGATAGAGAGAAAGGGGTAAAGGGATATCGGGGGACAGTGAGTCAGGGAGACAGGAAGACAGACAGAGAGACGCACGAACGGTCAGACGGACAGATAGACAGAGGGATAGGTGACTTTCTTTCTGACCAAAGTTACTGATTTTAGTGAGGAAGTATACGATGGAACATCGATGTAATTATATAAGTTAGACTCCATTTATATCTACCTTCCTGCGTTCTATAAATGTTGCGCCTTCTGTTGGGCCAGTATGCCATGCGATGAAAATGAAAACTTTATCACTACGACTCTTATGATTTTAATATTTTTCAAACTATCCGAATAGATCACTTCTGGAGAAAGACTTCGAATAACCAAGATGCAATTATCCTTGGTGATTGGTTTCAGAATAATTATAATTATATTTTAGCTGACCAACATTACTAACCTTAGTGGCCAACTGTACAGTGGAAGACGGATTATATAACACATTTATACTCCTTTAAAATTTCCACGATGTTCCACATGAAAAGTTACCTGGGTGAAACTTGGAATGTCTAAAGAATAATACAAGTCTGAGCAAGTGGAAGCATTAGAAAGGTGAGTGAAGTTAAGATGGATAGATTGCATTAAACGTCCTAAAGACAGTTACCACCCTTCCTATTTATAACCTGCAAAACCTACCTGAAGTATGAAGCACAATAGAAGCTGGTAACAATTAAAAGATCATATTAATTCAGGAATTAAACTTGAAACGGATCAGGAGTACTTGAAATGCAGAAAAACATTGGCAACATCTTCAAGTCGGTAGAATTATGGCACGTGAAATTTAATTAAATAGAATTTATGGCACGCACACAGGCAGTTGGTTTATGCCAATGGTTCGGCTCCACACGAGCTTCCTCACATCCTCGTTCATCTCACCCTATCAGCATATGTTTCCGTTCTCTTCTGTCTTATCTGGCTGCCCGGTAAGTGCATCTACTCTATTGGCCTCAACTATCCCGAATGGAAGAAAGTTATACATTCTGTTAGGTCACCACTGCGAGATGCACAAATTGAAAATACTGAATGAGCAGTGTGTAACTGGCATGAGGAGAGGTTGAAAGTTCTAGGAATGATAATAATCTCAACATTTGCCCAGCTGGATATGCAGCACCCAGAATGGTAGCGGACCCTTGGGAACACATATCTGGAAGCTACTTTCCAAGTAAGTAATTGTCCAACCATAACGGTGTTAAGGGGATGGTAGCATAGCCGTTATCTTACTGTACTAGTATAGAACTTAGACTAATGATCCAGAGATGTCAGTTCAAATCCTACCATGGCAGATGGGGAATTTGAATTCAGTTAATTAACTAAATCTGGAATAATAAGCTAGCATCAGTAATGGTGACTATGGAACTTCTGGATTGTCATAAAATTCCATCTGCTTCACCTATGTCCTTTAGGGAAGGAAATCTTCCGTCCTTACGTGGTCTGGTCTATATGTGACTCCACACCCACAGTGGTGTGGTTGACTCTTAACTGCCCTATGAAGTAGTTTAGTAAACCATTCAGTTGTACCAAATCGCTCTAAAGAAGTATTTTGGACTGCAGCGGTTGGAGAATTTGGCTCGCCTCCAGCATCTCAAGGGCATGTAGAGATGGGCAATATATGTAGGTCTTGCCAGCAACACCCACATCCCACGAATGAACATTTTTTTAAATTGCCATCTTGCAAAATGGCCTACTGCATAATTGCCAAAAATATACCTGCCATCAGCAGGAGATATGGGATAACAGCCATCAAGGAAGTAAATATATGGTGAGTTATTTATCCAAATCATCAGATAATAATTCTGAGTCTATCATGCTGAAGTTGAATGGCATTCTGGTTAAAACACCTTTTTAGTACTGAATTAAATTCTGATTATCTAAGCACAGGGTTAACATTCAGGACCAAGAGCAAGTAGAGAAAAGGGCAAGCGGGCTAATTCCAAATATCAGAGGTCCGCATTTTGAGAAACAGTTAGATAAACACACAATTTTGGTATCAATTATTAAAGATGAAATAGCAGCGCATTTGGAAAGCAGTGACAGAATAGGTCCAAGTCAGCATGGATTTATAAAAGGGAAATCATGCTTGACAAATCTTCTAGAATTTTTGAGGATATAACTGGTAGAGTGGACAAGGGAGAACCAGTGGATGTGCTGTATTTGGACTTTCAAAAGGCTTTTGACAAGGACCCACACAAGAGATTAGTGTGAAAAATTAAAGCACATGGTTTTGGAGGTAATGTACTGACGTGGATAGAGAACTGGTTGGCAGACAGGAAGCAGAGAGTCGGGATAAACGGGTCCTTTTCAGAATGGCAGGCAGTGAATAGTCGTGTGCTGCAGTGCTCAGTGCTGGTGCCCCAGCTATTTACAGTGTGCAGTAATGATTTAGAGAAAGGAATTGAAGGTATTATCTCCAGGTTTGCAGATGACACTTAGCTGAGTGGCGGTGTGAGCTGTGAGGAGGAAGTTAAGAGGCTGCAGGGTGAATTGTACAGGTAAGGTGAGTGGGCAAACACACGGCAGATGCAGTATAATATGGATCAATGTGAGGTTATCCACATTGGTGGCAAAAATACGAAGGCAGAATATTATCTGAATGGCGGCAGATTAGGAAAAGGGGAGGTGAAACGAGACCTGGGTGTCATGGTACATCAGTCATTGAAAGTTGGCATGCAGGTACAGCAGGTAGTGAAGAAGGCAAATGGTTTGTTGGACTTCATAGCTATGGAATTTGAGTATAGGAGCAGGGAGGTCTTACTGCAGTTGTACAGGGCCTTAGTGAGGCCTCACCTGGAATATTGTGTTCAGTTTTGATCTCCTAATATGAGGAAGGACCTTCTTGCTATTGAGAGAGTGCAGCGAAGGTTCACCAGACTGATACCTGGGATGGCAGGACTGACATATGAGGAGAGATTGGATCGACTGGGCCTATATTCACTGCAGATTAGAAGGATGAGAGGGGATCTCATCGAAACATACAAAATTCTGACGGGACTGGGCAGGTTAGATCCAGAAAGAATGTTCCTGATGTTGGGGACATCCAAAACCAGGGTACAGAGTCTAAGGATAAGCGTTAAGCCATTTAGGACTGAGATGAGGAGAAACTTCTTCACTCAGAGAGCTGTTAACCTGTGGAATTCCCTACAGCAGAGAGTTGTCAATTCCAGTTCATTGGATGTATTCAAGAGCGAGTTAGATATGGCCCTTACGGCTAAAGGGATCAAGGGGTATGGAGATAAAGCAGGAAAGGGGTACTGAGGCGACTGATCAGCCGTGATCTTATTGAATGGTGGTGCAGGCTCGAACGGCCGAATGGCCTACTCCTGTATCTATTTACTATGTTTCTATGTTTCTGCAGCTTATAAGACCATAGGAACATAAGAAATAGGAGCGGAGTAACCCACCTGGCCCCTCGAGCCTGCTCTACCATTTAATAAGATCACGGCTGATCTGATACAGGCCTGAACAGCACTTCCCTGCCTGCTCCTCATAAGCCTTTATTCCCTTATCGCTCAAAAATCTGTCTATCTCTGCCTTAAATATATTCAATAACCGAGACTCCACAGCTCTCTGCCGCATACAATTCCATAGATTTACATCCTTTGAGAGAAGAAATTCCTCCTCATCTCAGTTTTGAATGGACGGCACATTATTCTGAGACTAAGTCCCCTACTTTTAATTTCCCTATGAGTGGAGATATCCTCTCTGCATCCACCTTGTATATTCTGTTTTAAAATAATATGGCGGCAATTATTTTTTACAGTTCCATAATTGAGTTTACTTTGCTTTTCATTTCTGGGTTATTCTGAAGTGTTGACATTTCAGTTTCGGCCCAGTTCTTCAATTGTGGAATTAAAAAAGAATCATAGGATTATAGAATGATAGAAATTTACAGCACGGAAGGAGACCATTTCGGCCCATCGTTTCCGCGCTGTGGACCAAGACCTATGCAACTTAATCCAACTTTC
Organism: Pristiophorus japonicus; assembly: GCF_044704955.1. Lineage (NCBI taxonomy): Eukaryota > Metazoa > Chordata > Chondrichthyes > Pristiophoridae > Pristiophorus > Pristiophorus japonicus. The sequence continues at coordinate 199,127,576 of NC_091985.1, read as the reverse complement.
GAGCATTTCGTCCATAGCTTTGTAGGTTACGGCACTTCAGTGCACATCCAAGTATCTTTTAAATGTGGTGAGGCCTCTACCAGCGTTTCAGGCAGTGAGTTCCAGCCCCCACCCCCTCAAGTCCCTCTGGGTGAAGAACTTATATCCTCTAAAGCTCCCCCCAATTATTCTAACTCTATGACCCCTGGTTGTTGACCCATCTGCCAAGGATAACATGTTCCTCCTATCCACTCTATCCAGGCCCCTCATAATTTTATACACCTTAATCTGGTTTCCTCTTAGCCTTCGCTGTTCCAAAGAAAACAGATCTCACATCTCCAATCATTCCTCATAGCCAAAATTCTCCAGTCCAGGTAACATTCTTGCAAATTTCCTCTGTACCCTTTCCAGTGCAATCATATATTTCCTGTAATGTGGTGACCAGAACTGCACGCAGTACTCCAGCTGTGGCCTAACCAGTGTTTTATACAGTTTAAGCATAATCTCCTTGCTCTCGTATTCCATATATTGTCTAATAAAAGCAAGTATTCCATATGGCTTCTTAACTGCCATATCTAGCTCGCCGGCTACCTTCAGGGATCTGTGGTACAGCACTCCAAGGTGCCTTTGTTTTTCTACACTTTTTAGTGTCGTACAATTTAATGTTTATTCCTTTGCTTTTTTAGCCCTCCCCAAATGCATTCATAGGCGGTCCCTCGAAACGAGGATGACTTGCTTCCACGCCAAAAAAGGATGAGATGCACAGTCATGAGAGCCGTCTGGACCGGGATCTCTCGTTGGCGCTGCAGCTTCAGGTAGGTGCTCTTCTTTTCTCCAGAATCCAATCGAATGCCCGCGGGATGGAGAAAGCGGGATTTCTGGGTCAATATATTTTAGAATTTGTTCCGGAGTAACATTTGAACTCCGAACTACATTCTGAAGGGTGGAAGATGCCTGTGCGTCGATCTTTTTTAACATGTGGTGGCCGTTGCACACCAGCCAACACACGGGCTTGACAGAGCTAGGTCTCGGTCCAATGGTCAGGATTCCCCAAGACGACTGGGACGAGCTCTGCTGCACAGACCTGGTGCGCACACATATTGCAGTGTAGGCTGGCCCGTGCTGCCCCCAGGCACCTGGCCCCAATCTCATGCCTCCCCTGGGCCTCGATCATGTCCCTCTACAGTTTTTCGCCGCAGCTTCTTCCCGATCTCGCCATGCCTGCTATATCTGCCCGCGCTGCAATCACCTACCTCGGCCTTGATGACGTCATTCTTCACTGCCTTCACCCTCCTGCACCAGCTCGCACTACTCACTGGAGGGTTATACCTCCACGCTGCTCCCGCAGTCTCCATACTCCAAATGCATTAACTCAAACTTATCTGTATTGAATTTCATTTGCTACTGTTCTGCCTACCTGACCAGTAGATTGATATCTTCCTGCAGTCTGCAGCTTTCTTCTTTGTTATCTTAGGAAGAGATATTAACTACTATCGATCAGGGAATAAAATCACTTTTGCCCTTGCTTTCACCAAACATTGTGTCAAGATCTGTCTGTGTCGCGAGTAGTAAACAAAAAACCTCAATCTGTATGATCATGTACATGTTTAAATTGGTAACATGCTCAACTTCCTCGTCATTTTGAAAGGATTCAGGGAAAAAGGAGTTCAAATGTTACTCCGGAACACATTCTAAAACATATTGGCCCAGAAATCTAGGTTTCTCCATCTCGTGGGCATTCGACTGGATTCTGGAAAAAAGAAGAGCACCTACCTGAAGCTGCAGCGCCCACGATAGATCCCGGTCTCGAGGGCTCTCCTGACTGTGAATCGCAGCACGTGCGCAGGACTGGAGCTGGAGTCACATGGCTCTGGGCAGCCAATCAGGTATAGTATATTCTCATTCATATTGAGAGGAGTTTCGTAAGTCCGAAACTCCTATTACTATGAATGAGAAAAACAGCCTAACACTACATAAAGCAATTAAAAAAACAACTCACATAAATACACTATCGAAATTAAAGTTGATAGAAATGTTTTTGCAAAAAAATTACTTGCCGATTTAAAAAAAAAGTTTTAATGATGGTCCAAAATAAAATTACCTGAGTTGGCAGGTTTTTCAACAAATATATAATTTTTTATTTTATTTTAACGTGTTTTTGATATGTTTTTAACTCTTACACAAGTAAAAGTACACTACGCGCCTGCTTTGACCAGGCACAAGAATTTTAAGGACATTCGCAGGGCAAGAGATGGGCAAATATTCCAATTTTTGCTGCGGGAATGTCCTCGCTCCTGATATGCGGGAGATCTTTCTATTAGGGGGATCAAGGGGTATGGTGAGAAAGCAGGAATGGGGTACTGAAATTGCATGTTCAGCCATAAACTCATTGAATGGCGGTGCAGGCTAGAAGGACCGAATGACCTACTCCTGCACCTATTTTCTATGTTTCTATGTTTCTATCTTTCAATTCAGAAACTTGACAGATCAGAAAAGCCGGTTTTTAGCGCATGCAGATTGCATGCCAAAAAACAGCTTTTCCAATCCCTTCCCAGGTCTGTAGAAACTCCGTACGCACTTGGGGAGGCCACAATCTGGGCCATTATCCAGAATGTCACTATTTTCGTAATCAGCTCTTTTGTCTTTAATAGGCCCAGAAATTACGATCGGAAACCTCCTGTGGGCAGACCCCTGCGACCTAAAAATGTCTACGAATTTACCTGGTGGTCCGGGAAGTTCGGAGACTTTTGATCCTGGGTCCTATTGGAAGGAAAATAAAAAAGCAAATTATTAATTGAATGGGCAGAGATTACAAAATGCAGTGATACAGAGGGTGCTGGGGGTCATTGTACATGAACCACAAAAAGTTTACAGGTAGATACAGCAAGTAATTAGGAATGCAAATGGAATGTTGGCCTTCATTGCAAAGGGGATGGAGTATAAAAGTAGGGAAGGTGAGCAGAGTGGTAACATCACCGGACATTAATCCAAATGGCTGGACAAATGAACCAGAGACACGAGTTCAAGTCCCAGCATGGCAACTGGGTAAGTTAAGTACAGCCAATTAACTTAATCTGGAATAAAAAGGTAGTGTAGGCAATGGTGACCATCTACCAGATTGTTGTAGAAAATCACCTGGTTGACTAATGTCCGTCGGGGAAGGAAATCTGGTCTTTATGTGACTCCAGACCCACAGCAAGGTGGTTGATTCTTAACCGCCCTCTGAAATGGCCAAGCAAGCCATTCAATTGTACTCAACCGTTACAAAGAACAAAAGCAGATGGATCACGCGGCATTGGCTATGGACACGATAACAGCACACCCAGCCCAATCGACCCTGCACATTCCTTCTTACCAACTAGTTGGGACTTGTGCCAAAATTGGGAGAGCTGTCTCACAGATTAGTCAAGCCTTATATAGTCATACTTACCGAATCATAACTTTCAGCCAATGTCCCAGATTCCTCCTCCATCACCATCCCTGGGTATGTACAGTCCCACCGGCAGGACAGACCCACCAGGGTGGTGGCACAGTGGTATGCATTCTGGAGACAGTGGCCGTGGGAGTCCTCAACATTGACTCTGGACACCATGAAGTCTTAGATCTTCTGTCAAACATGAGCAAGGAAATCTGCTGAATACCACCTACCGCCCTTTATCATCAGCGGATGAATCAGTGCACCTCCATGTTGAACAACACTTGAAAGAAGCACTAAGTGTAGTAAGGGCAAATAATTTACTTTGAGTGGGGAGCTTCAATGTCCATCATCAAGAGTGGTTCGGTAGCACCACAGCTGGCTGAGTCCTGAAAGTCATAGCTGCCAGTGCAGCTCCAACAACTCTGAAGAAGCTCATCCAGGACAAAGAAGCCCGCTTAATTGGCACACTATCCACCACCTTAAACCTCCGCCAGCAGCATACTGGATTCATTGTGTACCAACCACAGGATGCACTGCAGCAACTCGACAAGATATCTTCGGCAGCACCTCCCAAACATGCGACCTCTACCATCTAGAAGGACAATGGCTGCCAGCACATGTGAACACCACCACCTCTACGTCCCCCTCCAAGTCGCACACATTTGGAAGCATATCGCCATTCCTTCATCATCGCTGGGTCAAAATCCTGGAACTCCCTCCCTAACCGCACTGTGGGAGTACCATCACCACAAGGAGTGCAGCGGTTCAAGAAGGTGGCTTACACCTATCTTGTCAAGGGCAATTGGCAATGGGCAATAAATGCTGGCCTTGTCACCGGCGCCCACGTCCCATGAAGGAATAAAAATAGAGTCCTGCTACAACTGTACAGCGCATTTCTAAGACCACACCTGGAGTACTGTGTACAGTTTAGTTTTCCTTAATTAAGGAATATACTTGCATTGGAGGCAGTTCAGAAGGTTGATTCATGAGATGAAAGCGTTTTCATATGAGAAATGCTGAGCAAGTTGGGCCAATACTCATTGGAGTTTGGAAGACTGTGAAGTGATCACATTGAAACATATAAGATTCTGAGGGGGCTCGACAAGGTAGATGCAGAGAGGATGATTCCCCTCATGGGGAAATCTAGAACTCGGGGGCATAGTCTTGGAATAAGGGGCCTCCCATTTAAAACAGAAATGAGTAGGAATTTCTTCTCTCAGAGAGTCGTGAATCTTTACAATTCCCTACACCAGAGAGCTGTGGAGACTGGGTCTCTCTAATCTCTCCTGCCTTCCACCCTATCACAAACCTCCCCTTTTCTTCTTTCTTCTCCTCCCCCTTTCAATGTTTAAGAATGTGCTCTTTTCGAACATTTGGCAGTTCTGATGAAGGGTCGTCGACCCGAAGCATTAACTTTGATTTTCTCTCCACAGATGCTGCCTGACCGCAGAGATTTCAGCATTCTCTGTTTTTATTTCAGATTCAAGCATCCGCCTTTTTTTGCTTTTGTAAAAAAGTAGGAGTATTCTATTCATAATTCTGGTGAGTGGGTCTCAACATAATTATACAACATAAGAACATAAGAAATAGGAGCAGGAGTAGGCCACACAGCCCTTCGATCCTGCTGCGCCATTTATCCGATCTGATCATCGACTCAGGTTCACTTCCCTGCCCACTCCCCATAACCCCTGATTCCCTTACCGTTTAATAAAATGTTTATTTCTGTCCTAAATTTATTCAATGTCCCAGCTTCCACAGCTCTCTGAGGCAGCCAAATCCACAGATTCACGACCCACTGAGAGAAGAAATGTCACCGCATCTCAGTTTTAAATGGGCGAATCCTTATTCTAAGATTATTCCCTCTAGTTCTAGTCTCCCCATCAGTGGAAACATCCTCTCTGCATCCACCTTATCAAGCCCCCTCATAATCTTATGCGTTCCGATAAGATCACCTCACATTCTTCTGAATTCCAATGAGTAAAGGCCCAACCTACTCAACCTTTCCTCATAGGACAACCCACTCATCTCCGGAATAAACATAGTGCACCTTCTCTGATCTGTCTCCAAAGCAAGTATATCCTTTCGTAAATATGGAAAACAAAACTGCATGCAGTATTCCACGTGTGGCCTCACCAATACCCTGTATATCTGTAGCAAGACTTCCCTGCTTTTATACTCCATCCTCTTTGCAATAAATGCCAAGATACCATTGGCCTTCCTGATCACTTGCTGTACCTGCATACTAACCGTTTGTGTTTCATGCACAAGTACCCCGAGGTCCCGCTGTACTACAGCACTTTGCAATCTTTTGCCATTTCAATAATAACTTGCTCTTTGATTTTTTTCTGTCAAAGTGCATGACCTCACACTTTCCAACATTATACTCAATCTGCCAAATATTTGGCGACTCACTTAGCCTGTCTGTGTCCTTTTGCAGATTTTTTGTGTTCTCCTCACACAATGTTTTCCTCCTATCTTTGTATTGTTAGCAAACTTGGCCTAGTTACACTCTTTCCGTTCTTCCAAGTCTTTAATATAGATTGTAAATAATTGGGGTCCCTGCAATGATACCTGTGGCACCCCACCAGTTATTGGTTGCCAACCAGGGAATGAACCATTGACCTGACTCTCTGTTTTCTGTTAGTTAGCCAATCCGCTATCTGTGCTAGTATATTACCCCCAACTCCGTGAACTTTTATCTTGTGCAGTAACCTTTTTATGTGGCACCTTTTAAAATGCCTTCTGGAAGTCCAAATACAACACATTCACTTGTTCCCCTTTATCCACCATTTTTGTTACATCCTCAAAGAATTCTAGCAAATTTGTCAAACATGACTTCCCCTTCATAAATCTATGCTGACACTTCCTGACCAAATTTTGCAGTTCCAATCGTCCTGCTACTGCTTCTTTAATAATGGACACTAACATTTTCCCAACCACAGATGTTAGGCTAACTCATCTATAGTTTCCTGCTTTATGTCTGCCTCCGTTTTTAAATAAGGGCGTTACATTTGCATTATGAATGGGAATACCCGAAAAAAACAGTTTTTAATTCGCATATTTAAAATTAATCAAATTGAATTTAATTAATAATTTAAAACAAAAAAATAATGTTTTGAAAAATGAATGTACATATTTTAAAGGATATGAAAATAAACTTACCTTGTTTCATAGGATTTAAAATGTATAAATTATTTAAAACAATGTATTTTTCTGTCCTTTAAGGCCTTACGCCTGATTTATCAGTCTTAAGAATTTCAAGAGCATTTGCTGGGCAGAAGCTGGGCAAGTAGATTAATTCTATGCCGTGGAGGCCCTTCAACTTTGGATGCGTGCTTTATTGGTTGAGCCGAATGCATAGTGCATGCTTAAACCTGGAACTTTCGCGGCTCCTACGGGCATGTGTGCACCTCGTACACGACCACACTGGCCGCGAATTCAGCGCCACTTTATTTACAGAGGTGAAGAAACAGTATTGGCACGGGACCAGCCGCCGCTTGGAGAGATAGATGCGGCTAACTTTCGTCTTTAATGGAGTTGAATTTACCAGGGGTAACAGATGATTTCTATCAGTTAGGAGCACAGATAAAGTGGCGACATTTTGAGCGGAACAAACCCATAAGAACACAAGAAAGAGGATCAGGTGTAGGCAATAGGACTCGAGCCTGCTCCGCCATTCAATAAGATTATCAGTCTTCGATCTCAACTCCATTTTCCTGCTCGATCTCCACATCCTTTGACTCCCCATAGAATCCAAAAATTTGTCGGTCTCAGCCTTGAATATACTCAATGTCTGAGTAGTAACAGGCCCCTGGGTTCGAAAATTCCTAAGATTAACAACCCTCTGAGTAAAGAAATTCCTCCTCAAATGGCCTTCCCCTTATCCTGAGACTGTGCCCCCTAATTCTATACACCCCAGCCAGGGGAAATAGCCTGTCAGCATCTATCCTGTCATTCCCCTTAGAATCTTAGATGTTTCAATGAGATCAGCGCTCATTCTTATAAACTCCCGATTGTACAGGCGCAATCTACTCAAACGCCCCTTATAGGACAACTTTCTCCTCCCAGGGATCAATCTAATGAACGTTCATTGTATCTCCTCTAAGGCAACTATGTTCATTCTCAGATAAGGAGACCCGAGGCGTCATGGATATTTTATCTCAGAAGGACAGCTGCTGTTGAAACAAGATTGAGTGTAAAATTTGGTAGAGGTTCGCAAGTGAATTATGAAGCTTTCTGTACCTTTTAGATTATAATTTACCTCACTGGTAATGATAAAAGAGTTAACAATCTCATAAAAGTAGGAATCCACAACAGAATGAGAAGAGACTGGACACACAGAATGAGGCTTACTGGATTGAATTTAAATAAAGGCGGATATATCAGTTCAACACAAAGAGTACTCTCACCGGATGTGTGCGCGCCTCTGTCATACCCGCTGGCTCCTTTTTCTTGCAGCCCCGGACTTAGATCTTGCTTCACTATGAGTCGGGGGCTGATATCACGGTCTGTATCCGTGCTGAGCAGAGTTTCATGAACCACAGATTCCCCTTGGTTCTGATTAAATATTTCAGGCTTCATACTGATCTTTGTAGATATTTTGGTGTGACATTCGGTCACGGTGGGAACTATTTGGTCCATTTCTGTATTGGACATTTCAATGTAGCACCAGATGTCGCGGAGCTCATGTTAATTCCTGTAAAGATAATCTGCTTCTTGCCCTTTTCTTTACGACTCTTGTTCTTTGTGACAAAATGCAATGGATTTCTAAACATTTCTCGTGGAGTGTCATGCGTTTGATCGCCTGGTGACATTTGCCGATGTTCACTGAGATCATCTGGCTGATGTTTAGATCTTCCTGCTGGTTAACGCCACGATTGAGCCCAAACCATCGTTTTATTCCCGGGGGTTTCTCAGACATGATGTCTCCACGCAAAGAGGCTTCTTCATCTAAAACAAAGATTTCGATATTCAGCAGTAATGTTTGGAGACTGGATCTTGATGTAACCTGGTGGGACAGGTTTTAATAGATATTTCAAAAACGTGACACGTTGCATATTTTTACAGTCCTTATTATGTTTCAGTATTTATTGTGCTCCGTTACATTAAATTTGGGGCAATATGAAGGGCGATTTGGCCTAGTGTTACTCGTGCCACATACAAGTGAAGACAGACCGGGGTAATTAGGCAGACCAACGCGTGGTTAAAGCTTCGCTGCAGGAAATCGGAGTTTGAGTTCTTGAATCAATGGGAAGCTGTTCAAAGAGGGCAGACTATAGAGAACTGTTGTGCTCCATCCAAGCAAAGCTAGGATAGAGGCGTTGGCAGGCAGGATAGATAGAATGGAGGGGGAATGTTTCAACTGAACGCGGGCGTTGTTGTGGTAACTTTTAGGGAACCGACATGTTGATTGGAGCAAACGTTCAGATTTGTTAGTGAAACATAAAATCAGGTTTAATGAATTTATTTCCAACGGTGGGAGTAAAACAAATTAAAATGTTAATAACGTAAATGCATGCTATAAAAACAGTCGAGCTTTGCTTGTTTTAATAGCAAATATCTGATGAATATGATCTGTGGCATGGAATGTCTTTCAGGGAGCGATAGATTACACATAATTAGCTTCAAGCAAAAATGGTGGAATGATGCCTATCAATCAATTATATAACTGAAATTAGACAAAATATTTAGAAGAGATGATATTGGGAGAAGAGGGAATGTTGTGGCTCATTATATATTGAAGTACAAGTGAGAAAAATCAATTGCCCTGAATGCATGTTCCCCATGGGCATGTACAAAGTGTGCACGCACCCGTGGGGCCCCATCAAGTTTCGGGTTAGGTATGCAAAGCGCATGCGCCTAAACCTGGCACTTGCGATCTGTCAAGAATTCTCTTGACATATCAAGCCTTCTAAACTAAAAGGCCTCTGCAGGCTGAATGTTGCCCAATTCCTTCCCAACGAATGTCCTTCAAATTTTTATGACTGATAAAGGCAGGTAAAGGCCTGCTTTAACAATGTAAGACTTTTAAAGCACAGAATAACACATTTTTGTAATAACGTTTCAAATCATATTAAATAAGGTAAGTTAATTTTTAGACCCTTTAAAATATGTAAAAGCATTTTTTTAAGTGTTTCAAATAATTAATTATGTCATTTTGAATAATTTGAATTATGTGATTAGTTTTCTTTACTGTAAGCTTTATGTGTTTTGATGGGGATATTCCCATTCATACATTCGTTGATTGGAATCAATGGGAATACATTTAACCTGATAGGTTGGGTCAGCATCCGTGATCCCACTGCTCGAGGGGCTAGATGACCTACTCCTGTTCCTAATTCTTATGTTATGTACTATGAGGCATCCGCCCATGACAATTATCCGAACTCAAATTCTGGGTCATTTGAAATGTAAGGGCAGAAGTAGAATGATGTTACTTCAAATTAATGGATAGTTACAGAGGTTGGTATTATTGGATGTAGTTTATCGGCCCTCGGGATAGGGTGAAATCTTTAGTATGAAACAGTGGATGAAATAAGGGAGAGACCAACTATAATACTTGGCGATTTAACACACCAGAAATTCACTGGGACAATAATGTCTCTACTTCTAAGACATGGAAGGGATTTGTTTATGACTCAATTTTTAAAAGAACCAGGAAGAGGAGAAAACCTCATCGATTAAATTATGTGTAGGATATACGACCAAAACGCCAATACAAATGTGGGTGAGACTTTAAGTACCAGTGATAATAATGTGATTGCATGTGGCATATCATGAATTGGAGAGGTTACTAAAAGAAAAATCAAATAATCACCTTTTATGATGACAGACCACACGCCTGTGAAATGTCCTTTCCGAGCTACCTTGACAGGTTTTATTGAGGGTAGGAACTATGTTCAATGATTATTCATAACACTACTGTGAAGCGGCTTGAGATGTTTTACTAATTAAAGGTGCTATATTAAAACTAGTTGATGTTGTTGCTGGAGTTCCTTCAATTCTGAATGCACTAGACCAATGTATACCCAGGCAATGCAAAGGTACCAGTTTAAACCCACTACTAATTGGTTAAATGACCCGTCCGAGATGACTCGATATTCTAGTAGAATTTCATACCTTTGAAACTTCATTGCAACTTTTGCCGATAGTCGTAAATGGGGGATATCAGATCAGCCATTCTTCTTACAACTCATCCGATTTTAGCTTCCGATAAGGAAAATCGAGAGAGTTGTGTAACGGGGGGCTGAACAGATATTGTCCATTTTACACAGTTGCCAATGATTGCGTCATGGGGGTGAGTCGTCGGACTTTGACCGCCCATATTTATATAATAGTAGCATTCAAAGTCCAACCTAAACCAACGATTCACTTCTGGTTACCTTGTTTGAACAGGTTATATTTAAGCAGTATTTTATCTTAATAAAATATTTATACTTACCAAAGTCCAGGACATGGTGAGCTGTTCGATGAAGGTATTTGTAGAGTTAAGTAATATTCGTCCTATCGCAGCGATAACTGATCATAATTGCTTCATGAAGTCATAAAACGATACAAAACAGAAGAAAGCAATTCGGCCCATTGTGCCCATGCCCTCATTTAGAAAGAGCTATCCGATTACGTGCCCTCCAATCCTTCTTCTACATTGGCCTTCAAGGTCTCGCGTTCAAGTCTTTAACCAATACCCCTTTAGGAATATAGGAACGTGGGAACATTGGAATAGAGGAACATAGGAACAGGGGTACGCCATTTAGCCCCTCGAGACTAATCTACTATTCAGTGATATCATAACTGGTCGATAACTTAACACTATTTTCCCGCCTTTGCCTCATATCTGTTAATAACTTTGGTTAAGAGAAACCACTCTCAGCTTTAAAATTAACAGTTGACCTAGCATCAGTTGCCATTTGTGCAAGAGAGTGCAAAACTTCTACCATACGTTAATAGATGTCGTTAATAGATGTGTTTCATAAGTTCACTTCTGAAAGGCCTGGCTCGAATTTTTAGACTATGCCCTCTAGTCTTACTCTTCCCGAATCAGAGGAAATAGATCTCCCCTATCAGTTCACCTTAATGGGCCTCAAATTCGGGTCGGAGGCTTCCTTCAGACAAACACCTCTAACGGGAGAATATTTTACTAATTTACCTGGTGTCCCAGAGGCGCCTGCAATTGCAGTGTGAAGGCCTTCTCATCACACGCTTCGCAGTGTGCTGCCATCCTCGAGTTTCAAACCCAATCAATAAGGTACAGTATTCTCATTAATAGCAATGAGAACCCCATATCTACGAGTCATTATTGCTATCAATGAGAAAACAAAACCAAACACACCCAACATAATATAAAAAATAAAAAACAAACCTCACATAAGGAACATTAATTGAAATTAAATATCATTAAATGTATTGGAAAAATATTTGAGGGGGATTTTAGTTTAAAGTGGCTTAATCGGGTTTAAAATAACCTTACCTTTGTGGCCGGGGTTTTAAAACATAAAAATATATGTTTAATTTTTATTTTCATGTGCTTTAAAACTCTCATGCTGGTAAAAGTAGGTTATGCAACTCCTTTTACCAGGCGCAAGAGTTTTAAGGACATTCGCTGGGCAAGAGTTGGACAATCAGCCCAAACTCACGCGCGCCAATTTCCTGGCTTTGGGGATGTGTGCGATCTGTCAAGCCAAAACTTGGCAGATCGGAAAAGCCAGTTATCAGCGCATGTGCATGGTGCACCAAAAAGCGGCTTTTGGGGAGTCTCGCCGGCTCCGAGGCCGGACTTTTTGCCCCATTATCTTCAAAAATTTTATATCATCACCCATTATCATTCTAAATTCCAGGCAATACATCTATAGTTTTTTGTAATTTCTGCGTGTAAGTTAACCCTTGAACTCCATGTACCATCCAGATAATCTACGCTGTTTTCCCCCAAGGCCAGTACATCCTGGTTAAAGTGGGAGTACCCAGAACAGCTCACATTACTCTAGGTGTAATCTAAACAGGGTTTTGACTAGCTGCAGCATATTGTCTACAATTTTGATTTCTAGTTTAAAGGCCTTCATTCATTTGTGATTATTTTTTATACTTGTCATCGACATTTTAATGATCTATGTATATGGATTCCAAAGTCACTTTGGACCTCCACTAATTCTAGTTGTTCTTCATTTAGAAAGTACTCTGTACTTTCCCCTTTTAGGTCCAAAGTAGATGAACTCATATTTGCGTACATTGATATCCATTTCTCATAGTTTTGCTCATTCACTTAATCGATCGATATCCCTTTGTAATTTTATGCTTCCAGCTATACGGCTTACAATGCCACCTACCTTTGTGTCATTGGCAAACTTCGATATGTGGCTTTCTATCCCATCACCTAAATCATTAACACATATGATAAATAGTTGAGATCCCAACACAGATTCTTGCGATCATCACAAGTCACATCCTACAAATTATAGTACCTGCCCATTTTCCCTTCTCTCGGCCTCCTGCCGTTGAGCCAATTTCCTAACCTGGTCATTTTTTAATTATTCGTTCGTGGGACGTGGGCGTGGCTGGCATTACATTTATCGGTGGTCCTTTGTAGCAGTTTGGTACAGATTGGCTTTTTATACTTGTTTCAAAGAGCACTTAAGAGTCAACCACATTGCTGTGGATCTGGAGTCACATAAAGACCTGGCCAGGTAAGGATGGCAGATTTCCTTCCCTAAAGGACAGAAGTGAAACTGATGGGGTGTTACGACAATCCATTAGTTTCATGGTCACCATTACAGATACTAGCTTTTAAAGTCCATGTTTAATTAATTAACTGTATTTAAATTCCCCAGCTGCCGTGGTGGGATTTGAACTTTTGTCTCTAGATCATCAGTCTTGGCCTAGAGATTATTAGTGAAGTAACATAACAACTATGCTACCGTATCCCTGATCACTAATTTTCGTTCAATTCCAGAAGCTTCTTTAGCTAACAGTCTCTTATGAGGGATGTTATTTAACGACTTCTGGTAGTTTATATAAATAACATCTGCGATGTTCTCACCTACTTCCTTTAAAACCTGGGATGAAATACATCTGGTCCTGCGGATTTGTCAAACGTTAATGTCATTATTTACATAATTACTGTTATTTTGCTACGTTAATTTTGGTGTGTCCCTGTCCCTTATTTAGTATTAGTTTCATTTTGAGGCTATCCTTTTCCACTACTACTGTAAATTAAGATGCAATGGAATTATGGAACATGTCAGCTATTTCCTTGTTTTCGATGAAAGTCTCACGGTTATCAGTTTTGAAGAAGCCCACATTGCACCTGACCACACTCTTTTTGTTAATCTAATTGTAAAACGGTTCATTTTGACCTTAATATCACTGACAAGTTTCTGTTCATAATAGCTTTTTGTAGCTCTGTCGTTTTGTCACATTTTCTCCTTTGATTCCCTCCCAGTTGCCAGAACTTGTGCTAGTTTTTACATTATTTTAATTTTCATTTTATGTTCTCCCTTACCTCTTTTGTCACCCATGACTGCTTTTATAGCAAATAACGCTCCAGCGCATTCGGAGTATGAACTGATTCTGTATCAAGTTAAATTCTTTTTGAACATCTCCCACTGATCTTCTGTCGTTTTACCCATCAACAAATTTGAGCAGTTTTTTGTGGACACACTGGAAAGAAATTGGGCTACCGTGCACCTCCCATTAGCTTCCCCAGAGAACATGTTGACATCGCCGTGTGTAACATCCTGTTCGTGCATCAGCCCAGAAATTGGCTTTTGCCCCCTGCAGCTGCGCCAGGTGCTTACAGCGACAGCTTCAGGGGACGCATACCTGGCAGCCAGTCGCTCCCGTGGCTAGAATTGAAGGGGAAGTGGCCGACTGCTGACAAAAAACTCGCCTTTTCTTAGCGGCTTTGGATGGCGATGGCTCAGTCCTTCACTCTGCTTGGTTACCGGGCTCTTCATTTGCTACATCCGCTCCCTGAGTGGTCCAGCTGGAGCAGCCCAGCTACATCTTTGGCAGAGTAAGCAGCTTGGGCCCTTCCCTTTAATTGACAGAAGAGCCCCTCAGATAAGGCAGCACTGCATGACCAAGTGTGTAGCTCTGCTGAGGCATGTGCACCGTTACCATCTCGGGAGTGAAGTGGGGCACTTGATTAACCATTTCACTTCCTTCCAGAGGTGATAACCCGAATTTATTGAGATGGGTGAAACTTCTGAGCTTGGCGCAATGTCCAAGCGGGGTGACACCGAATTTCTAGGCCACTCCAGCTAATCGCATTTAAGACAGGCGTAGTTAAATCTAGCTCCTCAGTAGCTGTTCCGCGCTTATCCCTTTCAAACACTACATTGATCTCAATCATAGTGCTCCTGAAATCCAAGTTCTGGGCTTCCCATGGATGCTCTCCTGAAAAGAAGGCAAAAGATCCGCACCTACCTTTTGCTCTTGCGCCCTCGAATGAGGCCTCCTCTTCATGTGCATGGGAGTGCGTTCACGTCTTGGAGATGTGTCGGGAGCAGATGGAGTCACGTGGCACTGGACAACCAATAAAGGTACCGTATTCTCATTCATAATAATGGGAACTCCTAAGTACGCGTTCTCATCATTATGAATGAGAAGCACGCTCCCCCCACCCCAAACAACCAAACAAATTATAAAACATAAGAAACCATCTCACATATTTAACATTAATTTAAGTTAAAGTTAACGAAATGTGTTAAAAAAAATTGGGGGATTTTTTTTTTTAAGTGCTGTAATTCGGGTTTAAAATAAACTTACCTTAGTGAACAGGGATTTTAACCTAAAAGTGTTTTTTCAACTTTACTTTTCTGTATTTTGTATATGTTTTAAAAGCCTTATGCTGTTAAAAGTAGGCTATGCGCCTGCTTTTACCAGATGCAAGAGTTTGAAGGTCATTATCTGGTCAGGTGATGAGCAAATACCGCAATCTCGCCCATGTGAATGTCCTTCTTCCGAAGATGTGTATCATCTGTCAAGCTAAAGCTCAACAGATCGAAAAAGCCGGCTATTGGCACATGTGCATTGACTGCCAAAATCCGGCTTTTGCAGGGCATTCCTGGGTCCGTTCGCATTCCATATGGACCTGGTGCAGCCGCAATTTCAGGCACGTTATGATCGTTATTAGTCCACACACCACTAGGCTTTTAACTAAATCTGGCTACTTACACATTACTAAATCAAATATGACCTGCTCCCTTGTTGACTATAGGACATATTGCTGCAGAAAACTATCCTGAACACACTCAAGAAATTCACTGCTTCTCTCACATGAGCTAGTCTTCTTATTCCAATCGACATGAAAGAGAAGATCGCCCAATCTTCCATTGAAACCACTCTGCCATTGCTATATGCTTGAAATATACTTCATAATCTGCATCCACCCTTTCAGGCAGCGTATTCCAGATCCTCTGAGTTTTTTTGCAAATTAAATTAAATCTGTGCCATCCAGTTGTGAATCTTCAAAAATTCCCTAGATTCTGGAACGGTCCTCAAGGATTGTAAGGCACCAAATGTAACTATGCAATTGAAGAACGGAGGGAAAGAGAAAATGTGGAACTACAACAAAAACTTGTATTTATATAGCGCCTTTAAAGTAGTGACACGTCACAAGGTGCTTCAGAGCAGTATTACGAGATAAACATTTGACACCGAGCCACGCAAGGAGAAATTAGGGCAGGTGGCCAAAAGCTTGGTCAAAATACAAAGGCTTTAAGGAGCGTCTTAAAGTAGGGGAGAGGTAGAGAATCGGAGAGGTTTAAGCAGGGAGTTCAAGAGCCTATGGCCTAGGCAATAGCAGGCACGGCCACCAAAGGTTGAGCGATTATATATGGCTCTGCTGAGACCACACCTGGAGTACTGTGCACAGTTTTAGTTCCATTATCTAAGGATGGATAGACCTGCCTTAGAGCCGAGTGGAAAGGGTTGTCCTATGAGGAGAGATTGAGAACAGTGGGCTTATATTCTCCGGAGTTTAGAAGATTGAGAGGTGATCTCGTTGAAACATATAGGATTCTGGGGGTGTTGACAGGACTGATGCTGTGGTAGGAGAGTAGATCTCGAGTACTCAGTCTCAGAATAATGGGTCGACCATATAAGACAGAGTTGGTGAGGAATTGTTTCACTCAGAGAGTTATGAATCTTTGGAATTCTCTGACCCAAAAGGATGTGGATTCTCAATATTCAAGCTGAGATAGGACATTTTTGGACACGAAAGAAAAAAAGCAGAAATGGGGATCGGGCTGGAAAGTGGAGTTGAGATTGAAGATCATCCATTATCGTATTGAATCGGAGCAGGATCGACGGGGCGTATGGTCTAATCCTGCTTCTACTTATTAGCTTCTATGTTCATCCTTCTGCCATTGCAAACAATATCAGCTTTTACTCGTTCAAATCCTTCCTGATTTTGAACACATCAATCAAATTGGCCCATAAGAACCTAAGAACATGAGAAATAGGAGCAGGGGTAGGACATATGGCCCCTCGAGCCTGCTCCACTATTTAGTACGATCATGGACTCAATAGTAGACCCAGGTCCACTTCCCTGTCCGTTCCCCTAACCAGTTATTCCCTTACACAGAGGTTAAGAAACTATCGCTGTCTTAAATTTATTCAATGACCCAGCTTCCACAGCTCTTTGAAGCAGCGAATTCCACAGATTTACAACACTCAGAAAAGAAATTCCTCCTAATCTCATTTTTTAATGGGCGTCCGCTTATTCTAAGATTATGCCCCCTAGTTCTAGTCTCCCCTAGCAGTGGAAACATCCTCTCTGCATCTAACTTGTCAAGCCCCCTCATAGGCTTGTACATTTCGGTAAGATCACCTCTCATTCTTCAGAATTCCAATGAGTAGAGACCCAACCTACTCAACCTTCCCTCAAAAGTCAACTCCCTCATATCCAGAATCAACCAAGGGAACCTTCTCTGATCTGCCTCCAAAGCAAATATATCCTTTCTTAAATATGGAAACCAAAACTGAATGCAGTATTCTAGGTGTGGCATCACCATTACCCTGTATAACTGTAGCAAGACATCCCTGCTTTTATATTCAATGCCCTTTGCAATAAAAGCTAAGATTTCATTGGCCTTCCCGATCACTTGCTCTACCTGCATACTAACCGTTTGTGTTTCATGCACCAGGACCCTCAGGTCCCGCTGTACTGACACAGTTTGTAATTTTTCTCTATTTAGCTATTAACTTGCTCTTCGATTCTTTTCTTCCAAACTGAATAACCTCACACTTTCCAACATTATACTCCATGTGCCAATCTTTTGCCCACTCACCTAGCCTGTCTATGTCTTTTTTCAGGTTCGTTGTGCCCTCCTCACACATTGCTTTTCCTCCCACCTTTGTATTGTTAGCAAACTCGGCTACTTTACACTCACTCAGTCATTTCATCCAAGTCATCAATATAATTTGTAAATAGTTGGGGTCCCAGCACTGATCCCTGCGGCACCTCATGAATTACTGATTGCCAAACCGAGAATGGACCATTTATTCCAACTCTCTTTTCTACTAGTTATCCTGTACACGTATCTGCTGACGGGAAAAAAATCCCAGTCTCCCACATAATCCCAATCCTCATCTAACTGAAGTTCCTGAATTCTGCCACCATTGTAGTCATCTACGCTGCACCCTCTATTGGACCATGACATTCTTCCACATGTGTCGTGCCTCAGTTGTTCGGCTTGGGCTTAACAAGTGTTTTATTAAAAAGTAGCATAGCTTCCTTTATTTTGTACTCTATGTCTCTATTTTTAAATGCAATGATTCTGTATGCCTTTTTGACAGCATTCTCAACTTGTCCTGCCACATTCAAAGATTTGCATACCACCAGGTATCTATGTGGAGGAAGAACATCCGGGAGGACGATGAGCACCTCGAGGCTCGTCGTCGAGAGCATGTAGAAAGCAAGTGCAGACAGCAGAAGGAGCATGCGGCAAGTGGAGATTACTGCACTGGTACCCATCCATCCTTTCCTTCAACGATTGTCAGTCCCACCTGTGACGGAGACTGTAATTCCCATATTGGACACTTCAGTCACCGAAGAACACACTTTTAGAGTGGAAGAAAGCCTTATTCGATTTCGAGGGACTGCTTATGATGATGATGATGATGTTCCTGCGGCCCCTTTAAAATTGTGCTATTTAGTGTACATTGCCTCTGCTAATTATTCCTATCAAAATGAATCAAATCATGCTTCTCTGCATAAAATTTCATCCGTCATGTAACTGCCCTTTTTCACCAGTCTATGTTCATGTTAGTTTCCATGTTACCTGGTGCCCTGAACCTTTTTTGAAATGGATCTAATTACGAAATTTGAGGATTCTTCTTTTATTAACGTGTTGATACAGTTGAGGACGGTATGAGTTCACATTGAGAATGCAACAGCAAATATTTGCATTATAATGAAATCAGAATACTAACTTGATCACTCTTCGTTTATATTGAACCTCTAACAGTAACATTAATTGTGCAGGGTAACTAAAAAGGTTTTTCAGTAGCCTATTTGTAACCATTAGTAAAAGAGAATGCAATTCGTGACATGCTAGATACGCACCTCTCTACAAACTCAATCAACCAGTCACATGAGTTAAAATAATCACGGTGTGAAAATGGACATGGAGCAAGACGCAAAACAAGTGGAATCGCATTGACACACCGGCAAAAGGTCGTTCAATGGAATTGGATTGGCCGCTCATGGAGCCCATAACGAGCGGCCAATCCAATATAGCCCGTTTTGCACCACCACCCAAGATCAATTTCTAGGCCTTAAATTCTCGACTAGAAACTGTGAATTGTACACCTGTTTTTATGACTTAATCTCATGTAGCTTCATTTGACATTTGCAGAAGTAAACATCACCTATCTGAATAAATATTAAGTGAACTGAACGAGGTCATTACTATTGTTACCATAACAACTGTTCTGTGTGCATTATGTTGATGTTTCCATGCAAGCTTATACCCGTTGCACACAATTACTCATATCATTAACTTTTATGAGATTATAACTGATAAGGCGATGAAACTGTTCCACCCAGTTTCTGGTTGCCTGACTGTTGAATCAGTGTCAATATATAAGGAAATTAATCATTGTTTCTGGATCAGCCTTTGCTCTACATTAGGAGTTCTACAAGCAACATTGATTATCTAATGGCAGGGAGCAACCGATTGCCCTCGATGGGATTTAGAGGCAAGCAATGAAAATTCCGGAGTATTCCAATAAAATTCCAATATGGCTATCGCAAGCACCTCACAAATGTAGGTTAGTGAATGGATTTCTCCAGGATTTTGGTGCAATTTTGCCTGTTAGTATCTAATTATATAGACGCTTACCTTCCACTGAAGTATCTCCATTGTAATTTCAGTTTCAAACTCAATAAGTGATATTCATTCTGCAGCAGAATAAACACAGATGCCTCCAACAATCTGAGTAGTTTTATGTCCTGCCCTATGAAAAGAACTGTTTCAGTAAGGCTGTAGTTTGCAACAAATATGTTTTAATCATTAAAGGACTCAACATTCTCTACTTGCCCTGTGAAGTAATATTACAAATGTCTTGATAAACCTTTTATCTTGTAATTATAAACAAGCACACATAAATACATACACAACACATAAATACCTACGTATATACACAGACACGCACGTATAACACACATGCAACACATACATACGCACAAAAATCACACACAAACAACACAAACACACACAACGTATACACACAACATGTACACCACATACATACACTTGCCACACATACACACATTCAAAACATGGACACACATCACACACAAGAAAGAATAAAGACACATTTATGTAAACACACCCACATACAATTAGACACACACAAACACACACACACACACACACACACAACTTATTCTGCAGGCACTTTTTCTGGTTTCCCCATTGTAAACTTCGGTGTTCACATTTATAATGCGATCTGCCAACTTAAAAAAAAATCATCAATGCATTTTATATTTCATACAGAATGACAAAATGAATTCTTAGCCCGGTAAGTCTGAAATACCATTTTACGTAGTCCAAGGACCACAATTCATCCAGCACCATTAGGGTATGCATCCTGCTGTCCTTTCAGTCAACTGCACATTCGCTTGGCAGTCTTGGTAATTATTTTGCAGAATTTAGTGACACGGGATGGGACGTTACATAGAATTAAATAGACATAACAACACAGAAACAGGCCGTTGAGCACAATCAGTGCAAGTTGGTTTACATTTTCTACAAGATCGGCAGCCCTAACCCTAATAACCAGGCCGGTTCCCAAAGCCCTTTATGCCGTCAACTAGCGATGTAACATATTCTTAAATGGTGACATCTTGTCTTTAATCATTAACTTTGCAAATGCATTCCACAGCTTCACATCCCTCTGTGTAAATGGAATACTACTCACTATCCTAAATCACTTAGTTTTAATCTTATGACTCTGCTGCCTTGATCTAGGGGTACCACTATACCAATGGAAAATTATCTCCTCTGGTATAAGTGTAGGATTCCAACAACCTGGAGGACAATAATCAGCTCTAATATAAGTATAGGTGTAATAATATACCAGGGGAGCATGGTCACCTCTCGTGTAAGTGTACGGGTACCACTGGCACCCGAGGAGCATAATCCGCTCTAGTGTAAGTGTAGGGGTAACACTAGTATCAGTGTAGCATGATCACCTTGAGTGTAAGTGTAAGATACAACTAGTATAAGAGGACCAGCATGCCCTCTAGCTTAAGTGTAGGGTACCACTATACCAGCAGAGCATGAAAGCTCAGGTGGAAATGTAGTGTCCCAATATACCAGAGGAACATGATCCCCTATAATATAAATGTAGACTTCCACTATACCTGAGAAGCATGACCCTCCTAGTGTCATTGTAAGTACCACTATTCCAGCGAAGCATTATCCCTCTAGTGTAAGTGTAGGGTCCCACTATTCAAGAGTAGCCTGACCCACTCTAGTGTAACTGTCGGGGTACCACTGGTAGCAGAGGAACATGATCCCCTCTTGTATAATTGTAGGATACCACTGGTTCAAGAGGAGCATGAACCAATCTAGTGTACAGGTACAGTACCACTATACCAGGGAAGCAAGATCCCATCTTGTGTAAGTGCAGGGGTACCACCAGTATAAGTGGAGCATGATAACCTCTACTGTAAGAGAAGGGTACCACTAGTATAAGATGAGCGTGATCCCCTCTAATGTAAGTGTATGGTATCACTATAGTGGAGGAGCATGATACCCTCTACATAAGAATATAAGAACATAAGTGCATACGGAGTAGGAGCAGAAATAGCCGATTAGACCCTTCGAGCTTGCTCCACCATTCAATAATATCATGGCTGATCGGATCTTGGCATCAACTCCACTTGCCTTCCTGCTCCCCATAATCCTTGACTCCCTTATCGTTCAAAAGTCTGTCTATTTCTACTTTAAATATGTTCAATGACCTAGCCTCTACAGCTCTCTGGGGCAGAGAATTCCAAAGATTCGCAACCTTCTGAGAGACGAAATTCTTCCTCATCTCCCTTTTTAAGGGGGGACCCCTTATTCTTATCCTTGCCCTCTAGTTCTAGGTAACGCCACGAGAGGAAACATCCATTCTGCATGTACCCTGTCACGCCCATCATAAGCTTATATGTTTCAATAAGATCACTTCTCATTCCTCTAATCTCCAATGTGTACAGGACCAACCTGCTAAACCTGTGGTCATAAGACAACCCCTTCAAGTCAGGAATCAAGCTAGTGAACCTTCTCTGATCAGCCTCCAATGCAAGTATATCCTTCCTTAAATACAGAGACCAAACTGTACGCAGTACTCCAGGTGTGGTCTCACAAACGCCCTGTTCATTTATAGCAATACTTCCCTACAGGTCTACTCCATTCCCCTTACAATAAAGTCCAACAGTCCATTTGCCTTCATAATTAATCCTGTACCCTGCATGCTAATTTATTTGTGTTTCATGTACAACGATTCCGAGATCCCTCTGCACTGCAACATTTTCAATCTCTCTCATTTAAGTAATACTTTGAGTTTTTGTTTGTCCTATTAAAGTGGATAACCTCACATTTTCCCACGTTATACTCCATCTGGCAAAGTTTTGGCCACTCACTTACCCTATCTATATCCCTTTGCAGATTCGTTGTGTTGTCCTCACAACATGCTTTCCCACCTATCTTTGTAACATCAGCAAATTTGGCTACATTACCCGAGGTTCCTTCATTCAAGTCATTAATATAGATTGTAAATATTTGAGGTTCCAACACTGATCCCTGTTGCACCCCACTATTTCGTGTTTGCCAACCTGAAAATGACCCATTTATCCCGACTCTCTGTTTTCTGTTAGCTAGCCAATCATCGATCCATGCGAATATATTACCCACAATCCCGTGAGCTCTTATATTGTGCAGTAACATTTAAAGTGGCACCTTATCGAATACCTTCTGGAAATCCAAATATACTCATCTACTGGTTCGCCTTCATCCATGCTGCGTGTTTCATCCTGAAACAAATCTAGAAAATTAATCAAAGATGATTTTCCTTTCACCAAAACATGCTGACTCTGCTCGACTGTATTATGATTTTCTAAAGTCCTGTTTCCACTTCCTTAATAATGGACACCAGCATTTTTCTAATGACAGAGGTTAGGCTGACTAATATGTAGTTTCCTGCTCTCTATCTCCCTCCTTTCTTAAACAGGGGCATTATGTTTGTGGTTTTTCAATCCGCTGTGACCTCCACAGTGTCCAGGGAAATTGATAGATTACAACGAATGCATCCACTATCTCTGCAGCCATTTCATTTAAGACCCTGGGATGCAGACCATCACGTCCACGGGACTTGTTCGCCTTAGTTTGTCTATTAATTTGTCAACAATGATAGCGATTGTTTTAAGTTCCCCCTCCCAATAGCCCCTTGATTTTCAACTATTGAGATGTTTTAGTGTCTTCTACCATGAAGACTGATACAAAATATTTACTCAAAGTCTCTACTATTTCCCTGTTTCATATTATTAATTCCCCAGTATCCTCCTCTAAGGAACCAACGCTTACTTTAGCTATTCTCTTCTTTTTTATACACCTGAAATATCTCCTTAAATTTCCGCCACTCTTACTGTCTGAATTTATATTTTTTCCATTTTACATAAAAACATAGAAAATAGGTGCAGGAGTAGGCCATTCGGCCCTTTGAGCCTGCACCACCATTCAACAAGATCATGGCTGATCATTCCTTCAGTACCCCTTTCCTGTTTTCTCTCCATACCCCTTGATCCCTTTAGCCGTAAGGGCCATATCGAACTCCCTCTTGAATATATCCAATGAACTGGCAACAACAGCTCTCTGCGGCACGGAATTCCACATGTTAACAACTCTCTGAGTGAAGAAGTTTCTCCTCATCTCAGTCCTAAATGGCCTGCCCCTTATCCTAAGGCTGTGTCCTCTGGTTCTGGACTTCCCCAACATTGGGAACATCCTTCCCGCATCTAGCTTGTCCAGTCCAGTTAGAATCTTATATGTTTCTATGAGATCCCCTCTCATCCTTCTAAACTCCAGTGTATAAAGGCCCAGTTGTTCCAGTTCTCCTCATATGTCAGTCCAGCCATCACTGGAATCAGTCTGGTAAAACTTCACTGCACTCTCTCAATAGCAAGAACGTCCTTCCTCAGATTAGGGGACCGAAACTGAACACAATATTCCAGGTGAGGCCTCACCAAGGCCCTGTACAACTGTAGCAAGACTCCCCTGCTCCGATACTCAAATCCCCTTGCAATGAAGGCCAACATACCATTTGCCTTCTTCACCACCTGCAGTACCTGCATGCCAACTTTCAATGACTGATGAACAATGACACCCAGGTCTCGCTGCACCTCCCCTTTTCCTAAACTGCCGCGATTCACATAATATTCTGTCTTCGTGTTTTTGCCCCAAAGTGGAATAGCTCACATTTATCCACATTATACTGCATCTGCCATGTATTTGCCCACTCAACTAACCTGTCCAAGTCACCCTGCAGCCTCTTAGTGCCATCCTCAAAGCTCACACCACCACCAATTCAGTGTCATCTGCAAACTTGGAGATATTACACTCATTTCCATCATCTAAATCATTAATATATATTGTAAAGAGCTGGGGTTTCAGCACTGAGCTCTGCGGCACTCCACTAGTCACTGCCTGCCATTCTGAAAAGGGCCCGTTAATCCCGACTCTCTGCTTCGTGTCTGCCAACCAATTCTCTATGCACGTCAGTACATTACCCCCAATGCCATGTGCTTTGATTTTGCACACCAATCTCCTGTGTAGGACCTTGTCAAATGCCTTTTGAAATCTAAATACACCACATCCACTGGTTCGCCCTTGTCCACTCGACCAGTTACATCCTCAAAAAATTCCAGAAGATTTTTCAAGCATGATTTCCCTTTCATAAATTCATGCTGACTTGGACCAATCCTATCACTGCTCTCCAAATGCGTTGCTATTTCATCCTTAATGATTGATTCCAACATTTTCCCCACCACCGATGTCAGGCTAACCGGTCTATAAATATCCGTTTTTGCTCTCCCTCCTTTTTTAAAAAGTGGTATTACATCAGCAACCCTCCAGTCCATTGGAACTGATCCAGAGCCGATAGACTGTTGGAAAATTATCACCAATGCAGCCACTATTTCTAGGGCCAATTTCTTAAGTTCTCTAGGATGTAGACTATCAGGCCCTGGGTTTTATCGGCCATCAATCCCGTCAATTTCCCTAACACAATTTCCTGTGTAATAAGGATATCCTTCAGTTGCTCCTACTCACTAGACCTCTGTCCCCTCGAACATCCGGAAGGTTATTTGTGTCTTCCTTTGTGAAGACAGAACCAAAGTACGTGTTGAATTGGTCTGCCATTTCTTTGTTCCCCATTATAAATTCACCCGAATCCGACTGCAGGGGACCTACGTTTGTGTTCACTAATCTTTTTCTCTTCACACATGTATCGAAGCTTCTGCAGTCAGTTTTTATGTTTCCGGCAAGCTTCCTCTCATACTCAATTTCTCCCCTTTTAATTAAACATTTTGTCCTCCTCTGCTGAATTTTAAAATTCTCCCAGTCTTCCGGTTTGCTGCTCTTTCTCGCTAATTTGTATCCCTCTTCCTTGGAATTAATACTATCCTTATTTTCCTTTGTTAGCCACGGTTGAGCTACCTTCCCCATTTTATTTTTACTCCAGACAGGGATGTACAATTGCTGAAGTTCGTCCATATGCTCTTTAAAGGTTTGCCATTGCCTATCCACCGTCAATCTTTTAAGTATCATTTGCCAGTCTAATCTAGCCAATTCGCGCCTCATACCATCAAAGATACCTTTCCTTAATTCAGGACCCTATTTTCTGAATTAACTTTGTCACTCTCCATCTTAATAAGGAATTCTACCATATTATGGTCACTCTTCCCCAAGGGGCAACGCACAACAAGATTGCAAATTAGTCCCTTCTCATTACACATCACCCAGTCTAGGATGGCGAGCTCCCTGGTTGGTTCCTCGACATATTGGTCCTGAAAACCATCCCGAATACACTCCAGGAAATCTTCCTCCACCGCATTGCTACCAGTTAGGTTAACGCAATCAATATGTAGATTAAAGTCGCCCATGATTATTGCTGTACCTTTATTGCACACATCCCTTATTTCTTGTTTGATGCTGTCCCCAACCTCATGACTACTATTTGTTGGCCTGTACACAACTCCCACTAGCGTTTTCCGCCCTTTGGTATTCCGTAGCTCCACCCATACCGATTCCACATCATCCAAGCTAATGTCCTTCCTTACAATTGCATTAATTTCCTCTTTAACTAGCAATGCCACCCGCCTCCTTTTCCTTTCTGTCTGTCCTTCCTAAAATGCTGAATACCCTTGTATGTTGAATTCCCAGCCTTGGTCACCCTGGAGCCATGTCTCCGTGATGCCAATCACATCGTATCCGTTAGCTGCTATCTGCGCAGTTAATTCAACCACCTTATTCCGAATACTCCTCGCATTGAGGCACAGAGCCTTCAGGCTTGTCTTTTAACACACTTTGACCCTTTAGAATTTTGCTGTAAATTGACCCTTTTTGTTTTTTGCCTTGAGTTTCTCTACCTCCACTTTTACTATTCTCCTTTCTAGCTTTTGCTTCTGTCTCTATTTCATTTCCCTCTGTCTCCCTGCATAGGTTCCCTTATCCTGCCATATTAGTTTAACTCCTCCCAAAGAGCACTAGCAAACACTCCCCCTCGGGCATTGGTTCTGGTCCTGCCCAGGTGCAGACCGTCCGGTTTGTACTGGTCCCATCTCCCCCAGAACCAGTTCCAATGCCCCAGGAATTTGAATCCCTCCCTTCTGCACCACTCCTCAAGCCACGTATTCATCTGAGCTATGCTGCGATTCCTACTCTGACTAGTACGTGGCACTGGTAGCAATCTTGAGTTTACTACCTTCGAGGTCCTGCTTTTTAATTTAACTCCTAGCTCCCTAAATTCGTCTCGTAGGACCTCATCGCGTTTTTTACCTATATCTTTCATACCTATATGTACCACGACAACTGGCTGTTCACCCTCCCTTTTCAGAATGTACTGCACCCACTCCGAGACATCCTTGACCCTTGCACCAGGGAGGCAACATATCATCCTGGAGTCTCGGTTGCGGCCACAGAAACGCCTATCTATTCCACTTACCATTGAATCCCCTATCACTAAAGTTCTCCCATTCTTTTACCTGTCCCCCTGTGCAGCAGGTCTCATAGACTTGGCTGCTGCTGCTCTCCCCTGATGAGTCATGCCCCTCAACAGTACCCAAAGATTTGTATCTGTTTTGCAGGGGGATGACCGCAGGGAATTCCTGCACTACCTTCCTTGCACTGCTCTTCTTGTTGGTCTTCAATTCCCTATCTGGCTGTGTACCCTTCTCCTGCGGTAAGACCAACTCACTAAACATGCTATTTACGTCATTCTCGGCATCGTGGATGCTCCAGAGTAAATACACCCGCAGCTCCAGTTTCACAAAGCATCCATCAGGAGCTGCCTGCGGATGCACTTCCCACACACGTAGTCGTCAGGGACATTGGAAGAGTTCCTGATTTCCCACATAGTACAAGAGGAGCATAACACGTGTCCGAGCTGTCCTGCCATTCAATTAACCCTTAGATAAACTTAATCTGGCAACACCAAGGCTAAAGGTTACTTACTGATATAGAAAAGTAAAAGGAAAAGCTGCTCACCAATCACCAGCCAATCACTTACCCCCTTGGCTGTGACGTCACCTTTCAATTTCTTTCTACTTGTTTTTGCCTTCTCTCCCCACTGAAGCTGCACAAGCCATACCTTTCATAGGCCTCTCGACACCACGCACTCCCGCCTCTCGGACTGCCGCCGCCTCTCGCTGCTGCTGGGCCTTTTATAGGCCTCTCGACACCACGCACTCCCGCCTCTCGGACTGCCGCCGCCTCTCGCTGCTGCTGGGCCTTTTATAGGCCTCTCGACACCACGCACTCCCGCCTCTCGGACTGCTGCCGCCTCTCGCTGCTGCTGGGCCTTTTATAGGCCTCTCGACACCACGCACTCCCGCCTCTCGGACTGCTGCCGCCTCTCGCTGCTGCTGGGCCTTTCATAGGCCTCTCGACACCACACACCCCCGCCTCTATCTTCTCTCTCCTTATTATTGTTTTACTGATCCCTTGCTGGTATCTAAAAATGTCACAATCCTCTTGTCTACCACTAATTTTTGCAACTTTGTATCCCTTTGTTTTCAATTTGATATCTTCCTGAACTTGCTTAATTAGACACGGATGGACCATCCTTCTCTTAGAGCCTTTCATTCTCGCTGGAATATATATTTGCTGAGAGTTATCAAATACCTCCTTAAATGTTTGCCACTGCTTAAATACCATCCTACCATTTACTCTATTTCCTAGTCCACTTTATCCAAATCTGTCTTCATAACCTTTTAATTGCCTTTATTTAAGTTCAGGACACGAGTTTGAGACCTACGTTTCTCACCCTCAAACTGAATTTGAAATTCGAATGTGCTATGATCACCCTTCCCTACAGGATTCTTTACTCTGAAATCATTGATTAGTCCTACCTCATTACACATTACCAGTTCTAAATTAGCTTGCTCCCTGGTTGTTTCCATAATGTATTGTTCGAAAAAACACCCCGAATAGACTCTATGAACTCTTTCTCTAGGCTGTCTTTGTCAATTTGATTTGATCAATCTGTATTAAGATTAAGATCGCCCAAGTTTATTGTTCACCTTTCTAACAATCCTCCAATATTTATTGATTTATATGCTGTCCTACAGTATAGCTGCTGTTGAGGGGCCTATCAACATCTCCCACCAATGGATTATTTCTGTTATTATTTCTTATCGCTGCACAAACTGATTCTACATCTTAAACTTCTGAGCCTACATCATTTCTCACTACTGCACTGATCTCATTCTATATTAACAGAGCTACCCACCTCCTTTTCATTTCTGGCTATCCTTCCGAAGTGTCAAATACCTCTAAATATTCAGTTGCCAGCCTTGGTCACCTTGCAGCCGTGTCTCTGTAATGGCTATCATATCATACCCATTTATGATATGTTTGTGCATTCAGCGCCTCTATCTTACATAATGTTACACAAAAGCAAAACACTGCAGATGCTAAAAGTGAGAACAAAAAATGATAGAAATCTCAATGGGTCATGCAACATTTGTGGAGAGCAACAGAGCAAACTTTTCAGGTCGGTGATCCTTCGTTAGAACTGGCAAAAGAAGTAAATTAACAGATTCTTGAGGAGCACTGAAAAGGGGATGGGAGAAAAATGGAAAAGGGAAGACAGGAGAGATTTGAATAGCAACCGGGATGATTGGTCAAATTGAGATGTAATGGCAGAAGTTAATAAATGATGAGTCTAGATTGAGTGGGAATGGAGGAATGATTACCAGCTGCCATTTGAAACAGATAGCGAGAAAACGATGCTTAAGTTGTGGGGTGGGACGAGGGGGGTGGGGGGGGGTGAGCACGGGTGTTTAATAAAAAGGAGGAAAGGGAGCAAATTATGGCAGAGGATATGGTCTTAAACTGTTGAACTCGAAGTTGAGTCTAGAAGGCTGTAAAGTGCCTAAAGAAAAGATGAGTTGCTATACCTCGAGATTCTGTTGAACTTCATTGGAACAGTGTTGGAGGCCGAGGATGGAGAGGTCAGAGTGGGAGTGGAGCAGAGAGTTAAAGTGATAGGCGATTGGGACAAGCTTACGGACTGAATGGAGGAGTATGCCAAAGCGGTTTCCCAATCACTGTTTTGTCTCCCCAATGTAGAGGAGACCACATCGTGAATAGCAAATACAGTATACTAAATTGAAAGAAGTAAAGTACATCACTATCTCACTTGGAAGGAGCAATTAGGGTCCTGGACAGTGGAAAAGAAGGAGGTAAAACGGCAGGCGGAGGGAAGTGGAGCGGCTGCCGGGGGTGAATTTGGAATGGCCCACGGTGTCACGGAGGGAGCATTACCTTTGGAATGCTGAGCAGGCAGGGAAGGGGAAGATGTGATTGCTGGTGGGATCACGCTGGAGGTGGCGGAAATAACGGAGGATGATCCGTTGAAGGTGGAGGCGCATGGGGTGCAAGGTGAGGACAAGGGAAACTCCATCATGGTTCTGAGAGGGAGGGCAAGGGCCGAAAGCAGAGATGCGGGAAATAGAATGGACACGGTCTTAAGCTACGGCAGACAGGAATCCTTGGTGGAGGAAAAAGAAACACATATAAGAGGCAGTAGTGTGCAAAGTGTCGCAGTCAGAGCAGATGCTACGGAAATAGAGAAACTGGGCGAATGGAATGGAGTCCTTACAGGATGCAGGGTGGGAGCTTGTGTAATCCAGGTAGCTGTGGGAGTAAGTGGGCTGATAGAGAATGGAGGCAGAGAGGTTGAGGAGGGGAAGGGAGGAGTCGGAGATAGACTTTGAGAAGGTGAGGGAAGGGTGGAACTTTGATGCAAAGTGAATGTAATTTTCCAATTCAAGGCAAGAGCAGGAAGCGGCACTGATATAGTCATCAATATCCCAGAAAAAGAAATGAGGGAGAGGACCCGAGTAGGAATGGAACAATGAAAGTTCCACATGTCCCACGAAAAGGCAGCCACAGATACGGCCAGTGCAGTTTCCCACAGCAATACCTTTAAGTTGGAGGAAGTGAGTGGAGTCAAAGGAGAATTTGTTCAATGTGCGAAGAAGTTCATCCAAACGAAGAAGCATGGTGGTGGATAGAGACTGGTCACGCCTCTATTCATTTATCTTTTTTACAAATGCTGCTTGCATTCATATAAAGAGCATTCAATTTTGCATTTTACGATTATTCACTAATCTGCCCCCACATTCTGATGCATTCTTATGTGTATACACTCTGTCCCTCGCTTTCACACTCTGGTTATCATTACCCCTATCGCTACCCTGCAGTAGTGCATTCTCCTTTCTCGTTGACTTTCTAAATTTCTGCTCAACTAAACCCTCATGTATAAGTGTAGGATCGCAATACATGGGAGGAGCAAAACACCTGCAGTGTAAGTGTACAGTACCCCCAGTACAAGAGGACCATGATCCCCTCTAGTGTAAATGTAGGAGCACCACTATACCTGAGGTGGAGGAGTATGACCCCTCTAGTGAAAGTGTAGGGTACCACTACACCAGAGGACTTGATCGCTTCTAGTGTACTATAAGTAAGAACATAAGAACTTACAAAATAGGAGCAAGGGTAAGCTATTTGACAATTAGAGACTTTCTATATCCCGTTGCAGATTTTTTATGTCCTCCTCACAATTTGCTTTCCCACCTATCTTTGTACCTTCAGCAAACTTGGCTACATTACACTCGGTCCATTCATCCAAGTCCTTAATATAAATTGTAAATAGTTGAGAACCCAGCATCAATCTTTGAGGCACTCTACTAGTCATTGTTTGCCAACAAGAAAATGACCCATTTATCCCGACTCTCTGTTTTCTGTTAGTTAGCCAATCCTCTATCCATGCCAATATATTAATGTATTACGAAAGGGGTACCACTAGTATTAAAGGAGTATGATCATCACTATTGTGATTGTAGGGGTGCGAATATACCATAGGAATATGATCCACTCTAAGTATAAGTGTGTCACTACACCAGAGGTGTAAGATGCCCCCTACTTTAAATATAGGTGCAGCACTAGTATAAAAGGAGTTGATCAACTGTATTGCAAGTGTAAGGGTACGATTATACATGCTGATCGTGGTCCGCTGCTGTTTAACTTTAAGGGTGCCACTATAGCAGAGAACCATGATCCCCTCTAGTGAAAGTGCAGAGACACCACCAGTACCAGCGGCACATAATGCCCTCCAGTGTAACTGCAGCTGTACCACAAGAGCAACTTGATACCCACTAGTGTAAGTGCAGGGTACCAATATATCAGAGCAGCGTGATCTCCTCGAGTGAAAGAATAGGGATACTACTAATACAAGAGGTCCATAATCACCTCTAGTGTAAATGTAGAGAAAGGTACTATTACTACAAGAGCAGCATGAACCCCTCTCATGTTAGTTTAGGATAACACTATACCAGAGGAGCATAATCACCTTTAGTATCCGTGTAGGGTTTCACTACGTCAAACGAGCATGATCCCCTCTAGTGAACGTGTAGTGTACCAATATACCAGAGGAACATGATCCCATCTAGTGTAAGTGTAGGCATACCACTATACCAGAGGAGCCTGACATTAGTGTATGTTTAGGGGTACCACTATACCAGAGGAGAAGGATCAGCTTCAGTCAATGTGTAGAGTACTACTATAACAGAGGAGTATGATCACCTCTAGTGTAAATGTAGAGGACCTAAATACGAGAGGAGCATGATTCCCTCTAGCATAAGTGCAGAGCGCCACTGTACCAGTGCAGCACGATCCTCTCTCGTGTAAGTCCAGGTGACACTGGTACCAGTGCAGCATGATGCCTCTAGTGTAATCATAGGGTACCATTATACCAGAGGAACATGATCCCCTCTAGTGCTAGTGTAGGGCACCAGAAAAATCACGAGGATCATAATCACATCTAGATTACATGTAGAGTACAACTGTACCAGAGAAACCTGATCCACTCTAGTGTAAATTTAAGGTTACCACAAGTACAAGAGGAGCATGATCCCCTCAATTGTATGGGTACCACTGGTGCCAGATGAGCATAATGCCTCTCGAGTAAGTGCAGGGTGGCAATATACCAGAGGAGCATGATTCCATCAAGTGTTAGTCTAGAGTACCACGATACCAGAGGAATATGATCACCTCTCGCGTAAGTGTAGCATACCAGTGGTACCAGAAGAGCATGATATCCACTAGTTTAAGTGTAGGGTAGCATTATACCAGAGGAGCATAACCCCCTCAAGTGTAATTGTATGAGTACCACTGGTACCAGAGGAGCATGATGCCTCTAGTATAAGTGCAGGCGTACCACTACTAGCGGAGGAGCATGATCACTTCTACTGAACGTGTAGGGTACCACTATCCCAGAGGGGCGTGATCTCTCTCGTGTAAATGAAGGGGACCACTATAACAGAGCAGAAAGATCCCTCTAGTGTACAGTGTAGGGTTTGCACTATTCCACAGGAGCATAATCCACTCTAGTGTAAATGTAGGGCGACACAAATACATGAGGAGCATGTCAACCTCCAGTTAACGTGTAGAGTACAACTATACCAGAGGAGCATGATCACCTCTAGTGTACTTGTAGGGTACCATTCATTATACCAGAGGAGCATAATACCCACTAGTGTAAGTGTAAGGTACACTATACCAGAGGAGCATGATCCTCTCTCGTGTATGTGCAGTATACCAATCGTATAAGAGGAACATGATCCCCTCTAGTGTAACTGTAGGGGTACTACTAGCACTGTTGGAGCTTCGACACCTTAATTTAAAAGGCTCTAAAACGCGAGAGCAGAGACTAAGACGATATGCTCTATGGTGTGAAATCGCGATCGCTTACAGTTTCTTCATAAGTGTTTCATAAACTAAACATGCATTTCAATACTCTTTACGACAGCAGAATTTTAGATTTGTAAATTTTATTCTATTAAATGAGACTGTGGCAAGTAGTCAATCCCTAAAAAAAACATATTGTCTTAACTGGTCCGATACTGATCCCTCCAATATTCAATATCATTGATCTCCTGCACGATTAAATGGCGATGGATCAGAGCTGCTATACTAAAACGATATAATGGTGCTCAGTATATTTCGGTTCCTTATCTTGTGCTGCGGCTCCTGATTCTGATTCTGGAAAGTCCAGGGAAGTTTGCTTTGTGAGTTCACCAGTTAAAGATTACACACTGGGTAAAGATCAGATAAACCTCACAGTCATAAACACGACCTTCAGCCTAATCAGTAAAAACCCTCCCTGCCCTATTCTTTGGTGCAGGGCTCGCTCTGATTCCCACACAGTCTCATTCAGATTGAATCCTTCTGATTATTTTTTTCTTTCAACCAAAGTCATGAATTCTTGTTGAGGTTCCAATGACTATATTTTCCCCCAGCTCTTCCATCTGCGGTTCTGAAGACCCCACAGAGAAACCGGATTCTGTACCCGGATTTCGCTCAATGTCAACATGTCTATTTAATAGCTGTTTATTATTGGACTATAAAAGGGCAGAGAAAGCAAGGGGCAAAGACCGTTGTTCGTTTATTGGGGTCAAACATCAGAGGGAAGGGCACATTGGGCTTTCTGAGTTAACAGGTTAATGGTTTCAAAATACTTTGTCTTTCAATCATTACCTGTTCCTTTTGCCCAATTCTAGCTCCGTATGAATGTAATTCATTTCGATCACAGTTCTATTAATTTCCATATTCAGTTTTTCACACCTGAACTGATTTGCTGTGGATTTATACAATTCCCGTCAGATGACTGACTACAGGTTATTTTCCACTGGTAATCATGTATTAGGAACACATCAATGATTATACAATTCGGGAGATAATCTGCAGTTAATAAGTAACAATGTGGACCTCGATCAGCATGTTCACACCCATGCGTATCAGACTCCAGGTTTTTCTATCTGTCCTTTTTTAGCACTTCCTCCCATAGTTCCAATTTCCCTTTGCAGTTTCCTGCGGTCTTCTGAATAAGGTACTATAGCCTCAATTTTTGCACCACCTTCAAATTTCCACCAAGATCTACAATCAATTTAGTAATAGTGACTGTTGTGGCCCTATAACTGAATCATTTGAGGCAGCAACACATACCTCCAACAAATGTTTTGCAACGCAAAGCATGGTTAATGTAACCTCAATGCAACTTTCAAATGACTGCAAGAGTTCTGTCAAAGTGCATCCAATGTGTAACAATACACCAGTTTTTCACGTTAGGATAAACACTTTAACGATCTGCAACAGGCAAAATATTTTACTCTTCATTGGAAAGTTAATCAGTAAACGATACTTCGGTGTCACCACATCACAAATGACGATATATTTTTTAATCTATTACTGACACTTTTTTTGAAGAATAATTAGTGGGTGGCCATCGGCAGGGTAGGAAGAGACAGGAACTGCAGGGATATTCCAGCTTTGCAGTCCTCTCAACTCGATTTTCAGTGCTATGTGAGAGCAATCCAGAGTACATCAGTGGCAACATGGAGCAAATGACTGCACATGGGTAGCTTAGCAAATTGTATAAATGCAGCGCTCATATGGGAATTTGATAGTTAGAGGGATAGTCAGGTGACTTTTCAACGGCAATCCTCTCATGCTGTGTTGCATCTCTGGTTCCAGTGCAAATGAGATCAGGAACGGTAGCATAGTGGTTATGTTGCTGGACTAGTAATCCAGAGACCTCGACTAATTATCCAGAGATCTCAGTTCAAATGGGGAAGTTAAATTCAGTTAATTAAATATTTAATTGCATAGTGACCGACTGGGACTGCGCCAGGTAGTGAGAGAACAAACACGAGGGAGAAACCTACCTGGATTCGTCCTCACCAATCTACCTGGCACTGATGCATCTGTCTATGACAGCATTGTTAGCAGTGACCATCCTGCATTGTCCTTGTGGATCAAAGCCCCATCTTCACACTGAGGACACCCTCCATCGCTTTTTGTGGTACTATCACCAAGTTAAATGGGATAGGCTCAGGACAGAGCTCTCTGCTCAAAAACTGGGCATCCGTGAGGAGCTGTGGTCCATCGGCAACAGCAGAATTGTATTCCACCACAATCTGTAACCTCGTTGCCTGGCATATCACTGACACTATTATTACCATCAAGCCAGGGGACCAACCCTGGTTGAATGAAGAGTGCAGAACAGAAGGCCAGTACCAGCACCGGGCATACCTAAAAATGAAGAGCCAAGCTGGGGAAGCTGAAACACATGAAACACCAGTTGTCGTGGTGCATATAGGTACCACCGATATAGGTAAAAAAAACGGGATGAGGTCATACAAGACGAATTTAGGGACCTAGGAGCTAAATTAAAAAGTAGGACCTCAAAAGTAGTAATCTCAGGATTGCTGCCAGTGCCACGTGCTAGTCAGAGTAGGAATCGCTAGATAGCGCAGAAGAATACGTGGCTTGAGGAGTGGTGCAGCAGGGAGGGATTCAAACTCCTGGGATATTGGAACCGGTTCTGGGGAAGGTGTGACCTGTACAAACCGGATGGTCTGCACTTGGGAAGGATCAGAACCAAAGTCCTAGGGGAAGTGTTTACCAATGCTGTTGAGAAGAGGTTAAACTAATATGGCAGGGGGATGGTAACCTATGCAGGGAGACAGAGGGAAGTAGACTGGGTGCAGAAGCAAAAGATAGAAAGAAGAAACACAAAAGTGGAGGGCAGAGAAACCCAAGGCAAAAAGCAAAAAGGGCCATATTACAACAAAAATCTAAAGGGCCAAAGTGTGTTAAAAAGACAAGCCTTAAGGCTCTGTGCCTCAATGCGAGGAGTATTCGTAATAAGGTGGATGAATTAACTGCGCAGCTGTTAATGGACCTGACGTAATTGGCATCATGGAGACATGGCTCCAGCGTGACCAAGGCTGGGAACTCAACATGCAGGGGTATTCCACATTCAGGAAGGATAGACAGAAAGGAAAAGGAGGTGGGGTGGCGTTGCTGGTTAAAGAAGAATTTAAGTCAATAGTAAGGAAGGATATTAGCTTGGAATACGTATGGGTGGAGCTACGGAATACCAACTGGCAGAAAACGCAAGTGGGAA
The DNA here is from genome assembly GCF_044704955.1 of Pristiophorus japonicus. Taxonomy (NCBI): domain Eukaryota; kingdom Metazoa; phylum Chordata; class Chondrichthyes; family Pristiophoridae; genus Pristiophorus; species Pristiophorus japonicus. The sequence goes on along the minus strand of NC_091985.1, from coordinate 199,090,942 downwards.
TTGTGTACAGACCACCAAATAGTAGTAGTGAGATTGGGGACAGCATCAACAAGAAATTAGGAATGCGTGCAAAAAAGGTACAGCAGTTATCATGGGTGACTTTAATCTACATATAGATTGGGCTAACCAAACTGGTAGCAATGCTGTGGATGAGGATTTCCTGGAGTGTATTCGGGATGGTTTGCTGGACCATCCCGAGGAACCAACTAGAGGGCTTGCCATCCTAGACTGGTTGATGTGTAATGAGAAAGGACTAATTAGAAATGTTGTTGTGCGAGGCCCTTGGGAAAGAGTGACCATAATATGGTAGAAATCTTTATTAAGATGGAGAGCAACACATTTAATTTAGAGACGAGGGTCTTGAACTTAAGGAAAGGTAACTTCGATGGCATGTGATGTGAATTGGCTAGAATAGACTGGCGAGTGATACTTAAAGGGTTGACGGTGGATAGGCAATGGCAAACATTTAAAGATCACATGGATGAACTTCAACAATTGTACATTGCTGTCTGGAGTAAAACTGAAACGGGGAAGGTAGCTCAACCGTGGCTAACAAGGGAAATTAAGGATAGTGTTAAATCCGAGGACGAGGCATATAAATTGACCAGAAAAAGCAGCAAAGCTGAGGACTGGGAGAATTTTATAATTCAGCAGAGAAGGACAAAGGGCTTAATTAGGAGAGGGGAAATAGCATATGAGAGGAAGCTTTCTGGGAACATAAAAACTGACTGCAAAAACTCCTATAGATATGTTAAGAGAAAAAGATTAGTGAAGACAAAGGTAGGTCCCTTGCAGTCAGATTCAGGTGAATTTATAATGGGGCAGAAAGAAATGGTGAACCATTTAAACAGATACTTGTTTCTGTCTCCACAAAGGAAGACGGAAATAACCTTCCAGAAGTACTGGGGGAGCGAGCGTCTAGTGAGAATAGGGATCTGAAGGAAATCCTTATTAGGCAGGAAATTGCGTTGGGAAATTGATGGGATTGAATGCTGATAAATTCCGGGGGCCTGATAGTCTGCATCCCAGAGTACTTAAGGAAGTGGCCCGAGAAACAGTGGATGCATTTTCCAACAGTCTATCGATTCTGTATCAGTTCCTATGGACTGGAGAGTAGCTATCATCACTTTTTAAGAAAGGGAGGAGAGAAAAAATGGGTAATTATAGACCGGTTAGCCTGACATCAGTAGTAGGGAAAATGTTGGAATCAATAATTAAAGATGAAATAGCAGCGCATTTGGAATGCAGTGACAGGATCGGTCCAAGTCAGCATGGATTTGTGAAAGGGAAATCATGCTTGACAAATCTTCTAGAATTTTTTGAAGATGTAACTGGTAGAGTGGACAAGGGAGAACCAGTAGATGTGGTGTATTTGGACTTTCAAAAGGCTTTTGACAAGGTCCCACACAACAGACTGTGGTGCAGAATTAAAGCACATCGTATTGGGGTTAATGTACTGAAGTGGATAGAGAACTGGTTGGCAGACAGGAAGCAGAGAGTCGGGATAAAAAAGTCCTTTTGAGAATGACAGGCAGTAGCTAGTGCGGTGCCGCAGGGCTCAGTGCAGGGACCCAAATTATTTACAATATATATTAAAGATTCAGATGAAGGAATTGAGTGTAATATCTCCAGGTTTGCAGATGACATTAAGCTGGGTGGCGGTGTGAGCTGTGAGGAGAACGTAAAGAGGTCGCAGGGTGACTTGGACAGGTTAAGTGAGTGGGCAAACGCATAGCAGATGCAGTATAATGTGGATAAATGTGAAGTTATCCACTTTGGTGGCAAAAACACGAAGGCAGAATATTATCTGAATGGCGGCAGATTAGGAAAAGGGGAGGTGCAACGAGAGCTGGTTGTCATGGTACATCAGTCATTGAAAGTTGCCATGCAGATACAGCAGGCGGTGAAGAAGGCAAATAGTATGTTGGCCTTCATATCTCGGGGATTTGAGTATAGGAGAAGGGATGTCTTACTGCAGTTGTACAGGGACTTAGTGAGTCCTCACCTGGAATATTGTGTTCAGTTTTGATCTCCTAATCTGAGGAGGGACGTTCTTGCTATTGAGGGAGTGCAACGAAGGATCACCAGACTGATTCCCGGGATGGCAGGACTGACATATGAGGAGAGACTGGATCGACTGGGCCTGTATTCACTGGAGTTTAGAAGGATGAGAGGGGATCTCATAGAAATGTATAAAATTCTGATGGGACTGGACAGGTTACATGCTGGAAGAATGTTCCCGATGTTGGCGAAGTCCAGAACCAGGGGACATAGCCTAAGGATAAGGGATAAGCCATTGAGGACTGAGTTGAGTAGAAACTTCTTCACTCAGAGAGTTTTGAACCTGTGGAATTCTCTACTGCAGAGAGTTGTAGATGTTAGTTCATTGGATATATTCAAGAGGGAGTTAGATATGGCCCTTATGGCTAAAGGTATCAAGGGGTATGGAGAGAAAGCAGGAAAGGGATACTGAGGTGAATTATCAGCCTTGATCTTATTGAATGGTGGTGCAGGCTAGAATGGCCGAATGGCCTACTCCTGCACCTATTTTCTATGTTTCTATGTTTCTATGACTACATGTTTGCTATTCAGCCGATGATGCAGCTATAGACAGAGTTAAGCTGTGCCACAATCAACCAATCAGTTCAAAGATCTGCAGTCCTGCCACATCCAGTCGTGAAAGGTGGTGGACAACTAAACAACGAACAGATGGAAGATGCTCCATGAATATCGCATCTGCAATTATGGCGGAGTCCAGCACGCGAGTGCAAAAGACAAGGTTGAAGCATTTGCAACCACTTTCCACCAGAAGTGCCAAGTGGATGACCTACATCAGCTTCCTCCTAAGAACTCCACCATCCCAGAATCCAGTCTTCAGAAAATTCGATTGACTCCACGTGATACTAAAAAACGGCTGAACTCATTGGATACCTCAAAGGCTATGAGCTCCGACAATAACCCAGCTGTCGTGTTGAAGACTTGTGCTCGAGAACTCGCTGTGCCTCCAGCCAAGCTGTTCCATTACAACTAAGACACTGCCATCTATCCGACAATGTGGAAAACTGGCCAGGCCTGCCCTGTCCACAAAAAGAAGGAAAATCCAAGCGGTCAATTACCATCTGAGCAGTCTACTCTCAATCATCAGCAATGTGATGGAAGATGCCGAAAGCAGTACTATCAAGCAGCAGTTACTCACTATTAACCTGCTCACCAATGCTCAGTTTCGGTTCCGCGAAGACCGCTCAACTCAAGACCTCATTACAGCCTTCGTCCAAACATAAAGTCTGAAGAGTATAAATCAAGAAACTTCTAAAAAAGGAACGGCAAAAATCATGGGTGATTTTAGTCTTCATATTGATTTGACAAATCAAATTGGTCAAGGTAGCCTGGAGGAAGAGTTCATACAGTGTATCCGGGATAGTCTCCTTGAATAATATGTTGCGGAACCAACAGGGAGCAGGCTATCTTAGATCTGGGACTGTGTAATGACACAGAATTAATAAATGAACTCCGAGTAAAGGATCCTCTGGGAAACAGAAATCATAGCATGGTAGAATTTCAAATTCAGTTGGAGAGTGAGCGAGTTGAATCTCAAACCATTGTACTAAGCTTAAATAAAGGAGACTACAAAGGTATGAAGGCAGAGTTGGATAAATTGGACTGGAAAATAGAGTTAATGCAAGACGGTTGATGAGCAGTGGCTGACATTTAACGAGATATTTATAAACTCTCAACAAAAATATATTCCAATGAGAAGGAAAGACATTCAGAACAGGGATAACCATCAGTGGCTAAATAAGGAAATAATGTATGGTATCAAACTGAAAAAAATGGCATACAAAGTGGCCAAGACTAGTGGGAGGGCACAGGATTGGGAAACTTTAAAAATCCAGAGAAGAATGACTCAAAACATAAAGAGAGGGTAGATAGATTATGAAAGTAAACTAGCAAGAAATATAAAAACGGATTGTAAGAGTTTCTACAGGTATATAAAAAGGAAGAGAATGGCAAAAGTTATCGTTGGGCCTTTCGAGGATGAGACTGGGGAATTAATAATGTGGAACATGGAATTGGCAAAAACTTTGAACAAATATATTGTATTTAACTTCATGGTAGAAGCCACTAAATACATACCAATAATGGATAATCAAGAGGCTTTAGTGAGGCAGGAATTTAACACAATCCCTGACATTAAAGAAGAAGTACTCGGTAAAATAAAGGGACTCAAGTTGGACAAGTCCCTGGATCTGATAGCTTGCAATCCAGGGTCTTAAAAGAAGTGGCTTCAGAGATAGTGGATGCATTGGTTGTAATCTACAAAAATGATCTGGATTCTAGGGTTGTACCAGCGATTGGAAATCCACAAATGTACCACCCCTATTTAAAAAATGAAGCAGACAGGAAATAGGAAATTATATACCAATTAGCCTAACCTCTGTCATTGGGTCCATTATTAAGAAATCAATAGCAGGAATATGGAAAAGCATAATTTAGTCAAGCAGGGCCAATATGGTTTTATGAAAGGGAAATCATGTTTGACAAATATTTTTTAGTTCTTTGAGGATGAAATGAGCAGGGTAGATAAGGGGCAACCAGTGGATGTGATGTATTTAGATTTCCAGCAGATATGCGATAAGGTGCCACATAAAAGGTTCCTGCACAATATAAAGTCTCCCAGGGCTGGGGGTAATATATTAGCATGGATAGAGGACTGGCTAACTAACACAATATACAGAGTCAAGACGAATGGGTGATTTTCCAGTTGGCAAACAGTAACTAGTGGGGTGCCACAGGGATCTGTTTGGGGCCTCAACTATTTACAATTTATATTAATGCTTTGGATGAAGAGACCGAGTGTAATGTAGCCAGGTTTGCTGATGATACGAAGATCGGTGAGAAAGCAAGTTGTGAGGATGACACAAAAAATCTTCAAAGGGTTATAGATAGGTTAATAAATGGACAATAATTTGGCAGATGGAATATAACTTGGGAAAGTGTGAGGTTATTCACGTCGGCAGAAAAATAAATTAAATTGAGAAAAGTTAGAAAATGCTGCAGTACAGAGGGATCTGGGGGTTTTTGTGCATGAAACACAAAAAGTTAGTATGCAGTTACAGTAAGGAATCAGGAAGTCCAATGGAATTTTGGCCATTATTGCAAGGGCGATAGAGTATAAAAGCAGAGAAGTCCTGCTACAACTGTACAGGGTATTGGTAAGATCACACCTAGGGTATTGCGTACAGTTTTGGTCTGCTTATGTAAGGAGGGACATACTTGCATTGGAGATGGTTCAGAGAAGGTCACTCGGTTAATTCCTGAGATGAAGCGGTTGACTGATGAAAAAATGTTGTGCAGATTCGGCCTATACTCATTTGAGTTCAGAAGAATAAGACGTAATCTTGTCGAGACATATGAGATAATGAGGGGGCTCTACAAAGTAGATGCGCAGATGTTTCCACTCTTGGGGGAAGCTAGAACTAGGGGGCATAGTTTTAGAATAAGACTATGGAGCAAGCCGGAGGGTTCAGGTGGCCTACTCCTGCTCCTATTAATTATGTTCCTATGGAGAAAAGAGTTACTTTCCACAGGTGAGATGAGAGCGACTGGCCTCGGCATCGTCAGCATTTGGTCGAGTGTGGCATGAAGGAGTTGTTGTAAAATTGAAATCAATGGGAATCAGCAGCGAAGCACTCCACTGGCTGGAGTCACAAAGCACAAAACACAAATAAGATGGTTTTGATTGTTGGAGCTCAATCAGCTCAGCGCAAGACATCACTGCAGGAGTTCCTCGGGGCAGTGTCCTTGGCCCAACAATTTTCAGCTGCTTCACAATGATCTTCCCTTCATCATAAGGTCAGTAATGGGCATGTTTGCTGAAGATTTCACATTGTTCAGTTCCGTCTACAAATCCTCAGATATTAAAGTGGTCCATGCCCGCATGACACAATATGTGGACGGCATTCAAGCTTGGACTGAATAGTGGCAAGTAACATTCAGGCCACACAAATGACAACCAATGACTATCTCCTAAAAGCGAGAGTCTAACCAGTACCCTTGATATTTTTTGCCATTACAATCATGGAATACCCAACCATCCACAACCTGGGGCTCACTATTGACCAGAAATTTAATTGGGCCAAACACGTAAATATTTGGTGACAAGAACGGATCATATTTAGTTTTTAACTATTTAGAAGCTTTTTGCCATGTTGCTAATTATAGCAATTCAACTATTCTCAGGCTTTATATTTAATTCAAACTAGGTGACTTTTGATCAGATTATAACAAATGCTTTTAATACAGCTATATTGAGTAAAATCAACAGAGCTTTATCAAGTAAATTGCATTCTGTTAGAAAAAGTAATATTTAACAAATGGAAGTCACAGCCTGATTCTCGATAGCGTCCTCTCGAGCGACCGTGGTGCTGACTCCTTATCCTCTTTTCCTTCTGAAGATTATTTCTGCCTGTTGTCTGGACTTGCACTGCCTTCTGAGTAGAATAGTTGCTTTGTTTATACCCTTTTTGTGCCAAGTGGCAAACTAGCAAAATGAGTCCTGGTATTTATCATGATTTCAATGTTCTAGCTTTGAAACATTGAAAATGGTATGTTTGCATCTCCTAGACAGCACCGTTAATCTCTGTACCTTCCACTAGCCTAAACCTTCTCAAGATATACTGCCTTACTGCAGATAAGGTATGCCGAGCTGCACAGAGCTGATGTTCTTTGTTATTCTATAATAACCCACGCACATCGCAATGACCATTAAGTTCAACACGTTGCTTTCGTTACTTAGGATGGTTCATTTACCATCAAGCTTTGCTTCTTAGCTTTTCTCCAGTAGAAAACCCATTTTATGTTATATGGCAATTTTCTATCATTTATACACGAGTTTTACGTATAATGAAGTCTTCAAAAGGAAGTTACAAACATAACGGTTATTCATTAAGTAAAAACTTGCAAAATAAGCTTCTTAATTCTAACTTCTAATATTTGTCAATAGGTGTTATCTTACCATCCCTACCTTGAGATGGATGAACTTCCGATTCCTCACAACCTCCTAACAATGATAAGCCCTTTTAATCTGGACCATTTTATGTGTCGGATCAATTCATTACCTTCATTACCCACTCTGGTGACCATCTCTCTGTATTTTCCTTAAACTTCTTGAATATCTAAAGTTTTCATTTTTACTCTTGCCGAATAGAGTTTCTGCAGTTATAACATTCGGTCGTGTTTGTGTCTGACGTATGAGGTGCTTTAAATAGCAGGTGTACACCATTAAACATAACAACACTGTGAGGTAAACTATTATCAAAAAGTGTGAAATTATTCTAACCCAGGGAGGAATTTCTATATTAATCCCCATATCCCATCAATGTGTTGAACATAAGAACATAACATTAGAACATAAGAATTAGGAACAGGAGTAGGCCATCTAGCCCCTCGAGCCTGCTCCGCCATTCAACACGATCATGGCTGATCTGGCCGTGGACTCAACTCCACTTACCCGCCCGCTCCCCCTAACCCTTAATTCCCTTATTGGTTAAAAATCTATATATCTGTGACTTGAATACATTCACTGAGCTAGCCTCAACTGCTTCCTTGGGCAGAGAATTCCACAGATTCACAACACTCTGGAAGAAGAAATTACTTCTCAACTCCGTTTTAAATTGGCTCCCCCGTATTTTGAGGCTGTGCTCCCTAGTTCTAGTCTCCCCTACCAGTGGAAACAACCTCTCTGCCTCTATCTTGTCTATCCCTTTCATTATTTCAAATGTTTCTATAAGATCACTCCTCATCCTTCTGAACTCCAACGAGTAAAGACCCAGTCTACTCAATCTATCATCATAAGGTAATCCCCTCATCTCCGGAATCAGCGTAGTGAATCGTCTCTGTACCCTCTCCAAAGCCAGTATATCCTTTCTTAAGTAAGGTGACCAAAACTGCACGCAGTACTCCAGGTGCAGCCTCACCAATACCCTATACAGTTGCAGCAGAACCTCCCTGCTTTTGTACTCCATCCCTCTCGTATTTTTATCACAATGGAGATATTTGTCACTCCACAAAATTAAAATTTGTCTTTTTATCCCATAACATTTTTTTTAGCAGTCAATACGCTTTTAAAACTCCCTTGAAAACTAATGAAACAAATACTATCATTTAGTTGAGTATTTAAGAGCGATATTACGACAGAAAAGCCCAGATATTTGTCAGGTTCACAGAGAGCCGGCTATGGGGAGATCGGGTGTGGCACAGCACAGGCAGTGCTGGAGCAGTGAATAACAGAATGCAACTTCAATATTTCCGCATTTAGGTATGCATGCGCTATATTCTGGCCCTTACATCGATAGTCATCCAACTTTAGTCATCCAGGGAGCTCCAACTATGGACGCCCTTCATTTCGCCTCGTGTGAACGTGTCTAGTCTGTAACGGATCTATTCTGATTTGAAGGCATTGCATTGCTCACTTACGTTCTACCTGCCAATCTTTGATTCCAATTCACCTTAAACAGATCCCTTTCAAACTTATTCAAATTAGCACTCCCTCTTGATTTTCCTCTTGATTTGTCATTGTTCGTTTCCATAGCTACTCTAAACCTAATGATATTGTGATCTCTGTTTCCCAAAAGCTCCCCAACGGACGAATGATGAAATTGCCACAACTGCATTTCCCAGAAATACATCCAGCATTCTTTCCTTCCTTGCTTGCTGGAAACATACTGATCAAGTAACTTCTCCTATGCACATTCCAGGAACGCCTTCCACGTTTTGCCCTTTACAGTGTTTGTTTCCAAATCTATAATAGAATAATTAAAATCCCCCATCATTAGCCTACAGGTCTTGCATTTTTTCAGAAACTTGATTACAGACTTGCTCCTCTATTTGCTTCCCACTATTTGGAGGCCCGTAGTATACATCCAGCAGCGTAATAGCTCCTTTATTGTTTCTTAGTTCTACCCAAATTGATTTGTTCTGTGAAGCTTCAAGTATATCGTCCCTTTCTAAATCTGTAACGGTACCTTTGATCAATGCTGCCACTTATTCCATTTGCACTTCTCGATATTTCCTGAAACATTGTTGCCCGTAATATTAAGTGACCATTGGACTACTTGTTTGAGCGAGCACCCCATTCCTGCCATTAAATCATAATATCATGTGGCTACTTGCGGCTGCAGCTTACCAATCTTATTTACAACGCTCTGGTCATTCACCCAGCTGCACAATGGAAAACACCTTAATCTGCATTGTTTCCCCTTGTCTAACACCTGCTATTTCTGAACTATTCTTTTTGAAAAAGCTGTTTTTCACTCCCAGTCTTCTGTGCGTCTTGTGTGTCCTCTCATCCTTTATCCTGGTTCCCTTTACCTACAAAGTTAGATTAAATCTTCACCAACAACAGTTATTAACCTTCCTGATGACAGTGGTCGCTACCCTGTTTTAACACGGCATTCTCATCCCAGAATTGTTACCACTACCCCAGAGACATGAAGCACCCACTCCTGAACCTGATGTCCAGACACTCGTCAGTGTGTTTTATGTTACTTCACATGTAATTTATTTGATTTTAATTGCAGTGTAAAAAATTATGGGGGGCTTAGATCGAGTGGATAGGAAGGGTGCATTTCCCTTAGCAGAGAGGTCAATAAACAGGGAAAATAAATTTCAATTAATTGCTAGAATGATTTGAGGGGAGTTCGTGAGAATTTATTTTACACTCAGAGGGTGGTGGGAGTCTGGAACTTATCGGCTCGTCTCCCATATTCTAAGCTACATAGATTTGAGGTCATCCAAAACTCGGTAGCCTGTGTCCTACATCACACCAAGTCCCGCTCACCCATCACCCCTGTGCTCGATGATCTGTTTTGGCTCCCGGTTAAGCAATGCCTCGGTTTCAAAATTCTCATCCTTGTTTACAAATTCCTCTATGGCCTCGCCTCTCTCTATTTTGTAATCTCCTTCAGCCTCAAAACCCCCGAGAAGGCTGTACACTTCAAATTCTGCCCTCTTGAGCATCCCTGATTATAAATGCTCAATTATTGGTGTCCGTGCCTTCAGCTCCCTCGACCCCAAGCTGTGGAACACTCTCCCTAAAACATTCCACCTCTCTACCTCTCTTTCCTCTTTTAAGACGCTCCATATAACCTACCTCTTTGACCAAGCCTTTGTTCATCTGCCGCAATTTCTTCTGATGTGGCTCGGTGTCAAACTTATTTGTTCTGTCTTATCATAGATTCATTAATATTTACGAAACAGAAGGAGACCATTCGGCCCATCGCATCTGTGCCGGCTGAAAAAGAGCTATCCAGCCTAATCCCATTTTCCATCTCTTGGTCCGTATCTTGTAGGTTACCACACAACAAGTGCGTATCCAAGTACTTTTTTAAAATGCATTTCCGGTTTCTGCCTCTACCACCCTTCAAACTCTGAGTTGCAGACATCCATAACCCTCTGAGTGAAAAGGTTCTCCTAAAATCGATCGCTGGACTAATACCTTTTGATTCTTTTGCCGTGGATTTTCGGACCAGGACCTGCCAGTACCGGACACAACAAATGCATCAGAGCAAAGTGTCACTTGACCGTATCAGCCAGAACAGAAATTGAGGCGTATAATCTGGGATTTACTGGTGGGAACATCGGATTAGATTGAAATCGACATTTTAATTTTTTTTACTGTAATGATCAAGGGAAGGCAGCATCATTTTACCTGTCTGTGCAGCTTCTATCCCACAGTCCTTTATTTACACTTATTATTGAGATTCAGGAGTTTTTCTGATAATAAAGAAATCGACAAAAATAATGATAAAGCCATTTCCTTGCGCGGTATCTAGTGCGTGAATCAGGCTCTGTCCGACTCTCTGAGATATTCACTCCTGTTAAATAGTGAGAAATTCAACAATCAGCTGATCAGAACAGAGCAGTAGGCCGACCTTACCGGACAAGTAACTTGTGCAATTTTACTTAAATTCCCCTCCAAAATTTAAGAAAATATTCAACTGGAAGAAGAAACTTTATATACGCAGAAAAGGTCAAAATATAAATGGATCTGATTCCACACTCCCGACAAATGACCTGACACTGACCAGAAATTTAAAAACCCCATCCCGTTATTTTGCGACCTTTAAAATAAATCAAGCGAAAACCAAGAATAGACAGAAAGGAAAAGGAGGCCGCGTGGTATTGCTGGTTAAAGAGGAAATTAATGCAATAGTAAGAAAGGACATTAGCTTGGATGATGTGGAATCGGTATGCGTGGTGCTGCGGAATACCAAGTGGCAGAGAACGCTAGTGGGAGTTGTGTACAGACCACTAAACAGTAGTAGTAAGGTAGGGGACAGCATCAAACAAGAAATAAGGGATGCATGCAATAAAGGTACAGCAGTTATCATGGGTGACTTTAATCTACATGTTGATTGGGCTAACCAAACTGGTAGCAATGCGGTGGAGGAGGATTTCCTGGAGTGTATTAGGGTTGGTTTTCTAGACCAATATGTCGAGGAATCAACCAGGGAGCTGGCCATCATACACTGGGTGATGTGTAATGAGAGAGGACTTATTAGCAATGTTGTTGTGCGAGACCACTTTGGGAAGAGTGACCATAACATGGTAGAATTCTTTATTTAGATGGAGAGTGACACAGTTAATTCAGAAACTAAGATCCTGAAATTAAGGAAAGGTAACTGCGATGGTTTGAGGCGTGAATTGGCTAGAGTAGACAGGTAAATGATACTTAAAGGATTGACGCTGGATAGGCAATGGCAAACGTTTAAAGATCGCATGGATGAACTTCAGCAATTGTACATCCCTGCCTGGAGTAAAAATAAAACGGGGAAGGTGGCTCAACCGTGGCTGACAAGGGAAATTAAGGATAGTGTTAAATCCAAGGAAGAGGCATATAAATTGGCCAGAAAAAGCAGCAAATCTGAGGACTGAGAGAAATGTAGAATTCAGCACAGGAGGACAAAGGGTTTAATTAAGAGGGACAAAATAGAGTACGAGAAGAAGCTTGCCAGGAACATAAAAACTGAATGCAAAAGCTTCTATAGATATGTAAAGAGAAAAAGATTAGTGTAGACAAACGTAGGTCCCTTGCAGTCAGATTCAGGTGAATTTATAATGGGGAACAAACAATTGGCAGACTAATTGAACAAATACTTTGGTTCTGTCTTCATGAATGAAGACACAAATAAACTTCTGAATGTACGAGGGGACCGAGGGTCGAGTGAGTAGGAGGAACAGAAGAATATCCTTAATAGCCGGGAAACCGTATTAGGGAAATTGATTGGATTGAAGGCCGATAAATTCCCGGGGCCAGATAGTCTGCATCACAGAGTACTTAAGAAAGTGGCCCTGAAAATAGTGGATGCTTTTGTGATCATTTTCCAGCAGTCTATCGACTCGGGATCAGTTCCTATGGCCTGGAGGGTAGCTAATGTAACACCACTTTTTAAAAAGGGAGGGAGAGAGAAAGCGGGTAAGTATAGATCGGTTCGCCTGACATCAGTGGTGGGGAAAATGTTGGAATCAATTATTAAGGATGAAATAGCAGCAAATTTGGAAAGCAGTGATAGGATCGGTCCAAGTTAGCATGGATTTATGAAGGGGAAATCATGCTTGACAAATCTTCTGGAGTTTTTTGAGGATGTAACTAGTAGAGTGGACAAGGGAGAACCAGTGGATGTGGTGTATTTGGACTTTCAAAAGGCTTTAGACAAAGTCCCACACAAGAGATTGGTGTGCAAATTCAAAGCACATGGTTTTGGGGGTAATATATTGAAATATATCAGCATGGATAGGAAATGTATTAGCATGGATAGAGAATTGGCTGGCTAACAGAAAGCAGAGAGTCGGGCTAAATGGGTCCTTTTCGGGTTTGAAATCGGTGGTTCGTGGTGTGCCACAGGGAACGGTGCTGGGACCACAACTGTTTACAATATACATAGATGACCTGGAAGAGGGGACAGAGTGCAGTGTAACAACATTTGCAGATGACACAAAGATTAGTGGTAAAGCGGGTCGTGTAGACGACACAGAGAGGCTGCAAAGAGATTTAGGTAGGTTAAGCGAGTGGGCTAAGGTTTGGCAGATGGAATACAATGTCGGAAAGTGTGAGGTCATCCACTTTGGGGAAAAAAAGAGTAAAAGGAAATATTATTTGAATGGGGAGAAATTACAACATGCTGCGGTGCAGAGGGACCTGGGGGCCCTTGTGCATGAATCCCAAAAAGTTAGTTTGCAGGTGCAGCAGGTAATCAGAAAGGCGAATGGAATTTTGGCCTTCATTGCGAGAGAGATGAAGTATAAAAGCAGGGAGGTTCTGCTGCAAAGGTATAGGGTATTGGTGAGGCCGCACCTGGAGTACTGCGTGCAGTTTTGGTCACCTTACTTGAGGAAGGATATACTGGCTTTGGAATGGGTACAGAGACGATTCACTGGGTTGATTCCGGAGATGAGGGGGTTACCTGATGATGATAGATTAAGTAGACTAGATTGTTACTCGTTGGAGTTCAGAAGGATGAGGGGTGATCTTATAGAAATATTTAAAATAATGAAAGGGATAGACAAGATAGAGGCAGAGAGGTTGTTTCCACTGGTCGGGGAGACTAGAACTAGGGGGCACAGCCTCAAAATACGGGGGAGCCAATTTAAAACCGAGTTGAGAAGGAATTTCTTCTCCCAGAGGGTTGTGAATCTGTGGAATTCTCTGCTCAAGGAAGCAGTTGAGGCTAGCTCATTGAATGTATTTAAGTCACAGATAGATAGATTTTTAACCAATAAGTGAATTAAGGGTTACAGGGAGCGGGCGGGTAAGTGGAGCTGAGTCCACGGCTAGATCAGCCATGATCTTGTTAAATGGCAGAGCAGGCTCGAGGGGCTAGATGGCCTACTCCTGTTCCTAATTCTTATGTACTTATGTTCTTATGTGGATAGAGAACGGAAGCAGAGAGGCGGGATAAACGGATCCTTTTCAGAATGGCAGGCAGTGACTTGTGGAGTGCCGCAGGGCTCAATGCTGGGACCCCAGCTCTTTACAATATACATCAATGATTTGGATGAAGGTATTGAGGGTAATATCTACAATTTTGCAGATGAAACTAAACTGGGTGGCGGTGTGAGCTGTGAGGGGGACGCAAAGAGTCTGCAGGGTGACTTGGACAGGTTAAGTGAGTGGGCAGATGCATGGCAGATGCAGTATAATGTCGATAAATGTGACGTTATCCACTTTGGGGACAAAAACGCGAAGACAGAATATGATCTGAATGGTGGAAGATTAGGAAAAGGGGAGGTGCAACGAGACCTTGTTCACATGGTTCATCAATCTTGAAAGTTGGCATACAGGTGCAGCAAGTGGTAAAGAAGGCAAGTGGTATGTTGGCGTTCATAGCAAGGGGATTTGAGTATAGGCGCAGGGACGTCTTACTGCAGTTGTACAGAGCCTTGGTGAGGCCTCACCTGGAATATTGTGTACAATTTTGGTCTCCTAATCTGAGGAATTACGTTCTTGGTATTGAGGGAGTGCAGCAAAGGTTCACCAGACTGATTCTCGAGAGGGCCGGACTGGCATACGAGGAGAGACTGGATCAACTGGGCCTTTATTCACTGGAGTTTAGAAGGGTGAGAGGGGATCTCATAGAAACATATAAGATTCTGACTGGTCTGGACAGGATAGATGCGGGAAGAATGTTCCCGATGTTGGGGAAGTCCAGAACCAGAGGACACAGTCTTAGGATAAAGGGTAGGCCATTTAGGACTGAGATAAGGAGAAACTTCTTCACTCAGAGAGTTGTTAACTTGTGGAATTTCCTGTCGCAGAGAGTTGTTCATGCCAGTTCATTGGATTATTCAAGAGGGAGTTACATATGGCCCTTGCGGCGAAAGGGATCAAGGCGAATGGAGAGAAAACAGGAAAGTGGTACTGAAGTGAATGATCAGCCATGATCTTATTGAATCGTTGCGCAGGCTCGAAGGCCGAATGGCCTACTCCTGTACATATTTGCTATGTTTCTATGTTCGCACAGTGCCTGATGCAATAGGGTAAAAATTCGTCTTGGTAGGTAGCCTAAAACGGGCGATGCCATATCGGCCACCCGTTATGCACACAGCCCGACATCCAGCACCACTGCCTTCAATGCAACTGAATATGGAGTGGCTGCTATTTCAGGTACCAACGTGATGACGCCCATTTTAGACTGCTGTCAAAGACAAATTTATACCCCAATGTATCTGCTTTCACCAATGGCAACAATCGATGTCGCTTTACAAATTCTTCCTGGCCTGGAGTGTGGATAATCAGGTGTATTGAAGTCAATGGAATTCCAAATTACCGGCCAACAATTAATTTCTACCCAGTAAGGCAATTAATTTCTAAGGAAAAGAAATAGAAGAGCATTTTTATTCTCTTTACATTCTTGAATATTTAGTAACGAATAAATATCACAAAGTATTATTGATTAACTTTTAATAAAGTGGTAACTATCTCGCAATCAACAGAAAAATTTAAGTCCGATCTGTAACAATACACTTTGAGAGAAACATAGAAACATAGAAAATAGGAACAGTAGTTGGCCATTCGGCCCTTCGTGTCTGAAACGCCATTAAACATGATCTTGGCTGATCCTCTATCTCAGCATCATATTCCCGCTTTTTCCCCATACCCATTGATGACTTTTGTTTCTAGAAATCTATCTATCTCCATTTTAAATATATTCAGTGAGTTGGCCTCCACAGCCTTCTGTGGTAGAGAATTCTACAGGTTTAAAACCCTCTGAGTGAAAAAGTCTCTCCTCAACTCGGTCCTAAATTTCCTACCCTGACCCCTTGTTCTAGACTTTCCAGCCAGGGGAAACATCCTCCCCACATCCATTCTATCCAACCCAGTCAGAATTGTATACGTTTCAATGAGATCATCTCTCATTCTTCTAAACTCGAGTGAATACAGGCCTAGTCGACCCAATCTCTCCTCATACATAAGAACATAAGAACATAAGAATTAGGAACAGGAGTAGGCCATCTAGCCCCTCGAGCCTGCTCCGCCATTCAACAAGATCATGGCTGATCTAGCCGTGGACTCAGCTCCACTTACCCGCCCGCTCCCCATAACCCTTAATTTCCTTATTGGTTAAAAATCTATTTATCTGTGATTTGAATACGTTCAATGAGCTAGCCTCAACTTCTTCCTTGGGCAGAGAATTTCACAGGTTCACAACACTCTGGGAGAAGAAATTCCTTCTCAACTCGGTTTTAAATTGGCTCCCCCGTATTTTGAGGCTGTGCTCCCTAGTTCTAGTCTCCCCGACCAGTGGAAACAACCTCTCTGCCTCTATCTTGTCTATCCCTTTCATTATTTTAAATGTTTCTATAAGATCACACCTCATCCTTCTGAACTCCAACGAGTAAAGATCCAGTCTACTCAATCTATCATCATAAGGTAACCCCCTCATCTCCGGAATCAACCTACTGAATCGTCTCTGTACCCCCTCCAAGGCTAGTATATCCTTCCTTAACTAAGGTGACCAAAACTGCATGAAGTACTCCAGGTGCGGTCTCACCAATACCCTGTACAGTTGCAGCAGGACCTCCCTGCTTTTGTACTCTATCCCTCTCGCAATGAAGGCCAACATTCCATTCACCTACCTGATTACCTGCTGCACCTGCAAACTAATTTTTGGGATTCATGCACAAGGACCCCCAGGTCCCTCTGCACCGCAGCATGTTGTAATTTCTCCCCATTCAAATAATATTCCCTTTTACTGTTTTTTCCTTTTTTCCCAAGGTGGTGATGGCTTGGGAAGTGTCGATGTGCAGAGGGACCTGGGTGTCCTGCCATCCCAGGAATCAGTCTGGTGAACCTTCGCTGCCCAATCTTTGGCAATATATCCTTTCTTAGGTAAGGAGACCAAAATTGCACACAATACTCCTGCTGCGGTCTCACCAAGGCTGTGTATAACTGTAGTAAGACATCCTTGCTCCTGAACTCAAAGTCTTTAGCAATGAAGGTCAACAAGCAATTTGCCTTCCTAACTGCTTGCTGCATCTGCATGTTTGCTGTCAATGACTGGTGTACAAGGACACCCAGGTCCCTCTGTACATCGACACTTCCCAAGCCATCACCATTTAAATTAATTCTTTGTCCTTATGTTTTTCTTACCAAAGGGAATAATGTCACATTTATCCACGTTACACTGCATCTGCCATGTGATTGCCCACTCGCTCAAACTATCTAAATCGCCTTGCAGCATCTTTGCTTCCTCCTCACAATTTACAATCGCACTGAGTTTTGTGTCGTCAGCAAACTTTGAAATATTACATTTGGTTCCCTCATCCAAATCATTTCAACATTACATTGGTGTTCAACAAACATGCCATTGCAGTTATGGAACACATTTACAATCAAAAATAATACAACTATATATTTGCTTCTCCAGGGCCGTAATGTGACATATGTTGTAGAGTTATGCCCAGCTCCGGCAGTCGATCTGGTATAGTATCTTCCTGCACACGAGTGCTGGATTTTTGCAGCTACAGTTCTTTGGGAATATCCAATGATTTGCTGCAACAAAGAGTAAAAATATATTTTTAAAATATTAAATATAGCAAGGATGTTGGTGACAGAAACATTCAAAGGTTTAGCCTCTCCTGTAGCTTTCGTAAATCCATTCATTTCAAGGGGCGCTTAACCATTTTAAAATTAAGTGGTTCGGCAATTGGATTATTTTCACAAGATCCCCTTAGGCATTGATCAACTAATATCACTTTTCTCCAATTCTACGCTGAAACTTCGTCACTGTAGAAAGAATGAGCGTAATGGAAATGATCGGTTGCAAGCAAAGAGGCGTAATAATTGTAGATGCAGGAAACTGCAAATATGGGCATCTGAAGTGAAAACAGAAACTGCTGGCATTTCACAGAAACATAGAAACATAGAAAATAGGCGCAGGAGTAGGCCATTCGGCCCTTCGAACCTGCATCACCATTCGATAAGATCATGGCTGATCATTCCCTCAGTACTCCTTTCCTGCTAGGCAGTTGCACGTGCAAAGATAGATAGTGAGAGACTGAGCGAGAGATAGGGAGAAGTAGAGTAAGGAGGGCGAGCACACAAGACGAAGAAGGATAAGAAGAAAAAGGAAAGGAAAATGACAAAAGGGCGAAAGAGAAGAGGTGGAAGAAGAAAAGAAACAGGAAAGGAAGAAGAATGAGAATGAGAAGAAAGAGAACAATAATAAGGAGAAGATTAAATAGGAGCACAGGAAGAAGGAAAAAGATACGAGAAGAATAATAATACATAGAAGAGGAACAAGGTGGAGAAGAAGAAGGTGAAGAAGACGAATAAGAAAGAGCAGAAAGGAAGGTGAAGAAGAATGCGAAGGAGGAGAATTAGAAGAGGAGGAAGTGGAAGAAAAAGAGGAAGAATAAGATGAAGAACAACAAAACACCAACAACAAGAGACAGAACACATAAGCCTTTTGGTGCTGAAAGAGTGCATGTGGCTCTCCCTAAATTGCTTAAAACTCAATTTTTTTCACTGGATAGTGCCCATCGTGTATTAACTTCCTATCGCATGATTAACTTTATTTTATTCTTATATTTCTGGTTTCTTGCAGATCCTGGAGATGTAAGCCAGCAAGAAAACATTGTTCATTTATTCTCAATTAACCCATCCTTCAATATAACTGCTTTGGGTACTGTTGGGGGGGATGACTCATCAGGGGAGGGCAGCAGCAGCCAAGTTCATGGCACCATGGCTGGCTCTGTTCCACAGGAGGGCAGGAGAAAGAGTGGGAGAGCGATAGTGATAGGGGATTCAATTGTAAGGGGAATAGATAGGCGTTTCTGTGGCAGCAACCGAGACTCCAGGATGGTATGTTGCCTCCCTGGTGCAAGGGTCAAGGATGTCTTGGAGCGGGTGCAGGACATTCTAAAACGGGAGGGAGAACAGCCAGTTGTCGTGGTGCACACTGGTACCAAAGACATAGGTAAAAAAAGGGATGAGGTCCTACGAAACTAATTTAAGGAGCTAGGAGCTAAATTAAAAAGTAGGACCTCAAAAGTAGTAATCTCAGGATTGCTACCAGTGCCACATGCTAGTCAGAGTAGGAATCGCAGGATAGCACAGATGAATACGTGGCTTGAGCAGTGGTGCAGCAGGGAGGGATTCAAATTCCTGGGGCATTGGAACCGGTTCTGGGGGAGGTGAGACCAGTACAAACCGGACGGTCTGCACCTGGGCAGGACCGGAACCAATGTCCTCGGGGGAGTGTTTGCTAGTGCTGTTGGGGAGGATTTAAACGATTATTGCAGGGGGATGGGAACCAATGCAGGGAGACAGACGGAAACAAAAAGGAGACAAAAGCAAAAGACAGAAAGGAGATGAGGAAAAGTGGAAGGCAGAGAAACCCAAGGCAAAGAACAAAAAGGGCCACTGTACAGCAAAATTCTAAAAGGACAAAGGGTGTAAAAAAAACAAGCCTGAAGGCTTTGTGCCTTAATGCAAGGAGTATCCGTAATAAGGTGGATGAATTAACGGTGCAAATAGATGTTAACAAATATGATGTGATTGGGATTACAGAGACGTGGCTGCAGGATGATCAGGGCTGGGAACTCAACATCCAGGGGTATTCAACATTCAGGAGGGATAGAATAAAAGGAAAAGGATGTGCGGTAGCATTGCTGGTTAAAGAGGAGATTAATGCAATAGTTAGGAAGGACATTAGCTTAGATGATGTGGAATATATATGGGTCGAGCTGCAGAACACCAAATGGCAAAAAACGTTAGTGGGAGTTGTGTACAGACCTTCGAATAGTCGTAGTGATGTTGGGGAGGGCATCAAACAGGTAATTAGGGGTGCATGCAATAAAGGTGCAGCATTTATAATGGGTGACTTTAATATGCACATAGATTGGGCTAACCAAACTGGAAGCAATACGGTGGAGGAGGATTTCCTGGAGTGCATAAGGAATGGTTTTCTAGACCAATATGTCGAGGAACCAATTAGGGGGGAGGCCATCTTAGACTGGGTGTTGTGTAATGAGAGAGGATTAATTAGCAATCTCGTTGTGCGAGGCCCCTTGGAGAAGAGTGACCATAATATGGTGGAATTCTGCATTAGGATGGAGAATGAAACAGTTAATTCAGGAACATGTTCCAGAACTTAAAGAAGGCTAACTTTGAAGATATGAGGCTAGGATAGATTGGCGAATGATACTTAAGGGGTTGACTGTGAATGGGCAATGGCAGACATTTAGAGACCACATGGATGAACAACAACAATTGTACAGTCCTGTCTGGCGTAAAAATAAAAAAGGGAAGGTGGCTTAACAGTGGCTATCAAGGGAAATCAGGGATAGTATTGAAGCCAAGGAAGTGGCAAACAAATTGGCCAGAAATAGCAGCGAACCCGGGGACTGGGAGAAATTTAGAACTCAGCAGAGGAGGACAAAGGGTTTGATTAGGGCATGGAAAATGGAGTACGAGAAGAAGGTTGCAGGGAACATTAAGACGGATTGCAAAAGTTTCTATAGATATGTAAAGAGAAAAAGGTTAGTGAAGACAAACGTAGGTCCCCTGCAGTCAGAATCAGGGGAAGTCATAACGGGGAACAAATAAATGGCGGACCAATTGAACAAGTACATTGATTTGGTATTCACTAAGGAGGACACAAACAACCTTCCGGATATAAAAGGGGTCAGAGAGTCTAGTAAGAAGGAGGAACTGAGGGAAATCCTTATTAGTCGGGAAATTGTGTTGGGGAAATTGATGGGATTGAAGACCAGGGCCTGATGGACTGCATCCCAGAGTACTCAAGGAGGTGGCCTTGGAAATAGCGGATGCATTGACAGTCATTTTCCAACATTCCATTGACTCTGGATCAGTTCCTATCGAGTGGATGGTAGCCAAGGTAACCCCACTTTATAAAAAAGGAGGGAGACAGAAAACAGGGAATTATAGAGCGGTCAGCCTGACATCGGTAGTGGGTAAAATGATGGAATCAATTATTAAGGATGTCATAGCAGTGCATTTGGAAAGAGGTGACATGATAGGTCCAAGTCAGCATGGATTTGTGAAAGGGAAATCATGCTTGACAAATCTTCTGGAATTTTTTGAGGATGTTTCCAGTAGAGTGGACAAGGGAGAACCAGTTGATGTGGTATATTTGGACTTTCAGAAGGCTTTCGACAAGGTGCCACACAAGAGATTAATGTGCAAAGTTAAAGCACATAGGATTGTGGCTAGTGTGCTGACATGGATTGAGAACTGGTTGTCAGACAGGAAGCAAAGAGTAGAAGTAAATGGGTACTTTTCAGAATGGCACGCAGTGACTAGTGGGGTACCGGAAGGTTCTGTGCTGGGGCCTCAGCTGTTTACACTGTACATTAATAATTTAGACGAAGGGATTAAATGTAGTATCTCCAAATTTGCGGATGACACTAAGTTGGGTGGCAGTGTGAGCTGCGAGGAGGATGCTATGAGGCTGCAGAGCGACTTGGATAGGTTAGGTGAGTGGGCAAATGCATGGCAGATGAAGTATAATGTGGATAAATGTGAGGTTATCCAATTTGGTGGTAAAAACAGAGAGACAGACTATTAAGATGACAGATTAGGAAAAGGGGAGGTGCAACGAGACCTGGGTGTCATGGTACATCAGTCATTGAAGGTTGGCATGCAGGTACAGCAGGCGGTTAAGAAAGCAAATGGCATGTTGGCCTTCATAGCGAGGGGATTTGAGTACAGGGGCAGGGAGGTGTTGCTACAGTTGTACAGGGTCTTGGTGAGGCCACACCTGGAGTATTGTGTACAGTTTTGGTCTCCTAACCTGAGGAAGGACATTCTTGCTATTGAGGGAGTGCAGCGAAGGTTCGCCAGACTGATTCCTGGGATGACGGGACTGACATATCAAGAAAGACTGGATCAACTGGGCTTGTATTCATTGGAGTTCAGAAGAATGAGAGGGGATCTCATAGAAACGTTTAAAGTTCTGATGGGTTTAGACAGGTTAGATGCAGGAAGAATGTTCCGAAAGTTGGGGAAGTCCAGAACCAGGTATCACAGTCTAAAGATAAGGGGTAAGCCATTTAGGACCGAGATGAGGAGAAACTTCTTCACCCAGAGATTGGTGAACCTGTGGAATTCTCGACCACAGAAAGTTGTTGAGGCCAATTTACTAAATATATTCAAAAAGGAGTTAGATGAAGTCCTTACTACTGGGGGGATCAAGGGGTATGGCGAGAAAGCAGGAATGGGGTACTGAAGTTGCATGTTCAGCCATGAACTCATTGAATGGCGGTGCAGGCTAGAAGGTCCGATTAGCCTACTCCTGCACCTTGTTTCTATGTTTCTATGCTTCTATAACAATCGTTTAAGGCCCTTTACTCTGTGGGATACCTTGAAAATCCGGTTTAAATGTCGCTAATCCGGTGTAAACTTGAGGAAATGCAATTTACCAGATTTGAATTGGTTTCTTTTTATTTTTCGCGAGTTTCTCGAGCTGCTGATAGGATTTATCTGTGAACGTATCCATTCTATCGCCGGCATTTTCATTTGCACAGAGAGTTAAAATTTTCAGCGTGTCATTCTTTTTGCATGCCCTGCAGAGTTCCTCGATGGAAATGTCTGTGAGACCGTTGTTGTTCAATCTGCATTAAAAAGAAATCGAAAAAGAAAAAGAAATATGACAGAATTAAATAGCGGATTCATTTGCGAGCAACAGAATGCAAAAATCGCAATAAATCTGCAGTATCGCTGGGGAACTAAATCAGATACGGCATAAGTCTGAATTACAGATGCAATAGTTCTAACCAATCAAGCAGAACTTTACTTACTCCAGTATTTCTATTTTGCAGTCAGCTCTCGACAATGTTTTACATAATCCTTGCACACCTGCATCTTTAATATTATTGTCTTTCAAGCTAAAAGCAGAAAATTACAGTTTAGAGACCAGGATATGAAATAATTATTTTATCATCACACATGGATTGATCAGAAATTAGCGATTTTATTAAAAGGAAAACATTTGGAGGAGATGACGCTTTTATGTGTTTATGTAAATCACCATTTACTAGCGACAGTATTGGACTAATAATCCACCAGGTCAAGAATGATAATTCAGAGAACATGGCATGCTAATTTGATTCAGCCGGTGGAGCAAAATGGATGGTATTGGATGGGCGGCCCGTTAAACACAGCACCTGTTATTCAATTCTATTTACTGCACTGGAACTGAATATCAGGCGCTGAGTATAATGGCCAACCAGTCGGATTCCTGCCTGTTTTGCTCGAACGCCTGAGACAAAATTCTAGTTTCAAAACCCACCATGGCAGTTTGAGAATTTGGATTCAGTATAAAATTAACAACTCCAAATCTGGCACCAAAAAACTGACGATTATCCCGTAAACATAATTGGCTCACTAATGCCTATTTGGGAAGGAAATCTGTCGTCCTTACGCACTCTGGCTTACTTTGGACTACTGTCACACACTGGAGTGACAATCTGGTAGTTAAATGGTCACTATTTTTGATACTACCTTTTTCTACAAAAAGATCACGTTTTCTTAATTGAAGTAAATTCCCCAGCTGCCGTAGGAGAATTTGAACACACGTCATGTGCATTGTTACCCCAAGCCTCTGGAATACTAGTCATGTAACAACGACTGTGCTGCTGTTCCCATCTGCCAGTATTTGTTTCCTTTTCAAGTATATATCCATTTCACTTTGGAAAGTTACAACTCAATCTGCGTTCGTCAACCCTTATATCAGCGCCTTTCAGTTCATAAAAGCGCACTACATAAAAAACAGTTCTTATAGTTTCCTTACTGCGTACTTTGCTAATCACATTAAATTTGTGTGCTTTGGTTACTGACGTTCCGGCCAGTTTAAGTCAGTTCCCGCTGATGTGAAACTATTTGAAATCTTCAACCACTTTACCTTGACTATTATTTTAATAAATGTATCAAGTAGTTGAATAAACAGTTTACCGCTTCCGCTAAAATAGTGGACAGAGGAATCTAGTAAAGAAAATGTTGGCGCCCCAACAATACAATCTGTAATTTAAAAATGTAAGTAAATGTTTGGATATATCAGCAGATCTCTGGTAGTGATAGTGGTGCTTAAGGTTAGAGGTAGGGCACGCTGCTTTAAATCAACAGGCATCTTGACAACAAAATGTGAAGGGGGAAATTGGCTCCAGGAAAGTGTTGCTTGAAATAGGTGGAATCCCATATATGTGCAAGCAACGTGCAAGACATGTAACATATGATGACAATGATTTACAAGCAATCACTAAATATATTCTCAGGAAATAACTCATGGTTGAGGTACAAAGTTCCATCCACGTGCAATGTACATATTCTGCCTAATTTGCTTAGCTCAATACATTTCAATAATTTCACCGCAGTATATTTTTTCCCTGGTTCAGGGCGATAGCACAAAGGAAAGCAAAAGATCAGAGAGCAATTCGACATAGGCGGTACACAAAAGAGGGGGACTCGCACTTACTGCCCGTCATACGACACGCCCAATGTTCAGTTTTATTGAAGTGAATTGAACTGAATATCGGGCGTGTTGAATGCAATGGAACTGATTATTGGGCTGCTGTTTTGCGCCTGAGCCCGAGACAAATGTATGGTCCATTAGATTTTTCTCGAATTGAACCAAAATACCTGAGCTTTTTGCATTTGTGTAATACTGGTAGAAGCCTCTGGAAATGTTCAGTTTCAATACCACAGTAAACTACGTTCAATTCCTCGATCATCTGGCAGGGCTCCAGGACTGTTGCCAATACTGTGCAGTCCATTAGGTTCAATGCCACACCGCTAAATTCAGTGTTCTTCATTGATCCAAGTAGCTCTCGCATGAGCTGTTTGTCCTGAGATTCATACAGGAGATAGAATGTGTTCAGGAGAGTTCTTTTGTGTTCTGCACTGTGCACCTGTTTCAAATCTACTTCCATCTGCAACCTCAGCCAATCTTTAACCTGTTTGGTTGAACATTCAGGAAAGGAGCCCAAATCATCTTGGAGCTTCTGAGCAGAAGAAGGTGAGGAAAGACCAATGAGGAAACGCATAAACATCTCAAACCGACCATCACTGGTTCTGTAGGCTTTATGCATAATGTGTTTTATACCCTCTGGAGGTGGGTTCAGAAGGACTGAGAGTGCCGCGAGAAACTCTTGGATGGTGAGGTGCTGGAACGTGTGGACAACAGCCTTGTTAGAGGTATCTTCCTCAAATATTTCCATCATAAAACCAGAGGTGAACTGTGAAGGCTTTAGACCGTGGCGACTGAAATCATGTTCATAAAATATCAGTTTTCTCTCAGACACTCCTTCATAAGCCATTGCGCCAATCTTCAGTAAAAGTTCACGTCGGTCCTCTATATCGCATCCCCACCGTCTTAAAAGACCAGCGATGTAGTTTGAAAACAGATCAGAGACTGTTTCAGGCAGTGAAAATTTATTTGCTTCAAACTGTTGAAAAAGAGGTCTGAGTGTAGAACATATGATCCAACAGTAGCAAGGGTTAAAGCACAGGGTGTACAGGATGTCATTCTGCTCTACGTAAGCAAATACTTCAGATTTAAATTCATCATTTAAAAAAAAATTCTCAAAATATTTCCTTCTTTCTTCTTTAAAGAACCCCAAGATCTCGGCCCAGAGACTGACTCCAGCTTGATCCAGTGTCTCCAGATCAGTGGGTCGGCTTGTGATCAGCACTGAACAGCCCTTCAGCACTTCGCCCTGTACCAGACACCGGACAATGTCAGCCACTTCACACTGACATTCGGGATCGAAACACTGATGCTCAGTGGCCGTGTTTCTATGTTGATCATTGAAATCAATCTTCTCTTTAAACTCATCCAAACCATCAAATATTATCAGTATATTATTTGGTTCTTTCCAAATATTCTGAAGGTAATTCTGAAAATAGGGATGTAAATCCAGAACCATTTGATTCAGACTCGTTCTCCTTGTTATAGTATTTAAGTCCCGAAATTTTAAAAGAAATACAAAGTGGAACTGTTGATACATTTTGCCTTCGGCCCAGTTATGGACAATCTTTCGCACCAGGGTAGTTTTACCGATTCCGGCCACACCCGTTACTACTGAGGTTCCACAAAGGCTCGTTCGACTGAAACTACTTCCGAATAATTGATCGATGTGAACTTTCTCCAGCAATCGTTTCGCATTCAACCTTTGCCACTTTTCGTGCTCTTTGCCTCTGGACAGCATTTCATGTTCTACAAGTGACCGTTGACGAGGAGCAGAAATAATTTGTAAATCTGTGAAATTGTCAAGTGAAGTAGTTTCTTCCTTTTCATAATTGTTCACGATCAGCTCGGCACATTGTTTGCGAAGGGTTTCTTTGTGTTGATTGTGAATGTCTGGAGAACGAACATCGGCAAACCAGGAATAAAACATAAGTAAATACGTTAATAAAATATTTGATATAATGTATTCAAAGGAATGTTAGAATTTCAGTATAAGACTTGATTTGAAATACAAGTAACAAGTAAGAGACATTTTGCTTTCCAGGGGTTTTTGTCTTATGATCCCTCTCTCTTTATGCTGCCGGCCGATTCCACCGACAGATTCAACAACAATTAATTCATGATCTCGTAGTGAGGGATCCTCTTGGGAAGAGTGATCATAGCATGGTAGGGGTGATTTTGATCAAGACCTCCGCAGACCCAAGTGCCGCCCAAAGTGCCGTCGATGGCCGCTGAGGTACCGTATGGTACGTTGGGTGGGATACTGATCGCCGAGTGGCAAATGGACGACATACGCCACCAATCTGGGTAGCAGCGGGCAGGAGGTCTCATTCTCGGCGGCAGATGCGCTTGCCACCCAAATGCCACTGAGGATGGAGTTGTGCCCATGGAGGGTCGAAGACCTGAAAAATAAATCATCAGTAAAAAATAAAAAAACTATCGGAAGACCTTCAGGGGACACCAGCCAGGTAAGTCACTGTGGATTTTTAAAAAAATGTTCACTAACCTTTTTTTGGGGTTCTTCATACTTACCGTTGAGGACAGACCAGCCTTCTTGCAGTCGTCCACACCCTTTCTGGTACCAACTCCCGCCCGTATCAATATCGGAGGTTGGCGAATGGAGGTCAGTTGCCAATCAGCCATCCGCTGATGTCAACGGGCGGTTCCCGGTGGCTCTCTCTTCCCGCCCGCTCCAGACCACCTCAAAAGTGGCACTGGGCTGATCTACAAGAATAATGTCGGTGGCAGTGGGCGGCAGCAGTTGATGAATTTCTGACCTGTCGAATTTCAAATCCACTTAGAGGTTGAGAAAGGTGCTTCTCAAACTATTCTCCTGAACTGAAGTAAAGTTAATTACAAAGGTACAAAGGCAGAGCTGGTTAAAGTGGACTGGGAAAATATATTCAAGGGTAAGACTACAGAAAAGCAGTGGCAAATATTTAGCGAGATATTTCACAAGTCTTAGCAAAGAGATATTCCAGTGAGAAAGAAAATCTCTAAAAGGATGAAAAATCCATGGCTAACTAAGGTATCAAATTGAAAACAAAGCCATACATTGTTGCGAAGAATAGTGGAAGGCCAGAGGATTAGGAATTTTTTAGAAACCAGCAAATGACGACGAAAAAAATGAGAAATGGAGAGAAGATAGCTTATGAGAGTAAACTATCAAGAAATATAAAAACTGATAGTAAGAGCTTCTACAGGTATGTAAAAAGGAAGCGAGCAGCGAAGGTAAAGTAAAGGATGAGACTGGGGGATTAATAATGGGAAAGAGAGAAATGGCAGAGGCTTCAAACAAATATTTTGTTTCAGTCTTCATGGTAGAAGACAATTAAAGCATCCCAACAAATGATAATCAAGGGCTATTGGGGGAGGACTTAAACAATAATTTTCACTGGAGAAGAAGTACTATATAAAATAATGGGACTAAGGGTGGACCACTGGACCTGATGGCCTGCATCCTAGGTTCTAAAAATAAGTGGCTGCAGAGATACTCGATGCATTGGTTGTAATCTACCAAAATTCCATGGATTCTGGAGAAGTTCCAGCGGACTGGAAAACTGCAAATGTAAGAAAGGAGGGAGACAGAAAGCAGGAATCTGTAGACCAGTTAACCTAACATCTGTCATTGGGAAATGCTGGAATCCATCATTAAGGAAATACTAGCAGGACATTTAGAAAATCATAGTGCAGTCAAGTAGAGTCAGCATGGTTTTATGAAAGGAAAATCATTTTTGATAAATTTGCTCGAGTTCTTTGACGGTATAATGAGCAGGGTGGATAAAGGGGAACCAGGAGTTGTCGTGTATTTGAAGTTCGAGAAAGCATGATAAGATCTGAAGCTGTTGAGCATAACATATTAGCATGTTCAGAGGATTGGCTGAATAATACAAAGCAGAGAGTCTAGATAAATGGTTCATTTTCATGTTGGCACAGGAATCACTTTTGGGGCATCAACTACTTACAATGTATATTAACTTGGCTGAAGGGACCATGTGTAATGTAGCCAAATTTGCTGAAGATACAAAGCTAGTTGGGAAAGCAAGTTGTGAGCAAATATAGAAAAATAGAAACATAGAAATTTACAGCATTTCGGTCCATCGTGTCTGCGCCAGTCGAAAAAGAGTCACATGGTCCTTGGTCAGCAGCCCTAAAGGTTACATGTAAACCTATGAACAATGACAGAAAGGCAAAGAGCTCCCAGCCCAACCAGACCACCTCACACAACTGCGACACCCCTTATACTGAAAACATCTAGACTCCACCCCAATCGGAGCCATGCGATCTTCTGGGAGAGGCAAAATCTAGATAAAAACCCAGGCCAATTTAGGGAGAAAAAATCTGGGAAAATTTCTCTCTGACCCAATCAGGCGATCAACAGTCGTCCAGGAGATCACCCTGGCCGTATTCTATTCCCTGCAGTACTTACCATTTTATCTGCACCGTCCAACAAAAGGCCATCCAGTCTAATCCTAATTACCAGCTCAAGGTCTGTAACCCTGCAGGTTACTGCACTTTAAGTGCCCATCCAATCATTTCTAAAAATTGGTGAGCGTTTCTGCATCCACCACCTCTTCCAGGCAGCGAGTTCCAGATCCCCACAATCCTCTGTGTAAAGAAGCCCCAACCCCCTCAAATCCTCTCTATACTTTCTACCAACCACCTTAAAACTATACTCCCTCAAAATAGACACCTCCACCGATGGAAATAGACCCTTACTCTCCACTATGGCCAGGCCCCTCAAAATTCTGTGCACCTCGATGAGGCCTCCTCACAATTTCCTATTTTCCAATGAGAACAAACCCAGCCTATACAATCTGTCCTCATAACTAAGATTCTCCATTCCAGGCAGCATCCTAGTAAATCTCTGCACCCTCTCTAGTATAATCACATCCTTCCTATAATACAGCGACCAGAACTGCATGCGGTACTCCAGTGTGGCCTAACCAAAGTATTATACACTTTAAGCATAACCTTCCTACTCTTATATTCTATGCCTCGGCCAATAAAGGCGAAACCCCTTAATACTCCCTCTCTCACCATATTTATTTCATACAGAATATCACACTCCACCTCGATAGCAGTGTCTGCATTAGCATTTCCCTTTGTGAAAATAGATGCAAAGTATTCGGTAAGAACCCTCCCAGCATCTTCCGCCTCCACACAAAGATTACCCTCATGGTTTCTAATAGGCCCTACCCTTTCTTTAGTTACCCTCTTACTCTTAATATATTTAGAGAACATCTAAGGGTTTTCTTTAATTAACTGGTCAAGAATTTCTCGTGCTCTCTCTTAGCATTCCTAATATCCTTTTTAATTTTGCCTCTTAACTTTCTATATTCCTCTGAAGATTCTAAAGTATTTAGCCGTTGGTATATTACACAAGCGTTCTGTTTTTTTCTTAATCCTCCCCTGTAAGTCCCTCGACATCCAGGGGGCCCTCGA
The DNA here is from genome assembly GCF_044704955.1 of Pristiophorus japonicus. Classification (NCBI taxonomy): domain Eukaryota; kingdom Metazoa; phylum Chordata; class Chondrichthyes; family Pristiophoridae; genus Pristiophorus; species Pristiophorus japonicus. The sequence goes on along the minus strand of NC_091985.1, from coordinate 199,061,012 downwards.
ATTGTTTTTTATCCCAGCCGTTTTCTTTAAGGGCACATGTTTGGCCTGAGCCTTCCGGATCTCCTCTTTGAATGCCTCCCACTGTACCGACACTGATTTACCCACAAGTTGTCATGTGAATAAAGGTTGAGCAGCTTTGGCCTATACTTATTGGAGTTTAGATGACTTAGATGCGATCTTATTCAAGCGTATACTATTCTGAGGGGGCTTGACAGGGTGATGCAGAGAGGATGTTTCCCCTCGTGGGGAATCTAGAACTAGGGGGCAGAGTTTCAGAATAAGGGGCCGCCCATTTAAAACGGAAATGAGGAAGAGTTTCTTCGCTCAGAGGGTCGTGAATCTTTGGAATTCTCTGCCCCAGAGAGCTGTGGAGGCGGGATCATTGAATATATTTAAGGTGGTGATAGACAGATTTTTGAAAGATAAGGGAGACAAGAGTTATGGGGGGCGGGCGGGGAAGTGGAGTTGAGGCCAGCATCAGATCAGCCAGGATCTTACTGAATGGCAGAGCAGGCTCGCGGGGCTGAGTGGCCTTTTCCTGCTCGTATTTCTTATGTTCTTGTATTCTTATCTCATTCCACCTCTCTGAACCTTCATTCTTCGTGAGTTAATCTTGGTGACTGTCAGATGAATTTTTCATGGGAGGGAAGGTTTCACAACAGCATCTCAATCTTTACAGTAGCGGACATTGAATAGAAATAAGACCTTGGATTCTAGGAGGCTTTCTCCTCCTTGAAGCAGAGTTGCTGAGACCAATTCTTGCATTTGGTTACGGGGATATTGCAGAAAAGTAGAGTTAAGTTATATTAGCCATTGAATGGCAGAACAGTAGCGAGGGGCCGAATTGTCTACTCCTGCTCCTAATTCTTACGTTCTAAATTCTTACTACGAGAGCCATCAAGCGTGATTCAGATAGGTCAATTCCCACAATGCCTACTTCCTCAAATATTCTTTTAATTTTTCGCTAAACATTAAGGGATCATGGGATATGGGTATAGTGCAGGGACGTGCAGTTGAGGTAAAAGATCAGTCATGACCTTATTGAATGGCGGACCAGGCTTGATGGACCGAATGTCTTACTCCTACTGCTATTCCTTATGTTTGTGCTTATATATGTTCACAACAATTAAATTAATGGCCTCACTAACCGTCTATTCTACACGAATACACAGTTTAACCTTAAGCTGAAAGTCTTCTCCCTGTACTAGATGTATGGTGATTTCGAAAATATTCCTTAAGTGCAATTGATTCGTTGCTTAAGAACTTATGTTGTTGAATAATTCTACCTCAGTCTTCACTGCTCCGAACACACAAATGTTTGACTCCCGTACTTGTAGTGCTTTGTGTTACATGAATATATTTAATTTATTTACCAATAACTTAATCCAGATCAAATGAGTAGTCAAGATACAAAACTGTAAAATAACGTACTTAAAAACACATTAAATAAAGCAAAGTCATATAGAGATGGCAGTGCAAGTGGCTTGCCGCAACTGCAGCATATCGGAGTTTGTGTAGATCACTTTGATCCTGGACAACCACGTTTGCAGTAATTGCCTGTATCGTGAGGAATTTCAGCATACAATTCTTGAGCAGAAGTCTGACCTGCAAATATTGTGGGGTGTCAGGGAGGGGGAGAGTTAACTGGACACCTTCATACAGAAGGTGTTCACTCATTTTAGCTAAGTTAATGCTACAGGTCTGGTTAATGGTCAGGGACAGGCGATTGTGACTGCAGCTCAGGCAGCTAAGGTGGACGCACGTGCATTGCTTGAGGAGCCCAAAGTTTGCGCATATTCAACAGGTCTGAGGTTCTTGATGCCTTTGTGGATGAGGGAAAAGCCTGCAGAATGGAGGGAAAAGCCTGCAGAATGGATGAACAAGCTGACCATGGCAACATGGTGCAGGGGGCCATTCAAGTGGGGGGCATTAAAGTTAATTTAGTTGTGGTAGGGCACAGTATAGTCAGTGGCATAGATACTTTTACATAAGAGCATAAGAAATTAGATCATGAGTAAGCTATTAGAACCATCGAGCAAGCTCCACCATTCAATAAGAGCAAGGCTGATCACCGACCTCAACTCCACTCTCCCGCCCGATCTCCGTATCCCTTGATTCCCTCAGAGTCCACAAATCTATCCATCTCAGCCTTGAACATATTCAAAGATTCAGCATCCACAACCATCTGGGGTAGAGAGTTCCAAACTTTCAAAACACTCAGTGAAGATATTCCTTCTCATCTCAATCTTAAATTGACTACCCCGATCCTGAAACTATGCCTCCTAGTTCTAGACCTTCCAGCCAGGGGAAGAAACCTCTCAGCATCTACCCTGTCAATCCCCCTCAGAATCTTGTATGTTTCAATGAGATCACCTCTCATTCTTCAAAAGTCCAGAGAGTATAGGCCCGATCTATACAATCACTCATCATAGGACAGACTTCTGATCCCAGGAATCAATCTAGTGAACCTTCGTTGCACCGCATCCAAGGTAAATATACCCTTCCTAGATAAGGAGGCCAAAACTATGCACAGTACATCAGATGTGGTCTTACCAAGGCCCTGTACAATTGTGGTAAGACTTCCTTACTCTTATATTCCAACCTCTTGCATTGAAGGCCAATATTCCATTTCTCATCCTTATTGCTTGCTATAAGCACATGCTAGCTTTTTGTGTTTCTTGCACGAGGACACGCAAATCTCTCTCAACACCAACATTTAAAAGTTTCTCACTAGTTAAAAATTATTCTGTTTTTCTATTCTTCCCATCAATTTCCCTATATTATACACCATCGGCCACCTTACTGTCCACTTACTTAGTCTACCTACATCCGCTTACAGACTCTCTGTGTTCTCCTCACAACATACTGTCCCACCTAGCATTGTATCATCACTAAACTTGGATACGTTACACTGGTCCAATTAACTTGGTCATTAATATACCTTGTATATTGCTGAGGCCTCAAAACTGATCCTTGCAGCACACCACCAGTTACTGCCTGCCAACACGAACACGATCCGTGTATCCCTATTCTCTGTCTTCTGTCCGCTAAACAATTCATTATCCATGTTAATACATTACCTCCAATGCCATGAGACCCTATCTTGTGTAATAAACTTTTCTGTGGCACCTGACCGAATTCCTTTTGGAAATCCAAGTCTACCGCATCTGCTGGTTCCCCATTATCTATCCTGCCAGTTACATCATCTAAAAACTCAAATTACTTTCTCAAATACGATTTCCATTTCATAGATCCATATTGAAATCGTGCTATGATTTTCTAAGTGCCCTGATACCAGTTGCATAACCATGGATTCCAGTATTTTTCCGACGACTGATGTCAGGCTAAATGGCCTGTAGTTCCCTGTTTTCTCTCTCCTTCCATTCTTGAATGACCGTTGTTCTCTGCAACCATGACCGATAGTTCCAAAGGTTGTGTTGCCTGCTAAAGGCTGTGTTTCCTGCTGCTAGGGTTAGATATAACTCCTCATGGCTGGAGAAGAATTTAGAATGGAAAGGGGAGGATTCAGTTGTCGTGGTTCACATAGGAACCAAAGACAAAGGTAGAACTAGGAACAAGGTTCTGCTGAGAGAGTCTGAGGAGTTGCGGTCCAAATTAAAATGCAAAACCACAGAGATAATAATCTGCGTTGTTACCTGAGCCACCCGTCAATTGGCATTGGGATAAACATCTTAGAAGTTTAAATGCATGGCTCAAAGATTGGTGTGTCAGGCATGGATTTTACTTCATTGGCTACTAACACCAGCATTGGGGAAAGAGGGAGCTGTTCCCTGTGACAGGCTCCACTTAAACTGCGCTGGAACCAGTGTCCTGGTGAACTGAATAGATGTGGCAGTAGAGAGTGCAGAAAACTAATGAAGGGGATAGGAGGATTCAGGAAGGAGTAAATTAAAACCAGCAGGACAAACGTCAAGTGTCTCGAGAAGAGCAGAATTTGGGCAAAAAATATGCACCGCAGGTCAAGAAAGGAGAAGGAGAATAACAAAGGTAATAGTGCATTAGTGACTAAGGTGATAGCAGGGAACAATAGAAAAATTCAAAGTGAAAGGCAGTATATCTCAATGCGTGAAGCATTCACAACAACATATGTTTGATCTAATAGCCCTTACAAGGATGTGATTGCAAAGTGACCAAGCTTTGTAACTAAATATTCAAGAATACTTAACTTTTAGAAGAGATAGACATAATGGAAAAGGAGGAGGCATAGCCCTGATAATGAATGATCGGATAACGACAGCGAAGAGACAGGATTCTAGCTCAGAATATCAAGCAGGAGAATCAGTTTGGGTGGGACTAAGAAACAGTAAGTGGCAGAAAGCATTGGTGGGAGTTGTTTATAGGCCCCGCAGAGAATAGTTTTAATTTGGGGCAGAGTATTAATCGGGCAGTTAGAGGCGCATGTTACAAGGATAATAAAGAAATCGTGGGGACTTTAATCTATATATAGTCTGGGCAAAGTAAATTTGCTGTAATAGTTTGGGGGACGAGTTCATTGAATGTACACAAGACAGTTTTCTAGATCAGTCTGTTGAGGAACCAACTAGGGAATAGGCTATTGCAGATCTAGTGTTGTGCAATTAGAAAGGGTTGATATTAAAGAGGTCTTTAGGGACGACTGACAAAGATAGGATAGAATTTTACATTCAGCTTGGAAGTGATTTAGTTCAATCCGAAACTAGGATCTTAAATCTAAAAAAATGAAACTCTGTAGATATGAGCGTCGAGTTGGCTAAGGTAGTTTGGGAAACTACATTACAATATATTTTGGCAGAAAAACAAAGGTTCGCATTTAAAGAATTAATACATAATTTATAACAAATACACATTCCTTTAAGGCACAAAAACACCACATGAAATGTGGTCCGACCACAGCTAACAAGAGAAGTTAAAGATAGTATCAAATCAAAGGAAGAGCATTATAATGTTGCCAAAAAGTGTAGTAATCCTGAGGATTGGAATATTTTAGAATTGAGCAAAGGAGAACCAAGACATTGATCAGGAAAGATAAAAAAGGAATGAGAGTATATTAGCAAAATACATAAAAACAGATTGTAAACATCTCTATAGGTATGTAAATAGGAAGAGTTTTGTAAAATAAATATTGTCCCATTAGATGCAGAGACAGGATAAATTATAACGATAATTCAGGAAATGGCAAAGACATTACACATATACTTTTTATCAGTCTTCATGGTAGAAGACAAAAAAACATTCCAGAAATAATGGGCAACCAAAGGGTCTATAGACAAGGAGGAACTTAAAGAAATCGATACAAGTAAAGACATAAGATGGATAAATTAATGGGATTAAGTAGGGACAAATCCCTGGACCTAGCGACGGGCATCCTAAGATTTTAAAAGAGGTGGCTGCAGAGATTTTCGATTATTAATCTACCAGAATTCCTTTAGATTCTAGAGCAGTCTCCAAGGATGTTTTACCAAACATAAAGGAGGAAGAGAAAAGACGGGGAATTATAAGCCAGTTAGCCTGACATCAATAGAATAATCTATTATTAGAGGATCGTGGTAAAAGAGCAATTAGAAAATGGCAATATGATTTGGTGGAGTCAGCATGCTTTTATGAAAGGGAATTCGTATTTGACAAATCTGTTCGAGATTTTTGAAGATCTAACTACTTGGATGGATAAGGCGGAACCAGTGGATGTAGTCTATTTGGATTTTCAAAAAGCATTCGATAAGGTACCACATAAGCGGTTATTAGACAAAATTAAGACTCATTTAATTGGGCTAATATATTAGCATGGATTGAGGATTGGTTAACAGACAGGAAACAGAGAGTAGGAAGAAACTGGATATATTCTACTTGGCAGGCTATATCTAGCGGGGCACTGCAAGGACCATTTGCTTGCCTTCAGTCATTTCCAATCGATATTCATGACCTAGATAAAGGGACAAATTGTAACGTATCCTAGTTTTCTGAGCATACAAAGTTAGGTGGGAAAGTAAACTGTGAGGAGGATGCAAAGAGGCTGCACAGAGATATAGAAAGGTTGACAGAGTGGGCAAGAACATGGCAAATGGAATATAATGCGGGGCAGTGTGAAGATATCCACTTTGGTAGGGGAAAAAAACAGCATATTTATGAATGGTGACAGACTGGGAAATGTTTGCCTCAGAGGGGCCTGGGTGACCTTACAGATGAAGCACAAAAAGTTAACATGCAGGTTAAGCAAGCAATTAAGAAAGAACGTGGTATGATAGCTTGTGTTATTAAGGGATTATCATATAAGAGTAAAACAAAGGCTTCCTACAGTTATACAAGGCATTGTTTAGGCCACACTAGGCGTACTGTGTACAGTTCTCTCTAATAACCTAAGGAAATACATATTTGCCTTAGAGGGGCGCAATGCATGTTCACAAGACTGGTTGCCGAGGTGCGGGGATTGCCCTATGAGGAGAGATTGTGTACACTCGGCCTATATGCCTTAATGTTTAGAAGAATGAGTGTTGATCTAATTGAAACATATAACATTTTCAAAACTGCCACCAAGCTCATGGTCTACAGGGTTGTAGTAATACCCGCCCTCCTGTATGGCTCAGCAATCTGGATCACGTACAGTAGACACCTCAAGTCGCTGGAGAAATACCACCTATGTCTCCGCAAGATCCTACAAATCCCCTTAGAGGACAGATGCACCAATATTAGCGTCTTTGTCCAGCCCAACATCCCCAGCATTGAAGAACTGACCACACTTGACCAGCTGCGCTGGGCAGGCCACATAGTTCACATGCCAGACACGAGAATCCCAAGGCAAGCGCTCTACTCGGAACTGCTTCACGCAAACGAGCCAAAGGAGGGTGGCAGAAACGTTGCAAGGACACCCTCAAAGCCTCGCTGATAAAATGCAACATCCCCACTGACACCTGGGAGTCCCTGGCCAAAGACTGACCTAAGTGGAGGAAGTGTATTCACGAGGACGCTGAGCACCTCGAGTCTCGTCGTCGAGAGCATACAGAAATCAAGCACAGACCGAGAAAAGAGCATGTGGCAAACCAGTCCCACCCATCCGTTCCCTCGATGACTGTTTGTCCCACCTGTGACAGAGACTGTGATTCTCGTATTGGACTGTGCAGCCACCTAAGAACCCATGCTAAGAGTGGAAGCAAGTCTTCCTCGATTCCGATGGACTGCCTAGCAAGATGATGATGATAAAATTAGTAACGGGCTGGACAAGGTTAAGACTGGGAAAATATTTTTCTGGCGAATCGAGAACAGGGGACCACAGACTCAGAATAAGGAGTAGCCCGTTTAGGAGAAATTTCTTCACTGAAAGAGTCGTGAATCTTTTGAATTTTCTAGCCCAGAGAGTTATGCATGCTCAGTAGTTGAGCATGTTCAAGACAGAGTTCGATACATTTTTGCGGTATATTTCAATTAAGGGATATGTGGATAGTGCGCGAATGAGGAGTTGAAGAACAGCCATGATCTTGTTCAATGGCGGAGCAAGCTCGCAAGTGCAAATGGCCTACTCCAGCTCCTATTTCTTATGTTCTTATGTTCTTATGTACTCTTTACTTTCCTGGTTCAGCTAAATATCCATCCACCTCAGATGTGCATTTTCTTTTGCATGTCTTCCGACCCTTTATATTAGTCAATAATAACAACAACCTGTATGTATACAGTGCCTTTAACGTGGTAAAACGTACCAAGGTGCTTAACAAACTTGGCACCGAGCCATATAAGAAGAAGCTAAGGAAGATGGCGTGAAAGGTTTTAAATGATATCTTAAAGGAGGAAAAATAGGCAGAAAAGTGGAGTGGTTTAGGGAGAGGATTCCAGAAATTAGGGCCTAGGCAACAGAATGCACAGCCACAAATGGCTGAGCGTTCATAATCAGGGACGCTCAAGAGGGCAGATTTACAGGAGCCCAGATATCTCGAGAGGTTATGAGGGTGGAAGACGTAACAAAGATAGAGATGGACGAGGTAATTGAGGTAATAGAGGAATTTGTAAACAAGGGTAAGAATTTTCAAATCGAGACGTTGCTTAACTGGGAGCCAATGTAGGTCAGCGAGCACAAGGGCGATGGGTGAGCGGGACTTGCTGCGAGTTAGGACACGGGTCGCCGAGTTTTGCATCACCTCAAGTTTATATAAGGCAGAAAGTGGGAGCTCAGCCAAAAAGTGCATAGGAATAGTCAAATATAGAGGTAACTACAGGTACTTACTGGTAGATACTTGGGCGTATGATATAGCCATTACAGAGCCATGGCTGAAAGTAGGGCAGATCAATAATCCTGGTTACAGGATATTTAGACGAGAGAGAGGGGGCGGGGGGGGTAAAAGGTCATGGTGTCAGTATTGATTAAATAAATTATTACAGCGATGAGGAGGGATGATATGTTAGAGGGATCATCAAAGGTGGTCAATTGGGTCAAAATCAAAAATAAAGCAGGGGCGATCACGCTGCTGGGCGTATATTATAGCTCCCCAAACAGTGGGAGAGAGATAGAGGAGCAAATATGTAGGCAAATTGCTGTGAAGTCCAAATCCCATAGGGTAGTAATAGTAGGGTATTTTAACAATCCTAATATTAATTGGGACAAATATAATGTGAAGGGTATAGAGGGTGCAGAATTCTTAAAATTCATTCAAGAGAACTTTTTTAGTCAGTATATAACAAGCCCAATACGAGTGGGGGCGGTTTTCGATTTGTCTTGGGGAATGATGCTGGACAGGTTGAAGGGGTATTAGTGGGAGAGCACTTGGGTGCCAGTGACCATAATGCAGTCAGAATCAAGTTAGTTATGCATAAGGACAAAGATAGGCCTGAAATAAAAGTCCCAACTTGGGGAAAAACTAACTTTGCTAAGTTGAGGAGTGATTTGGCTACGGTCGACTGGAAAAAGCTACTTTTGGGTAAATCAGTGTCACAGCAGTGGGAGGCATTCAATGAGGAGATCCGGAAGTCTCAGGCCAAACATGTGCCCTTAAAGGAAAAGGTTGGGAATAATAATTCGAGAGCCGCCTGAATATCTAGGGACTTACACGGGAGGATTAAAAAAAGGAAAGCTTATGTCATATTCCGACGACTAAATACTATAAAATCTTTGGAGGAATATAAAAGTTAAAAGATAAAATTAAAAAGAATATTAGCGATGCGAAGAGAGAGCATGAAATGTTCTTGGCCAATCAAATTAAAGAAAACCCAAAGATGTTGTATAAATATATTAAGAGTAAGAGGGTAACTAAAGAAAGGGTAGGGTCTATTAGAGACCATGAGGGTAATCTTTGTGTGCAGGTGGAGGATATTGGTACGGTTCTTAATGAACACATTGTATCTGTTTTCACAAAGGAAAGGGGCAATGCAGATACTACAATCGAGGAGAAGTGTGAAATTCTGGATCAAATAAACATAGTGAGAGAGAAGGGATTAGGTATTTGGCAGCTATGAAAATAGATAAGTCCACAGGTCTGGATGAAATGCATCCCATGCTGTTCAGTGAAGTAAAAGAGGAAAAACCAGAGGTCTGGACCATAATTTTTCAGTCCTGTTTGGATTTGGGCATGGTGTTGAAGACTGGAGGACTGCTAATGTAGTACCCTTGTTTAAGATGGGAGAAAGGGATAAGCCAGGTAATTACAGACCTGTCAGCCTAACATCAGTGGTGGGAAAATTATTGGACAAATTCCTGAAAGACAGGATAAATCTGCATTTCGAAAGGCAAGGATTAATTAGGGACAATCAGTACGGATTTCTTAAGGAAAGATGGTGTTTGACTAACCTGATTGAATTTTTTGAGGAGGTAACAAGAGGGTCGATGAGGGTAGTGCATAAGATGTAGTGTATATGGACATTAGCAAAGATTTTGATAAGATCCCACATGGTAGACTGGTCACGAAGGTTAAAGCCCATGGGATCCAGGGCAAAGTGGCAAGTTGGATTAAAAATTGACTTAGAGGTAGGAAGCAAAGGGTAGTAGTTGATGGATGTTTTTTTGTCTGGAGGGATGTTTCCAGTGGGGTTGCGCAGGTCCCAGTACTGGGTCCCTTGCTTTTCGTGGTATATATCAATGATTTAGATTTGAATATATGGAGCGTGATTAAAACGTTTACAGATTACAATAAAATTGGATGTGTGGTTGATAATGAAGTGGAAAGTCATGGACTGCGGGATGATATCAATCTACTGGTTAGTTGGGCAGAGCAGTGGCAAATGAAGTTTAATTCGGAGAAGTATGAGGTAATGCACCTTGGGAGCGCTAATAAGAAATAGTATACACATTAAGCGGTAGGCTACTTAATAGTGCAGATGACCAAAGGGACCTTGGAGTGCTTATCCACAGATCCTTGAAAGTGGCAGGCCAGATGGATAAGGTGGTTAAGAAAGCATATGAAATGCTTGCATTTATTGGCTGAGACATAGAATACAAGAGCAGGAAGGTTATGCTTAAATTGTATAAAACTCTGGTTAGGCCACAGCTGGAGTAGTGCGGGCAGTTCTGATCGCCATATTATAGGAAGGACGTGATTGCACTAGAGAGGGTGCAGAGGAGATTTACCAGGATGTTGCCTGGAATGGATAATCTTAGCTTTGAGGACAGATTGAATAGGCTGGGGTGGTTCCCATTGGAACAGAGGAGGTTGAGAGGAAATCACATTAAGGTTTAGAAAATGTTGAGGAGCTTGGACATAGTTCGTAGCAAGGTCCTATTTCCCTTGGTGGAGGTGTCAATTATGAGGGGGCATAGTTTTAAGGTGCTTGGTGGAAGGTTCAGAAGGGATTTGACGGGGGGGGAGGATTCTTCACGCAAAGGTTTGTGGGGGTCTGGAACTCACTGCCTGGAAGGGTGGTGGATGCAGAAACACTCACCACATTTCAAGGGTGCTTGGATGGGCACTTAAAGTGCAGTAACCTGCAGGGTTCCGGAGCTAGAGCTGGTAATTTGGATTAGACTGCATAATCTATAGTTGGCCAGCGCAGATATGATGGTAAGTACTTGAGGGAATCGAATACTGCCAGGGTGCTCTCCTGCACTACTTTCGATCGCCTGGAAGAGTTGAAGATGAAATTTGCCAATTTTTTTTCCCCTATTGGCCTGGGTTTTTATCTGGCTTTTGCCTCTCCCAGGAGATCACATGGCTCCACATGTAGAGTGTTTCAGTTTAAAGGGTGTTGCAGTTGTGTGGGTCAGACTGGTTGGGCTGGATGCTCTTTACTTTTCCGAAATTGTTAATTGTTCATAGGTTTATATGTAACCTTGTGGGCTGCTGACCGAGGGACATGCGGCTCTTATTTGGCTGGCGGGGACACGATTGGCCAAAATGGCCTCCTCCTGCAATGTAAATTTCTATGTTTCTATGCTGATATGTACCAAAGGCATTGTTTAGGGTTTAAGCAGCAGATGAGCTGAGGCGTGGTGGAGATGGGCGATGTTACGGAGGTGGAAAAAAGATGTCTTAGTTAGGCTGTGGATATGTGGTCGGAGCTGATTTCAGGTCAAATATTGCACCAAATTTGCGAACAGTCTGGTTCCCCAGCAGAAATATGTTGGGGAGAGATATGGAGTCAGTGAATCGGGATTGGAGTTTGTGGCGGGGACAGAAAATAATAGCTTAGATCGTCTCAATATATAATTGGCGAAAATTTCTGCTCAATCAGTTCGGATGTCGAGAGACGTGTAGTGAGGTAAAGATGGGTGTCATCAGTGACCATGTGGAAACTGACACTGTGTTTTCGAATAATGTCAGTAGTTTTCAAGGATGGTGTGGTCAATGTTTTTTTTGATGAGAGCGGTGGTGATAGCAAATGTGAGGGAGATGGGGCAGTACCTGAGGAGAGCAAACCGTTAACAATATAAGCTAACATGGGAGCCAGAAAAGGAAGTTGGGTGGTCAGCAGTTTGTTGGCAATAGGTTCAAGTGAGCAGGAAGTGGGTCTCATGGACAGGCGGAGAGGTCATGAGGGGAGACCAGAGAGAAACTAGAGAATGATGTGAGTTCAGGGCTCGGGCAGGGAAGAATCTTGGTAGTAGTTTAGCCCGGTTAGGTAGAAAATAATGGATTGTCTGAAACTTGGAGCCAAAGTTGTCCATGAGCTACTCATACTTGTTTCAGAAGTGATGGTGGAGGAGTCAGGGGAGAGGGGTTTAAAAATACGACTATCAGTAGAGAATAGAAGCCGGGGCTAATTTTGCATTCCAGGATGATTCTCGAATAGTCAGCAGTTTTGGCAGACCAGAATAACAAGATAATGCTTGATGTGGTCCAGGCAGATCTGGTGGTGAATGGCTAAAGTCTGCCATATTTGTTCAAGTCTGCGCCTCTTGGACTTCAGGGAGTGAGCATGAGGGCTGTACCAGGGGAAACGAACAGCGGGAGTGAGAGATTATTTTGAAACGGGCACTAGTTCATCAAACGTGATGGTGCCGGTGAGGTTGAGCAGATTGGTAGCTGCAGAAATATTGTGGTGAATGGAGGACAAAAGCCTGGACAGTTGGGATTTCACAAGTACAGTTGTAAGGAACTTGGGAAAGAGCTTTTCCAGGGGCTGAGAGAGATGGAAGTAGGGTTGCAAGGACTTGGGGGAAGTGGATTGTGGATGGAGAGTGACACGAGGAAAATTAATAATTTTTTATGCTTAACAACCTATCTGCTACCCATAGCTTTTCACATTAGCGAGCAAAGTCTCTTTCAGCACTAATACCCTGGCCTACTTTCATATTATTTCCTCTGTGTTACTACTTTTCCCGAATGCCTTAGATGTTCTGCAGATTCTATGCAGTATGTCCAGCCCGGTCTCAACATCTTTTACTTGAATTTAACATTTTTTTTAAATTTCTATTCTACGTATTATAATTTCTATTACAGTCACAACTTTAAATCATGAACATTGAACCCGCTATTGCCACGTTTTCCTTGACTCCGCTATTCTTGAGCATCTGCTGATGATTGATTAATATCAGATCCTGCTTGGCACGCCACTTAAATAATTTGCTATAGATAACAATTTAATTTTACACACAAGTTCCTGTCCTCAATCCTATTGTACACGTCAACATTCATCCAATCTATTCGTGGTGAATTTAAGTAAACTATTTCAACTGCATCTGATCTTGTACTTAACCACATGATACTTGTACCAACAATGGCGATGCCATCTTAGATTTAATGTTGAGTAATGAGCCAGATGTATTTAACAATTTAACTGTGTGTGAACATTTATTTAATAGCTATCATAAAACGATCGAATTGAACGCTGTGTTTGAAAGGGACAAACGTGAAACAGCAACTAAGATTCTAGATTTAGATAAGACAGAGTTCAACCGGATGAGACAGAGACTGCCCACAGTAAACTGGGAAAATCAGTAAATGGGTAAACTGAGAAAAGATCAGTGGGAGGGTTTCAAAAATAATTCAATACAGAACCATTTTATAACTCTCAGGGGCAAGAGCTTCATTTGCCAGAAAACAGCCATTGACGACAAAAGAGGTAAGGGACAACGTGAAAATTAAAAAAAAGCATACAAAAATGCAAAAAGGCACCGATTCTGGAGAATAGGAGTGATACAAAGAACAAAAAGTGACAAAAAGATAATAAGTGCAAGAAAAAGGGACAATGAAAATAAACTTACTGGCTGTAGGCCACTGCTGGATGAAAGTTAAAGGGGAGGTGGCGCTTTTTTAAAAGAATCAGCCGACTTACCAATTACTCTGCTTCAGTGCTGGGCCGATGCCACGGTAACACATTCCCTGGTGGTGCCGCACCTTGTCTCTCCCTTTTAACAAATGGAAGGCTCCTTGCTCGGCAGCAGCACTACGTACACACCACGGAGTTCTGCGCCCCTCTTGGATTCCTTCCGCTCTCCACCCTACTGCTCTTGCCCCAGAGAACAAGTGGAGCGCATTATTTTGCACTTTGGCCGTGAATCCGGATGTCAGTCGTTAGGTGGGACATCTGCACCAGGCGCAGGAAATTCCACCTTGCGGCTGTTACTGCTCACAGACGGGGCGCTATGTATCCAGCCCCATACCCCCGCTCCCCCCACCACCCTGACCCTGCCCCCAGAGTCTAAATTAAGGCTAGTGTGATTTAAAACCTTGAAATTCTTCAGTTGCTCAGAGAGAGCCGGCATGGATTTCTAATGGGTAGCTCATGCCTGATGAACCGGAATAATTATTTTGAAGATGTAACTACAGTTGTGCACAGGGGAATGTGTATGGATGCTATTTATATTGGGTTCCAGAAGGAATTCCATAAAGTCCCTCAAAAGAGCCTGTTAGTTAATATTTAAGCTCATGAAATTGAAATCAACTTGTTGACCTGGTTAGGATATTGGCTGAATGACGGGAGACAGAGAGTAGGGATAATGGGCAGCTTCTCGATGTGACCAGTGATGTCCGAGAGGAATCTGTGTTTGTGTCTTAACGATTTACTCGATGTATTTACGAATTAGATGATGGGATAGTGAGCGACATATCCAAGTTTGCTGATGTCACGAAGAAAAGCAGAATTGTAAGCAGTGTATATGGCAGCACCAAATTACAAAATGACCCTGATCTTCCAGGGCCTATGACCGCATACTCGGAAGGCACACCAGGATTGTAATTACAACATAAATCTAAAAGGACAAAGAGTGTTAAAAGAACAAGCCTGAAGGCTTTGTGTCTCAATGCGAGGAGAATTTATAAGAAGGTGGATGAATTAACTGCACAGACAGCTGTTAACGGATATGATGTAACTGGGTTTATGGAGACATGGCTCCAGGGTGACCAAGGCTGAGAACTCAACATCCAGGGGTATTCAATATTCAGGAAGTATAGACAGAAGGGAAAAGGAGGTGGGGTGGCATTGCTGGTTGAAGAGGAAATTAATGCAAGGGGAAGGACATTAGCTTGGATGATGTGGAATCTGTATGGGTAGAGCTGCGGAACACCAAAGGACAAAAAACGAGAGTGGGACTTGTGTACAGACTGGGTGTTGTGCAATGAGAGAGGATTAATTATCAATCTTGTTGTGCAATGCCCCTTGGGGACCAGTGACCATAATATGGTAGAATTCTTCATTACAATGGAGAGTGACACAGTTAATTCAGAGACTAGGGTCCTGAACTTAAAGAAAGGTAACTTCGATGGAATAATACATGAATTGGCTAGGATAGACTGGCGAATGATTCTTAAAGGGTTGACATGGATGAACGTCAACAATTGTCCGCCCTGTCTGGCATAACCATAAAACGGGGAAGTGGCTCAACTGCGGCAAATTAAGGATAGTGTTAAATCCAAAGAAGATGCATACAAATTAGCCAGAAAAAGCAGCAAATCGGAGGACTGGGAGAAATTTAGAATTCTGCAGAGGAGGACAAAGGGTTTAATTAGGAGGGCGAAAATAGAGTATGTGAATAAGCTTCCAGGGAACATAAAAAAACTGCAAAAGCTTCCATAGATATGTGAAGAGCAAAAGATTAGTGAAGACAAATATAAGTCCCTTGCAGTCAGAATCAGGTGAATTTATAATGGGCAACAAAGAAATTGCAGACCAATTCAACAAACACTTTGGTTCTGTCTACAGAAAGGAAGACAAAAATAATCTCCCAGAATTATTAGATCACTGATGATCCAGCAAGAAGGAGGAACTGAAGGAAATCCTCCTTGGTCAGGAAATTGTGTTGGGAAATTGATGGGATTGAAGGCCGATTAATGCCCAGGGCCTGATAGTCTGCATCCCAGAATACTTATGGAAGTGCCTCGAGAAATAGTGGATGCATTGGTGGTCATTTTCCAACATTAAATAGACTCTGGATCAGTTCCTATGGATTGGAGGGTAGCTAATGCAACCCCACATTTGAAAAAAGGAGGGAGAGGGAAAGCAGGGAATTATAGACCGGTTAGCCTGACATCAAAAGTGGTGAAAATGTTGGAAGCAATTACTAAAGATGAAATAGCAGGGCATTCGGAAAGCAGTGACAGGATCGGTCCAAGACAGCATGGATTTATGAAAGGGAAATCATGCTTGAAAAATCTTCTAGAACATTT
The DNA here is from genome assembly GCF_044704955.1 of Pristiophorus japonicus. Classification (NCBI taxonomy): domain Eukaryota; kingdom Metazoa; phylum Chordata; class Chondrichthyes; family Pristiophoridae; genus Pristiophorus; species Pristiophorus japonicus. The sequence continues at coordinate 199,044,996 of NC_091985.1, read as the reverse complement.
TGAGGATGTAACAAGTAGAGTGGACGAGGGAGAAGCAGTGGATGTGGTGTATTTCGATTTTCAACAGTCTTTTGACAAGAGGTTAATGTGCAAAATTATATCACATGGTATTGGGGGTAATGTATTGACGTGGATGGAGAACTGGTTGGCAGACAGGAAGCAAAGACTTGGAAAAAATGCGTCCTTTTCAGAATGACAGGCAGTAACTAGTGGGGTATCGCAAGGTTCAGTGCCAGGACCCCAGCTATTTACAATATACATCAATGATTGAAACGAACAAATTGAATGTAATATCTCCAAGTTTGCAGATGACACTCAGCAGGGTTGCAGTGTGAGCTGTGAGGAGGATGCTAAGAGGCTACAGGTTGACTTGGACAGGTTAGGTGAGTGGGCAAATGCATGGCAGATGCAGTATAATGTAGACAAATGTGAGGTTATCCACTTTGGTGGCAAAAACAGGAAGGCAGAATATTAGCTGAATGGTGACAGATTAGGAAAAGGGGAGGTGCAACGAGACCTGGGTATCATGGTACATCAGTCACTGAAAGTTGGCATGCAGGTACAGCAGGCGGTGAAGAAGGCAAATACTTGTTGGCCTTCATAACGAGAGGAATTGAGTATGGTACCAGGGAGGTCTTACTGCCGTTGTACAGGGTCTTGGTGAGGCCACATCCTGAATATTGTGTACAGTTTTGGTCTGCTAATCTGAGGAAGGACATTCTTGCTATTGAGGGAATGCAGCAAAGGTTAACCAGACTGATTCCCGGGATGTCAGGATTGACATATGAAGAAAGACTGGATCGGCTAGGCTTATATTCACTGGAATTTAGAAGAATGAGAGGTGATTTCATAGAAACATATAAAATTCTAACGGGATTGGACAGGTTAGATACAGGAAGAATGTTCCCGATGTTGGGGAAGTCCAGAACCAGGGTCGCAGTCTAAGGATAAGGGGTAAGCCATTTAGGACCGAGATGAGGAAAAACCTCTTCACTCAGAGAATAGTGAATCTGTGGAATTCTCTACAACAGAAAGTTGCTGAAGCGAGCTCGTTAGATATATTCAAAACGGAGTTAGATGTGGCCCTTACTGCTAAAGGTATCAAGGAGTATGGAGCGAAAGCAGCAATGGAGTACTTAATTTGCATAATCAGCCATGATCACATTGAATGGTGATGCAGGCTCTAAGGGCCGAATGGCCTATTCCTGCAGCTATTTTCTATGTTTCTTCGTTTCTCTGTTTCTGTATAGTGCTCTGCAAAATCCGGGTTTTCACTCGAGATTCGCATGTGCGAAAACCGTGATCTGGCATGTTTCAGCTTGCCAATTCGTGCCCATAGCTGGATAAACGTCATTCGCTGGCGCAGAGTTGGAATATTTGCCCAAATACTTCCTATCGAATGCCTCTGAAATTTGTACCTTGTAAAAGAAGGCATATGGCCTTATTTTATCGCTGCAGAGTTTAAATATATATTATCTTTAATTATTTACTGAAACATAGAAAACCTTTAATATTAGTTTAGTTCATTTGTAATTCCTTTAAAACGGTCAAATTTATTCATCAAAATATTATTTTTTGTTTTAAATGTTCAATTAAATTGAAATTTAATTATTTTGAACAAGTAATATTTTTAATTATTTACCTGGTGTGTAATTGTGTTTTTGGTAAATCATATGCATGCTTATTGAGTTTTTGCACGTGATTAAGCAAAATGGGGTTCCCCTCTCTCAATGGTTGGGCCGGCCCACGTGATTCTAGGGGTGCCTGCGATCTGCGTGCACCCCTGGTCAATGTGGGCTTTCACCCAAAGATTGGCGTAGAGGTCCTGCATCGGGATGGAGCGCACCTCTGGGACCATCAGTTAAACGTTGACTTTCATACAATCACAGAAATTTACATCATGGAAGGAGGCCATTTCAGTACATCGTGTCCATGCCGGTCGACAAAGAGCTACACAGCTCTTGGTCCGTAGCCGTGTAGGTTATGCCAATTCTAGTGCACATCCAAGAACTTTTTATATGTGTTGAGGGTTTCCGCCTCTACCATCCATTCAGGCAGTAAGTTCAAGACCGCCACCACCCTCTGGATGAAGAAATTTCCCCTCAAATACCATCAACACCTCCAATCAATAAATCTAAATATATGCCCTCCGGTTGTTGAACCATCTGCTAAGGGAAATACGTCCTTCCTACCCACTCTATCTCGGCCCCTCATGGAAACATAGAAATATAGAAAATAGGTGCAGGAGTAGGCCATTAGGCCCTTCGAGCCTGCACCGCCATTCAATGAATTCATGGCTGAACGTGCAACTTCAGTACCCCATTCCTGCTTGCTTTCTCGCCATACCCCTTGACCCCCCTAGTAGTAAGGACTGCCTCTAACTCATTTTTGAATATATTTAGTGAATTAGCCTCAACAACTTTCTGTGGTAGAGAATTCCACAGGTTCACCACTCTCTGGGTGAAGAAGTTTCTCCTCATCTCGCTCCTAAATGGCTTATCCCTTATCCTTAGACTGAGACACCTGGTTTTGGACTTCCCCAACATTGGGAACATTTTTCCTGCATCTAACCTGTTTAAACCCGTCAGAATTTTAAACGTTTCTATGAGATCCCCTCTCATTCTTCTGACCTCCAGTGAATACAAACCCAGTTGATCCAATCTTTCTTGATGTGTCAATCCCGCCATCCCAGGAATCAGTCTGGTGAACCTTCGCTGCATTCCCTCAATAGCAAGAATGTCCTTCCTCAAGTTAGCTGACCAAAACTGTACACAATACTCCAGGTGTTGGCTTCACCAAGGCCCTGTACAACTGTAGTAACACCTCCCTGCCTCTGTACTCAAATCCCCTCGCTATGAAGGCCAACATGCCATTTGCTTTCTTAACCGCCTGCTGTACCTGCATGCCAACCTTCAATGACTGATGTACCATGACACCCAGGTCTCGTTGCACCTCCCGTTTTCCTAATCTGTCACCATTCAGATAATAGTCTGTCTCTCTGTTTTTACCAGCAAAGTGGATAACCTCACATTTATCCACATTATACTTCATCTGCCATGCATTTGCCCACTCACCTAACCTATCCAAGTCGCTCTGCAGCCTCATAGCATCATCCTCGCAGCTCAAACTGCGACCCAACTTAGTGTCATTCACAAATTTCGCGATACTACATTTAATCCCCTCGTCTAAATCATTAATGTACAATCTAAACAGCTGGGGCCCCAGCACAGAACCTTGTGATACCACACTAGTCACTGCCTGCCATTCTGAAAAGTACCATTTACTCCTATTCTTTACTGCCTGTCTGCCAACCAGTTCTCAATCCACGTCAGCACACTAACCCCAATCCCATGTGATTTTACTTTGCACATTAATCTCTTGTGTGGGACCTTGTCGAAAGCCTTCTGAAAGTCCAAATACACCACATCAACTGGTTCTCCTTTGTCCACTTTACTGGAAACATCCTCAACAAATTCCAGAAGATTTGTCAAGCATGATTTCCCTTTCACAAATGCTGACTTGGACCTATCATGTCACCATTTTCCAAATGCGCTGCTATGACATCCTTAATAATTGATTCCATCATATTACCCACTACCGATGTCAGGGTGACCGGTCTATAATTCGCTGTTTTCTCTCTCCCTCCTTTTTTAAAAAGTGGGGTTACATTGGCTACCGTCCCCTCTATAGGAACTGATCCAGAATCTATGGAATGTTGGAAAATGACTGTCAATGCATCCGCTATTTCCAAGGCCACCTCCTTAAGTACTCTGGGATGCAACCATCAGGCCTTGAGGATTTATCGGCCTTCAATCCCATCAATTTCCCCAACACAATTGCCCGACTAATAAGGATTTCCCTCAGTTCCTCCCCCTTACTAGACTCTCCGACCCCTTTTATATCTGGAAGGTTGTTTGTGTCCTCCTTAGTGAATGCCGAATCAAAGTATGTGTGAAATTGGTCTGCCATTTCTTTGTTCCCCGTTATGACTTACCCTGATTCTGACTGCAGGGGACCTACGTTTGTCTTTACTAACCTTTTTCTCTTTACATATCTTTAGAAGCTTTTGCATCCGTCTTAATGTTCCCTGCAAGCTTCCTCTCGTACTCTATTTTCCCTGCCCTCATCAAACCCTTTGTCCTCCTCTGCAGAGTACTAAATTTCTCCCAGTCCCCGGTTTCGCTGCTATTTCTGGCCAATTTGTATGCCACTTCCTTGGCTTTAATACTATCCCTGATTTCCCTTGATAGCCACGGTTGAGCCACCTTCCCTTTTTTATTTTTGCGCCAGAAAGGGATGTACAATTGTTGTAGTTCATCCATGTGGTCTCTAAATGTCTGCCATTGCCCATCCATTGTCAACCCCTTAAGTATCATTCGCCAATCTATCCCAGCCAATTCACGCCTCATACCATCAAAGTTACCCATCTTTAAGTTCTGGACCATGGTCTCTGAGTTAACTGTTTCATTCTCCATCCTAATGTAGAATTCCACCATATTATGGTCACTCTTCCCCAAGGGGCCTCGCACCACGAGATTGCTAATTAATCCTCTCTCATTACACAACACCCAGTCTAAGATGGCCTCTCCCCTAGTTGCTTCCTCGACATATTGGTCTAGAAAACCATCCCTTATGCTCTCCAGGAAATCCTCCTCCACTGTATTGCTTTCAGTTTGGTTAGCCCAACCTATATGCATATTAAAATCACCCATGATAACTGCTGCACCTTTATTGCATGCACCCCTAATTTCCTTTTTGATGCCCTCCCAAACATCGCTACTACTGTTTGGAGGTCTGTACACAACTCCCACTAAAAAATGTTGCCCTTTGGTGCTGTGCAGCTCTACCCACATAGATTCCACATCATCCAAGCTAATGTTATACATCTCGATAAGGTCTCCCCTCACCCTCCGCTTTTCCAAGGAATACAAACCCAGCCTATCCAATCTGTCCTCAAAACAACAATTCTCCAGTCCAGGCAACATCCTCGCAAATATCCTCTGTACACTCTCCAGTGCAATCACATCTTTCCTGTAATATGTTGACGAGAACTGCAGGCAGTGCACCAGCTGTGGCCTAACTAGTATTTTATACAGTTCAAGCATAACATCCCTGCTCTTGTATTCTATGCCTCAGCTAATAAAGGCAAGTATTCCCTATGGCTTCTTAACCACGGTTTCTACCTGGCCTGCGAGCTTCAGGGATCCGTGGACATGCACTCCAAGGTCCCTTGCCTTTTTAGCCCTCCCAAAATGCATTACCTGACACTTATCTGTATTAAATTCCATTTGCCACTGTTCTGCCCACCTGACCAGTTAATTGATATCTTCTTGCCTTCCACAGCTTTCTTCTCCATTATCAACCACGCAGTGGATTTTAGTATAATCTGCAAATATCTTAATCATACCCCTTAAATTCAAGTCTCAATCATTGAAATATGGCACAAAAGCAAGGGACCTAGTTCTGCACCCTGCGGAACCCAACTGAAAACAGCACAGTCACAAAAAACACCCATTAACAACTAGCTTTTGCTTTCTGCCTCTGAACCAACCTTGGATCCAACATGCCACTTTGTCCTGGATGCCTTGGGCTTTTACTTTCGTGACAAATCTGCCATGTGGGATCTTATCAAAAGCCATATACACTACATCAGACCCTCATCGAACCACTTTGGACTTTGGACCTAAAGACTAGACCAGAGTACTTTATAAAAGGAGAAACACTAGAAGCAGTAGATGTCCAAAGAAACATTCGGAGTCCACGTATATAGATCGCTAAAATGCCATGGATAGGGACAAAACATAACTTGTAGACTAATGTGATTCTGGGAATTATATTTTTGTGGACGAGAATACAATAGTGCAGCTGGTCAAAGCCCAGATTTGACCACGCCTGGAATACTGTGTTCAGATCTGGGCAATGCACTTTAGGAAAGATGTATCTTTGAGGGAGTGCAGCGTTGGCTGAGCAGAATGATACCTGGACTTCAAGTGTTAAATTATGAGGAAAGATTACAACAATTCGGGTTGTGTTCCCTGTAATTTATAAGGTTAACTGGTGATTTGATCAATGCTTTCAAGATGTTAAGGGGAATTGATCGGGTAGATAGAGAGCAACTATTTCCGCTGGTTGGGGCATCTATTGCTGGGGGTCATAGCCTCAAAATTAGAGCCAGGCCGTTCAGAAGTGAAGTTAGATAAGACGTCTACAAGCAAAGTGTGGTTGAATTTTAGATCTCATCTTTAAACGGCGATTGTTATTGGATGTGTTCTTTACTTTAAATTTGACATTGATAGATTTTTCTTAACCAAAGGTGTTAACGATTTGGGCCAAAGGCGGGTATATGGAGTAAGTTCACAGATCAGCCGTGATCTCATTGAATGGCAGAACAGGCTCAAGTGGTTAAATGACCTAATCGTGTTCTGAGGTTCATATCGCCCCCCCCCCCCCGCACATGGGTGGTCTGTAGCAAATTAGATGTCTTCCTCTCATGTCACATAATGTACAACTTAACCCAATTGTTAGTTTCATGTTATAAAGTATTATTTCACGTAAAAATTACACCCTACCCCAGTTTGTTTTATCTCGTATATCAAACAATCAGTTTCTCTATAAATGTACTCAGTCGAGCCATTGTTGTACCAAGTTTCGGATATGCTTATGATACAATAGCCTCGCTCTCTTACAAATTACTTCAGATATCCAGTTTAATTCCTAAGGCTTCTAGTGTGCATATAGAGACATCTGAGCCATCATTTCCACTATTAAGCCGAGATTGATGCATGTATTTCATTTGTCCTCATTTGGCGTAATGTGACTTTCTTATATTCTGCAGAAATTTCTACAGTACCCATGTCTGATTTGAAGATCTCTCCACCAGCATCTGTGTATCAGTATAAAATCCTTCTCCTTTATCTTTTTCAAACTGATTCTGTCTTTTTGCATTTCTTGAAGGTTCTTGCTTTAGTTAGCATGCAACCTGCGGATATCACTAGTTTAGCTGAAGTACGATGGTGCTCTATATTTAATTAAGACTAATTCGATCTTACAATTGAAAAGTCATCAGAAAATCATGACTTACTGAATGTGCATGCGCTGCTCAAAAGCAATATTTTTTCAAAAGATACAACATATTGACCGTGTGACATGATAAACAATGTTGCGGCTTAATATCCAGCAAAAGTACTTTTATGGCTGTAAAGTGCTTTGGGACGTCATGTGCTATTAACTGACCAGTAGTTCAATATAATATAAAATCTTAAAACACCACGTACCTTCCAAGTATTGCGGCACTTTTGATAGAATTTGACTCCAGCTTGCATCATTTGGTAAATTGCAACCTATTGAGAAATGTATGATTCCTATTTACAATCAAGTATTAAGGAAAACATATATTTTAACATTGAACTGCTGTGAAAGTGAATGACCTAATACCTTTTTCTCTTATTTCTTTCAGTATTCCTCTGAGCTTTGGCTTCGTACTCTGCATTTTCACAAATATTTCCCACATTGCTCTCCCTGCTTTAGCTCCGCTTTCGAATACTTTATCGAAAAGGAATTTGGAAGCTTCATTTCTATGTTCTCCATTTACGAGCTCCTGGACAAACTGGGAAAAAAGGCAGACATTTTCAACCAAACGTCTTGAGCTGTTATATATCAATCGTGCATAAAACATGCAAGACAAATATATCCAGTGCGATTGATTTGGACTCGGGAAGCAGAAGTACAATTTCGAAATGTTTGCTTGAAAGAAATTGACGGGCGTAGTACATAACAAGAGTTGTATTTGATAACGAGAGGTATAGTTAATAACAAGTGGTCTCGTTAATAACAAGGGGTATAGTTAATAGCTTCGACAAAATAAAAATGGCATTAATAAACTTGCACAATGGATATGAAACTGACAATCGAATTTCAATATAGAGTAGTATGAAGTGGTGAATTTTGGTAGGAAGAAGAAAATAGTCCTTATGAAATAAGAGTCTAACGGGGTACAGGAAAAAAAGAATCTCGGGATGCAGATGCACTAATCTCTCAAAGTAGCTAGACAGAGTCATAAAGCTGTGTAAACATGGAAACACAACAGTGATTAGCACAAATGGTTTGATAGGGTAGACGCAGGGAAGATGTTTACACTTGTGGGAAAGGCCACAAGGGGCTATATGTGCAAGATAATCAATATAAATCCTTATAGGGATTCAGGAGTAACGCCTTTTCCCAGAAAGTGGTAAGAATTAGGAACTCGCTACCACAAGCTTATTTCAGTTAAATAGCAGAGATGCGTTTAAGAGGAAGCTAAATAAACACACGAAGGAAAAGGAATAGAAGGATATGTTGCTCGGGTTAGATGAAGCAGGATGGGATGAGGCTTTTGCGGAGCATCAACACCGACATGGATAAGTTGAACCGCATGATCAGTTTCTCTGCTGTTTATTCTATATAATTCTGTGTAATTGGATCACATGGAGACATGATCTACTTTGGGAAACGAATTAGGATTCATTTTATTGCGAAAATAAAATATGCTAGAAACACTCAGAAGTTGAGTTATCGTCTATGGGAAGAATGCCAGGAATAATTTAACCATCTCAAATTAATCCATTCAACGAGTATTGTTTCCAGCATTTTTGGTATCATTTTAGATTGCCTGCATCTGTAGGTTTTTGCTTTTTTGCATTATTAGGTTAAATGGTTTAAAGAACCATGTTAGATGGATAGATGGAGAGAGAGAGAGCGCGCGAGAGAGAGAGACGCATAAATACAAAAATGATAGATAGATAAACTAGAGATAAATGAAACATAGATAGAGAGAAATGGGTATAGTGATATCGATGACAGTGAGGCAGGGAGACAAGGAGACAGACAGAGAGATGCACGAACGGACAGACGGGCAGACAGACAGAGAGATAGGTGAACTCTTTCTGACCAAAGTTACTGATTTTAGTGAGGAAGTATACGATGGAACACCGATCTAATTACATAAGTTAGACTCCATTTATATCGACCTTCCTGCATTCTATAAAGGGTGCGCCTTCTGTTACGCCAGTATACCATGTGATAAAAATGAAAACCTTACCCCTACAACTCTTATGATTTTAATATTTGTCGAACTATCTGAATGGACCACTTCTGGAGTAAGACTTGAGAATAACCAAGATGCAATTTTCCTGAGTGATTGGTTTCAGAATAACGATATTTTAGCTGACCAACATTGCTAATCTTAGTGGCCAACTGGACAGTGGAAGAGGATTATATAACAAACTTATACTCCTTTAACACTTTCCACGATGTTCCACATGAAAAGCGTGGAGATCTAAGTTACCTGGGTGAACATTTGAATGTGTAAAGAATTATACAATCTGAGCAAGTGGAAGCATTAGTAAGGTGAGTGATGTTAAGATGGATAGATTGCATTGAACGTCCTAAAGACAGTTACAATCCTTCCTATTTATAAACTGCATAATCTACCTGAAGTATAGGATAGATTGGCGAATGATACTTAAGGGGTTGACATTGGGTGGGTAATGGCAGAGATTTAGTGACTGCATGGATGAACTACAACAATTGTACATCCCTGTCTGGCGTTAAAATAAAAAAGGGCAGGTGGCTCAACCGTGGCTATCAAGGGGAATCAGGGATAGTATTAAAGCCAAGGAAGTAGCATACAATTGGCCAGAAATAGCAACGAACCCGGGTCTGGGAGAAATTTAGAACTCAGCAGAGGAGGACAAAGCGTTTGATTAGGGCAGGGAAAATAGAGTACAAGAAGAGCTTGCAGGGAACATTAAAACGGACTGCAAAAGCTCAATAGATATGTAAAGAGAAAAAGGTTAGTAAAGACAAATGTAGGTCGCCTGCAGTCAGAATCAGGGGAAGACATAACGGGGAATAAAGAAATGGAAGACCAGTTAAAGCACATGGGATTGGGGCTGGTGTGCTGATGTGGATTGAGAACTGGTTGGCAGACAGGAAGCAAAGAGTAGGAGTAAATGGGTACTTTTGAGAATGGCAGGCAGTGACTAGTGGAGTACTGCAACGTTCTGTGCTGGGGCCCCAGCTGTTTACATTGTACATTAATGCAACAGAAAGTTGTTGAGGCCAATTTAATAAATATATTCAAAAATGAGTTAGATGTAGTCCTTACTACTAGGGGGATCAAGAGGTATGGCGAGAAAGCAGGAATGGGGTACTGAAGTTGCATGTTCAGCCATGAACTCATTGAATGGCAGTGCAGGCTCGAAGGGCCGAATGGCCTACTCCTGCACCTAATTTCTATGCTACTATGTCTATGTTTCTATAAACGACAATAGAAATTGGTAACAAGTAAAAGGTCATATTAATTCAGGAATAAAACGCGAAACGGATGAGGAATAGTTGAAATGCAGAAGATCATTGGAAAAATCTTCAAGTCAGTAGAATTATGGCAGGTGAAATTCAAAGAACATGGTTATATAGAATTAAATAGAATTACGGAACGCACACAGGCAATTTGGTCCAATTGTTCAATGCCGAAGGTTATGCTCCACACGAGCTTCCTCACACCCTATCAGCATATGTTTCTGTTCTTTTCTCCCTTATCTTGCTGCCCGGTAAGTACATCTACTCTATTGGCCTCAACTACCCCGTCTGAAAGCAAGTTGTACATTCTGTTAGGTCACCACTCAGCTGTCTGTTTTCTGAAGGAAAGAGCCCCAACGTATTGCGAGATACACAAATTAAAAGTATTCAATGAGCGGCGTGTAACTGGCATGAGGAGAGGCTGAAAGTTCTAGGAATGGTAATAGTCTCAACATTTGCCCAGGTAGATGTGTAGCACCCAGAATGGTAGCGGACCCTTGGGAACACATATCAGGAACCTACATTCCAAGTAAGTAATTGTCCAACCATAATGCTGTCAAGGGGACGGTAGCATAGTCATTATCTTGCTGCCCTATTATCGAACATAGACTAATGATCCAGGGATGTCTGTTCAAATACTACCATGGCAGATGGGAAATTTGAATTCAGTGAATTAAATAAATCTGGAATAAAAAGTTAGCATCAGTAATGGTGACCATGAAACTACTGGATTGTCATAAAATCCCATTTGCTTCACCTATGTCCTTTAGGGAAGGACATCTGCCGTCCTTACCTGGTCTGGTCTATATGTGACTTCACACCCACGGTGTTGTGGTTGACTCTTAACTGCCCTGTGAAATAGTTTAGTAAACCATTCAGTTGTACCAAATCGCTACAAAGATGTATTTTGGACTGCAACGGTTGAAGAATTTGTCTCACCACCACCCTCTCAGAGGCATGTAGGGATGGGCAATAAATGGAGGCCTTGCCAGCAACACCCACATCCCATGAATGAACATTTTTTTAAATTGCCAACTTGCAAAATGGCCTACCGCATGATTGGCAAAAATATACCGGCCATCAACACGAGATATGGCAAAACAGCCATCAACGAAGCAAATATATGGTGAGTTATTTTGCCAAATCATCAGATAATAATTCTGAGTCTATCATTGAATGGCATTCTGGTTAAAACACTTTTTTAGTACTGGATTTAATCCTGATTATCTAAGCACAGGGGTAACATTCAGGACCAATAACAAGGATAGAAAATGGCAAGCAGGCTAATTCCAAATATCAGATGGCCGCGTTTTGAGAAACAGTTAGATAAACACACATTCCACAGCTTATAAGAACATAAAAACATAATAAATAGGAGCAGGGATAGCCCACCTGGCCCCTCGAGCCTGCTCCACCATTTAATGAGATCATGGCTGATCCCGTACTGCCCCGAACTCCACTTCCCTGCCTGCTCCTCATAACCCTTTATTCCTTTATCACTCAAAAATCTGTCTATCGCCGCCTTAAATATATTCATGACCCAGCTTCCACAGCTCTCTGGCGCATGCAATTCCATAGATTTGCAACCCTCTGAGAGAAGAAATTCCTCCTCATCTCAGTTTTGAATGAGCGGCACATTATTCTGAGACTAAGTCCCCTACTTTTAGTTCCCCTATGAGTGGAGATATCCTCTCTGCACCCACCTTGTAGAGCCCCCTTATTACCTTATATGTTTCGATAAGATCACATCTCATTCTTATGAATTCCAATGAGTATAGGCCCAACCTACTCAACCTATCTTCATAACATTCAAGACCATTCAGAATAAGCCTAGTGAACCTTCTCTGAACAGCCTCCAATGGAAGTATATCCTTCCTTAAATAAGGAGACAAAAACTGTATGCAGTACTCCAGGTGTGGCCTCATCAATACCCTGTGCAGTTGTACCAGGACTTCTCTGCTTTTATACCCTATCTCCTTGCAATAAAGGCCAACATTCCATTTGCCTTCCTGATTATTGCTGTATCTGCATACTAATTTTGTGTTTCATGCACAAGGACCCGCAGTTCCCTCTGTACTGGAGCATTTTGCAATTGTTCTCCATTTAAATTATAATTTGCTTTTCTATATTTTCGACCAAAGTTAATAACCTCCATATTTTCCCACATTCTACTTCAGCTGCCAACTTTTTTACCATTCATTTAGCCTGTCTATATCCCTTTGCAGATTGTTCGTGTCTTCCTCACAATGTGTTTTCCCACCCATCTTTTTATCATCAGCAAACTTGGCTACATTACACTCGGTCCCTTCATTCAAGTAATTGATATAGATTGTAAATAGATGAAAAAGTGTTGAATAAAATTTAAGTCGTATCGGGCAGATTATTCATGCTCACTAATGCAAGGTAAACTCTGTAAATGACAGGGGGGCACAGTTACAAACTCTTAGTTGGTAAGTTCTGGACTGATATCAGGAAGCACTTTTCACACAAAGGGCAACTCATATTTGGGATGGTCTCTGGTCGCAATATAAATGACGATGGATTTTTCAGAGGCTATTAGATGTGGAAAGTTCGGATAAACAGTGAACATGAAAAGATTCGGTGGAAGTGCGGAATAGCCTCATCTGAATCATCTTGTTATTCCAGAGGTGTAGCTTCGAAGGAAAATAGTCACGTGGCTTGAGTGTTGGTCGTTAATTTGATTGCAATTTCAGAAATAAATTTTAACCGGAGAAGATGATAGTCCTTGAAATTATTGAGAAAATCTATCAATTGTTTTACTTCTGCATTTTATAGACTCTAGCATTTCAAATAATTTTAGGTTATGGAAGACTTGACAGCATATCAGCGAATTATGCTCCCGATTACCCTTCAACCGTGTGCTCGCTGTCCTGCATTGGCTCCCAGTTCAACAAAGCCTCGATTTCAAAATTATCATCCTTGTTTTCAAATCCTTTCATGGCCTCACCCATCCTTATCTCAGTAATCTCCTTTAGCCCCAGAACCCCCGATAAATTTGCGCTCTTCTAATTCTGCCCTCCTGAGCATCAATAATTATAATGATTGGTGGCCGGGCCTTCTGTTGCCTTGGCCCTAAACTCTGAAATTCCCTGCCTAAACCTCTCCACCTCGCTCGCTCTCTTTCCTCCTTTCATCATCATAAGCAGTCCCTTGAAACGAGGATGACCTGCTTCCATGCTGAATGTGGATGAGTTCACGGGTGTTTCAATGAAGGAGCTAATATTCCGGATCCCGAACTAGATATTGAAGGGTGGAAGATGCCTGTGCATCGATGTTTTTAAGGTGTGGTGGCCGTTGCACCCCAGCCACCAAAGGGGCTTGACAGAGCCAGGTCTTGGTCGGTGACAAGGATTAACCATGACGAATGGAGACCAGCTCTGCTGCACGGACCGAGAGCCCACACGTATCGCAGAGATTTAGATAGTGGGATAGCGGGTTGTGTATAGGACACAGAGAGGCTGCAAAGAGATTTAGATAGGTTAAGCGAAAGGGCTAAGGTTTGGCAGATGGAATACAATGTTGGAAAATGTGAGGTCATTCACCTTTGAAAAAAAACAGTAAAAGGGAATATTATTTGAATGGGGAGAAATTACAACATGCTGCGGTGCAGAGGGACCTGGCAGTCCTTGTGCATGAATTCCAAAAAGTTAGTTTGCAAGTGCAGCAGGTAATCAGGAAGGCGACTGGGATGTTGGCCTTCATTGTGAGAGGGATGGATTACAAATGCAGGGAGGTCCTGCTGCAACTATACAGGGTATTGGTGAGGCCGCAACTGGAATACTACGTGCAGTTTTGGTCACCTTACTTAAGGAAGGATATACTAGCTTTGGAGGGGTACAGAGATGATACACTGGGCTGATTCCGGAGATGAGGGGGTTACCTTATGATGATAGATTGAGTACACTGGGTCTTTACTCGTTGGAGTTCAGACGGATGAGGGGTGATCTTATACAAACATTTAAAATAATGAAAGGGATAGACAAGATATAGGCAGAGAGGTTGTTTCCACTGGTCGGGGAGACTAGAACTAGGGGGCACAGCCTCAAAATACGGGGGAGCCAATTTAAAACCGAGTTGAGAAGGAATTTCTTCTCCCAGATGGTTGTGAATCTGTGGAATTCTCTGCCCAAGGAAACAGTTAAGGCTAGCTCATTGAATGTATTCAAATCACAGATAGATAGATTTTTAACCATTCAGGGAATTAAGGGTTATGGGGAGCGGGCGGGTAAGTGGAGCTGAGTCCACGGCCAGATCAGCCATGATCTTGTTGAATGGCGGGGCAGGCTCGAGGGGCTAGATGGCCTACTCCTGTTCCTAATTCTTATGTTCTTATGTTCTTATGTTCTTATGTGCTGGCCCTGGGCCCTTGCCTCTTCTGAGCCCCAAACTCACTCATCTCCTGGCCGCCGATCACATCCCTCTATGAACTCTTGCCGCTCCTTCGCCCCAACCTCGGCGCTCCTGCTGTGCCTGCCCTCACTGCAGTCAGCCGTCACCCTCCTGCAGCAGCACGTGTAGCTTCCTGAAGTGGCACGCTGCCGCACACTGCTCCCTCCAATGGCCCCGGCCTGCTGATGGTCTTACAGGCCAGGACCACGCTGATTTCCGGGCGGTCCGCCACACGTTGCTCCCTCTTCACTGTACACTTAAAGGTTCCTCCTTTAAGACATTGCTTAATGCCTACCTTTTTGAACAAGCTTTTGTTCACCAGCCCCAATTCCTCCTTGTGGAGCTCGGTAGCATTGTTTGTTTGCATTGTACTCCTGCGAAGCACCTTGGGATGTTTCACTACGTTAAAGGCACTATATAAATATAAGTTGTTGTTATAATTAATCTTCACGTTAAAAAGTTGACTAAACCATTACTGGAAAACGCTATTATGAAATGATTTTTATTGTAAATGAACAGAAGATCACAACCTTTGCTCAATATGCAATACTGCAGAAGGTTCGATATTCGCTGACATAACCCGAAAATTTATTTTCAATTTTGTTGAGCAATGAACCAATTTCTGTTGACCATAAATCCTGAAAATAAATTGCAAAGAATCATTGATTCTAAATTCTGTTTTCATTTTATAGTTTAAAATCGTGAAATATTCCATCCTGGGATTGCAATCTACCTGATATTCTTGACTATTCATTATGTTTTCATTCAGGAATACCAAACCAACTCCATCAGCAAATCCTTCAATAGCATCTTCCAATCTCTGGCGGTAGAATACTGTAATTCTGCGGAGCTCAATATCTCTGAAACTTGCCAAGTATTCCTTCATTTCCGTCTCCGTGTCTACTGTAGAGAGATAATGGGGAAATAAAAAAATATTCTTTTTAAAATAATATGGTGGCAATTATTTTTTTACAGTTCTGTAATTGAGTTGAAATTGCTTTTCATTTCTTGGTTATTCTGAGGTGTTGCCATTTCACAGTTTCGGGCCAGTTCCTCAATTGTGGAATTAAAAAAGAATCATAGAATTATAGAATTATAGAAATTTACAGCACGGAAGCCGGCCACTTCGGCCCATCGTGTCCGCGCTGTGGATCAAGACATTTCCAACCGAATCCCATTTTCGAGCATTTCGTCCATTGCTTTGTAGGTTACAGCATTTTAAATGCACATCCAAGTATCTTTTGAATGTGGAGAGGGTTCCGGCCTCTATCACCCTTTCAGGCAGTGAGTTCCAGACCACCCACCCCCTTCCCCCCGCCACAGGCTCTGGGTGAAGACATTTCCTCTCATATATCCTATAAACCTCCCCCCAATTACTCTAACTCCATGGCGCCATGGATACCATCTGCCAAGGATACCATCTTCTTCCTATCTGCTCTATCCAGGCCCCTCATAATTTTATACACCTTAATCTGGTTTCTCCTTCGTTGATCCAAAGAGAACAGATCCCACATCGCCAATCATTCCTCATAGCCAAAATTCTCCAGTCCAGGTAGAATTCTTGTAAATCTCCTCTGTACCCTTTCCACTGCAACCACATATTTCCTGTAATGTGGTGACCAGAACTGCACAAAGTACTCGAGCTGCAGCCGAACCAGTGTTTCATACAGTTCAAGCATAACCTCCTTGATCTTGTATTTCATGCATTCACGAATAAAAGCAAGTATTCCATGTGCTTTATTAACCATCTTATCTACCTTGCCTGCTACCTACAGGGATCTGTGGACTAGCACTCCAAGGTCCCTTTGTTCCTATACACCTTTTAGTGTCATACCATGTAATATGTATTCGCTTGCCTTTTTAGCCCTCCCCAAATGCATTCGTAGGCGGTCACTCGAAACGAGGATGACTTGCTTCCACGCCAAAAAAGGATGAGTTCACAGGTCTTTCAATGAAGGACCCAAACTACATCCTGAAGGGTGGAAGAAGCCTGTGCTTGGATATTTTTTAACGTGTGGTAGCTGTTGTACACCAGCCACCACACGGGCTTGACAGAGCTAGGTCACTGCTAAGGATTCCCTAAGATGACTGGGGATGAGCTCTGCTGCACAGACCTAGTGCGCATACATATCACAATGTGGGCTGGCCTGTGCTGCCCCCAGGCACCTGGCCCAAAATAACACCTCCCCTGGGCCCCGATCATGTCCCTCTACAGTCTCTCGCCGCTCCTTCTCCCACCGATCTCGCCACTCCTGCTGTATCTGCCCATGCTCCAAACACCGACCCTGGCCTTGATGACATCATTCTTCGCTGCCGTCGCATTCCTGCACGAGCTCGCACTGCTCCCTGGAGGATTATGACTCCACGCCGCTCCCGGGGACTCCACGCCCCAAATGCATTACCTCACACTTATCTGGATTGAATTCCATTTGCCACTGTTCTGACCACCTGACCAATACATTGATTAGAGCAGGGAAAATGGAGTACGAGAAGAAGCTTGCAGAGAACATTAAGACGGATTGCAAAAGTTTCCATAGATATGTAAAGAGAAAAAAGTTAGTAAACACAAACATAGGTCCCCTGCAGTCAGAATCAGGGGAAGTCATAACGGGGAACAAAGAAATGGCGGACCAATTGAACAAGTACTTTGGTTCGGTATTCACTAAGGAGGACAAAAACAACCTTCCGGATATAAAAGGGGTCGGAGAGTCTAGTAAGGGGGAGGAACTGAGGGAAATCCTTATTAGTCGGGAAATTGTGTTTGGGAAATTGATGGGATTGAAGGCCGATAAATCCCCAGGGCCTGATGGACTGCATTCCAGAGTACTTAAGGAGGTGGCCTTGGAAATAGTGGATGCATTGACAGTCATTTTCCAACATTCCATTGAATCTGGATCAGTTCCTATGGAGTGGAGGGTAGCCAATGTAACCCCACTTTTTAAAAAAAGGAGGGAGAGAGATAACAGGGAATTATAGACAGGTCAGCCTGATATCGGTAGTGGGTAAAATGATGGAATCAATTATTAAGGATGTCATCGCAGTGCATTTGGAAAGAGGTGACATGATACGTCTAAGTCAGCATGGATTTGTGAAAGGGAAATCATGCTTGACAAATCTTCATGAAATATTTTGAGGATGTTTCCAGTAGAGTGGACAAGGGAGAACCAGTTGATGTGGCATATTTGGACTTTCAGAAGGCGTTCGACAAGGACCCACACAAGAGATTAATGTGTAAAGTTAAAGCACATGGGATTGGGGGTAGTGTGCTGAAATGGATTGAGAACTGGTTGTCAGACAAGAAGCAAAGAGTAGGAGCAAATGGTGACTTTTCAGAACGGCTAGCAGTGACTAGTGGGGTACCGCAAGGTTCTGTGCTGGGGTCCCAGCTGTTTACATTGTACATTAATGATTTAGACGAGGGGATTAAATGTAGTATCTCAAAATTTGCGGATGACACTAAGTTGGGTGGCAGTGTAAGCTGCGAGGAGGATGCTATGAGGCTGCAGAGCGGCTTGGATAGGTTAGGTGAGTGGGCAAATGCATGACAGATGAAGTATAATGTGGATAAATGTGAGGTTATCCACTTTGGTGGTAAAAACAGAGAGACAGACTATTTTCTGAATGGTGACAGATTAGGAAAAGGGGAGGTGCAAAGAGACCTGGGTGTCATGGTACATCAGTCATTGAAGGCTGGCATGCAGGTACAGCAGGCGGTTAAGAAAGCAAATGGCATGTTGGCCTTCATAGCAAGGGGATTTGAGTACAGGGGCAGGGAGGTGTTGCTACAGTTGTACAGAGCATTGGTGAGGCCACACCTGGAGTATTGTGTATAGTTTTGGTCTCCTAACCTGAGGAAGGACATTCTTGCTAATGAGGGAGTGCAGTGAAGGTTCACCAGACTGATTCCCGGGATGGTGGGACTGACCTATCAAGAAAGACTGGATCAACTGGGCTTGTATTCACTGGAGTTTAGAAGAATGAGAGGGGACCTCATAGAAACGTTTAAAATTCTGACGGGGTTAGACAGGTTAGATGCAGGAAGAATGTTCCCAATGTTGGGGTAGTCTAGAACCAGGGGACACAGTCTAAGGATAAGGGGTAAGCCATTTAGGACCGAGATGAGGAGGAACTTCTTCACCCAGAAAATGATGAACCTGTGGAATTCTCTACCACAGAAGGTTGTTGAGGCCAATTCACTAAATATATTCAAAAAGGAGGTGGATGAAGTCCTTACTACTAGGGGGATCAAGGGGTATGGCGAGAAAGCAGGAATGGGGTACTGAAGTTGCATGTTCAGCCATGAACTCATTGAATGGCGGTGCAGGCTAGAAGGGCCGAATGGTCTACTCCTGAACCTATTTTCTATGTTTCTATGTTTCTATATCGTCCTGCAGTCCACAGCTTTCTTCTTCAGTATCCTAGGAAGAGATATTAACTACTATCGATGAGGGAACAAAGTCACTTTCGCCCAACATTGCGTCAATATCTGTCTGTGTCTCGAATAGTAAAAAAAACCTCTATTCTATATGATCATGTACATGTTTAAATTGGTAACATGCTCAACTTTCTCGTCATTTTGAAAGGATTCAGGGAAAAAGGAGTTCAAATGTTACTCCGGAACACATTCTAAAACATGTTGGCCAGAAATCCCAGTTTCTCCATCCCGCGGGCATTCGACTGGATTCTGGAAAAAAGAAGAGCATCTACATGAAGCTGCAGTGCCCACGAGAGATCCCAGTATGGAGGGTTCTCCGGACTGTGCATCCTGTCGGGACGTGCGCAGGCCTGGATGTGAAGTCACATGGCCATGGGCAGTTAATCAGGCATAGTATATTCTCCTTCATAGTAACATGAGTTTCGTCAGTCCGAAACTATAGAAATTAAAGTTGATAGAAATTTTTTTTTTAATTATTTGCCGATTTTTTAAAAAAGTTTTAATTATGGTTTAAAATAAAATTACATGAGATGGCAGGATTTTAAAATAAATATATATTTTAACATTTTAATTTAACGTGTTTTTGATATGTTTTTAAAATCTTACGCAGGTAAAAGTCGGCTATATGCCTGCTTTCATCAGGCACAAGAGTTTTAAGAACATTCGCAGCACAAGAGATAGTTAAATAGTCCAATTTCTGCTTCAGGAATGTCCTCGCTCCTGATATGTGGGAGGTCTGTCAAGTCGGAAACTTGACAGATCAGAAAAGCCGCATTTCAGCGCATGCACATTGCGTGCCAAAAAACAGCTTTTCCAATGCCTTCCCGGATCCTCCAGGAACTCCATAAGGACCTGGGGAGGCCGCAATTTCTGGGCCATAATCCAGAATATCACTATTTTTGTAATCAGCTCTTTTATCTGTAATAGGCCCAGAAATTGCGATCGGAGACATGCTGTTGGCAAATGCCTATGATCTAAAAGTGTCTACGAATTTACCTGGTGGTCCGGGAGGTTTGGAGACTTTGGCCCTCGGCCCCATTGGCAGGAAAATAAAAAAACAAATTATTAATTAAATGGGTAGAGATTACAAAATGCTGTGATACAGAGGGCTCTGCGGGTCCTTGTACATAAAAAACAAAATGTTAACAGTTAGATACAGCAAATAATTTGGAAGGCAAACAGAATGTTGGCCTTCATTGCAAAAGGGATGGAGTATAAAAATAGGAAACATTAGCATAGTGGTAATAATCCAGATGTCTGGACAAATGAACCAGAGACACGAGTTCAAATCCCACCACAGCAACTTGGGAACATACATTCAGTTAATTAACTAAACCTGGAAAGAAAGCTAGTGTAGGTAATGGTGACCATCGATCAGATTGTCGTAGAACACCACCTGGTTCACTAATGTCCTTCAGGGAAGGAAATCTGCTGTCCCTACCCAGTCTTGTCTTTATGTGACTCCAGACCCACAGCAATGTGGTTGATTCTTAACTGGCCTCCGAAATTGCCCAGCAAGCTATTCAGTTGAACACAACAAATACAAAGAACAAAACCAGAAGGATCACGCAACACTGACTATGGATACGACAACGGCACACCCAGCCCAATCGACCCGGCAAGTTCCTTCTCACCGACTTGTGGGAACTTGAGCCAAAATTGAGTGAGCTGTCTCACAGATTAGTCAAGCCTTACATGGTCATACTTACAGAATCATACATTTCAGGCAATGTACCAGACTCCTCCTCCATCACCATCCCTGGGTATGTCCTGTACCACCAGCAGGACAGACCCACCAAATGTGGTGGCACAGTGGTATACAATCGGGAGGGTGTGGCCCTGGGAGTCTTCAACATTGACTCTGGACACCATGAAGTCTCATAGCTTCTGTTAAACATGGGCAAGGAAACTTCCTGCTGAATATCGCCGACCGCCCTCTATCATCAGCTGATGAATCAGTACACCTCCATGTTGAACAACACTTGGATGGAGCACTGAGAGTAGTGAAGGCACATAATTTACTTTGGGTGGGGAACTTCAATATCCATCATCAAGAGTGGTTCGGTAGCACCAACAACCCAAGAAGCTCATTCAGGACAAAGTAGCCCGATTAATTGGCACTCCATTTATCATCTTAAACATGCACTCCCTCCACCACCAGCATACTGTGGCTTCAGGGTGTACCATCTACAAGAAGCACTGCAGCAACTCGCCAAGGCATCTTCGGCAGCACATCCAAAACCCGTGACCCCTAACACCTAGAAGCACATGGGAACACCACCACCTCCACGTTCCCCTCCAAGTCACAAACCATCCTCATTTAGAACCTTGTCGCTGTTCCTTCGTCGTTGCTGTGTCAAAATCCTGGAACTCCCTCCCTAACAGCATTTCAGGAGTGCCATCACCACACGGACTGCAGCGGTTCAAGAAGGTGCCTTACCACCATCTTGTCAAAGGCAATTAGGGACGGGAAATAAGCGGTAGCCAAGTCCCACGAAGTAATAACAATAGAGTCCTGCTACAACTGTACAGGGCGTTTCTCAGACCACGCCTGGCGTACTGTGTACAGTTATTGTCTCCTTATTTAAGGAATATACTTGTATTGGAGGCAGCTCAGAGAAGGTTCAGGAGGTTGATTCCTGAGATGAAGGGGTTGTCATATGAAGAAAGGCTGAGCAGTTTGGGCGTCGACTCATAGGAGTGTAGAAGACTGTGAGGTGATCATATTCAAATATATAAGATTCTCAGGGGGCTCGACATGGTAGATGAGATAGGATGTTTCCCCTCGTGGGGAAATCTAGAACTCGGGGGCATAGTCTCCGAGTAAGGCGTCTCCCATTTAAAACAGAAATGAGGAGTAATTTCTTCTCTCAGAGAGTAGTGAATCTTTGGAATTCTCTACGCTAGAGAGCTGTGGAGGCTGGGTCTCTCTAATCTCTCCTGTCTTCCACCCTAACACAAACCTTCTCTTTGCTTCTTACTTCTCCTCCCCCTTTCAATTCTTAAGAATGTGCTCTGTTCGAACATTAGGCAGTTCTGATGAAGCGTCGTTGACTCGAAACATTAACTTTGTTTTTTCTCTCCACAGATGCTGCCTGGCCCATTGAGATTTCTAGCATTCTCTGTTTTTATTTCAGATTCCTGCATCCGCAGTTATTTGCTTTTGTAAACAAAGTTGAAGTATTCCATTCATACTTGTGCTGAGTGGAACTCACCATAATTATAAGAACATAAGAACATAAGAAATAGGAGCAGGAATAGGTCATACAACCCCTCGAGCCTGCTCCACCATTTAATATGATCATGGCTGATCCGATAATGGACTCAGGTCCACTTCCCTGCCCGCTCCCCATAACCCTGTATTCCCTTATCGTTTAAGAAACTGTCCATTTCTGTCTTAAATTTATTCGATGTTCCAGCTTCCACAGCTCTCTGAGGCAGCGAATTCCACAGATTCACAACCCTCTGAGAGAAGAAATTTCTCCTCGTCTCAGTTCTAAGATTATGACCTCTAGCACTAGCCTCCCCTATCAGTGGAGACATCGTCTCTGCATCGACCTTGTCAAGCCCCCTCATAATCCTATACTTTTCGATAAAATCACCTCCCATTCTTCTGAATTCCACTGAGTAGAGGCCCAACCTACTCATCCTTTCCTCATAAGTCAACCCTCTCA
This sequence comes from Pristiophorus japonicus, assembly GCF_044704955.1. Classification (NCBI taxonomy): domain Eukaryota; kingdom Metazoa; phylum Chordata; class Chondrichthyes; family Pristiophoridae; genus Pristiophorus; species Pristiophorus japonicus. Next base: position 199,022,139 of record NC_091985.1, on the reverse strand, counting down.
TCTCCAGAATCAGCCTAGTGAACCTTCTCTGAATTGCCTCCAAAGTAAGAATATCCTTTTGTAAATATGGAAACCAAAGCTGCACGCAGTATTCTAGGTGTGGCCTCATCAATACCCTGTATAACTGTAGCACGACTTCCCTACTTTTCTACGCCATCCCCTTTACAATAAAGACCAAGATTCCATTGGCCTTCTTGATTAAGTGCTGTACTTGCATACTATCCTTTTGTGTTTCATGCAGAAGTACCCCCAGGTCTCGCTGTACTGCAACACTTTGCAATCTTTCTCCATTTAAATAATAACTTGATCTTTGATTTTTTTTCTGCCAAAGTGCATGACCTCACACTTTCCAACATTATACTCCATCTGCCAAATGTTTGTTCACTCAATTAGCCTGTCTATGTCATTTTGAAAATGTTTTGTGTCCTCCTCACCCATTGTTTTCATCCCATCTTTGTATCATCCACAATCTTGGCTATGTTACACTCGGTCCCTTCATCCAAGTCCTTAATATAGATGGTAAATAATTGGGATTCCAGCACTGATCCCTGTGGCACGCCACTAGTTACTGATTGCAACCTGAGAATGAAACATTTATCCCAACTCTCTGTTTTCTGTTAGTTAGCCAATCCGCTATCCGTGCAATATATTACCCCATCCCCGTGAACTTTTATCTTGTGCAGTAATCTTTTATGTGCCAGCTTGTAAAATGCCTTCTGGAAGTCCAAATACACCGCATTCACTTGTTGCCGTTTATCCACCACCATGTTCGTTACATCCTCAAAGAATTCAGCAAATTTGTCAAACATGACGTCCCATTCATAAATCCATGCTGACTCTGCCTGACCGAATTTTGCTTTTCCAAATGTCCTGCTACTGCTTCTTTAATAATGGACTCTAACAGATGTTATGTTAACTGTTTTATAGTTTCCTGCTTTATGTCTACCTCCTTTTTTAAATAGGGGCATTACATTTGCATTATGAATGGGAACACCCAAAAAAAAACCACGAGCAATTAAAACAGTTTTTTAAGTCACATATTTAAAATTAATCAAATTAAATTTAATTAATTATTTAAAAGAAAAATTTATTTTTTTTAAATTAATGCACATATTTCAAAGATTATAAAAATAATCGTACCTTGTTTAATAGGATTTTAAATGTTAAATTATTGAAAACAATTTATTTTTCTGAACTTTAAGGCCTTACGCCTGATTTATCAGTCGTAAGAATTTCAAGTGCATTCATTGGGCAGAAGCTGGGACAACACACCAATTCTATGCCCGTGAAAGCCCTTCACCTTTGGATCCGTGTGTTATGGGTTTAGCCCAATGCATATTGAATGCATAAACCTGGAACGTGTGCAGCCCCGACGGGCATGTGTGCACCTCGTACACGACCACACTGGCTGCGAATTCAGGGCCACTTTATTTACAAAGGTGAAGGTACAGTTTTGGCACGGGACCAGCCGCAGGTTGGAGAGATAGATGTGGCTGACTTTTGTCTTTAATAGAGTTGAATTTACCAGGTCTAACGGATGATTTCTATGAGTTAGGAGCACGACAAAGTGGCAATATTTTGAGCGGAACAAATCCATAAAAACATAAGAATTATGATCAGGAGTAGGAAATACGGCTCGAGCCTGCTCCGCCATTCAATAAGTTCATCGGTCTTCGATCTCAACTCCAGTTTCCTGCTCGATCTCCATATCCTTTGACTCCCCAAAGAGTCCAAAAATCTGTCGATCTCAGCCTTGAATATACTCAATGTCTGAGCAGCAACAATCCCCTGGGTTAGAAAATTCCAAAGATTAACAACCCTCTAGTAAAGAAATTCCTCCACATCGCTGTCTTAAATGGCCTTCGCCTTTTCCTGAGACTGTGCCACTAATTCTAGACACACCAGCCAGGGGAAATACCCTGTCATTCCCCTCAGAATCGTCGATGTTTCAATGAGATCAGCTCTCCTTCTAAACTCCCGATTGTATAGGCCCAATCTAATCAACTTCCTCCTCCCAGGGATCAATCTAGTGAACGTTCATTGCACCTCCTCTAAGGCAACTATGTTCTTTCCCAGAGAAGAAGACCCGAGGTGTCATGGATATTTTATCTCAGAAGGACAGCTGCTGCTGAAACAAGATTGAGTGTAAGATTTGGTAGAGGTACGAAAGTGAATTATGAAGCTTTATACCTCTTAGATTATAATTTACCTCACTGGTAATGATAAAAGAGTTAACAATCTCATAAAACAAAATGAGAAGAGACTGGAAACACAGAATGAGACTTACTGGATTGAATTTAAATAAAGGCGGATATATCAGTTCAACATAAAGAGTAATCTCACCAGATGTGTGCGTGCCTCTGTCATATCCGCTAGCTCCTTTTTCTTGCTGCCCTGGATTTACATCTTGCTTCACTCTGAGTCGGGGGCTGATATCACGGTCTGTATCCGTGCAGAGCAGAGTTTCATGAACCACAGATTCCCCTTGGTTCTGATTAAATATTTCAGGCTTCACACTGATCTTTGTAGATATTTTGGTGTGACATTCGGTCATGGTGGGAACTCTTTGGTCCATTTCTGTATTGGAACATTTCAACGTAGCACCAGATGTCGCGGCGCTCATGTTAATTCCTGTAGAGATAATCTGCCCCTTGTCCTTTTCTTCATGACTCTTGTGCTTTGTGGCAACAGGAAATTTATTTCTCAACGATTCTCGTGGAGTGTCATGCGTTTGATCGCCTGGTGACATGTGCCGATGTTCACTGAGATCATCTGGCTTGATGTTTACATCTTCCTCATGGTTAACGTCGCGATCCAATCTCTGGCGGTAGAATGCTGTGATTCTGCGGAGCTCAATATCTCTGAAACTTTCCAAATATTCCTTCATTTCCGTCTCCGTGTCGACTGTAGAGAGATAATGGGGAAATAAAAAAATATTCTTTTTAAAATAATATGGCGGCAATTATTTTTTACAGTTCCGTAATTGAGTTGAAATTGCTTTTCATTTCTTGGTTATTCTGAGGTGTTGCCATTTCACAGTTTCGGGCCAGTTCCTCAATTGTGGAATTAAAAAAGAATCATAGAATTATAGAATTATAGAAATTTACAGCACGGAAGCCGGCCACTTCGGCCCATCGTGTCCGCGCTGTGGATCAAGACATTTCCAACCGAATCCCATTTTCGAGCATTTCGTCCATTGCTTTGTAGGTTACAGCATTTTAAATGCACATCCAAGTATCTTTTGAATGTGGAGAGGGTTCCGGCCTCTATCACCCTTTCAGGCAGTGAGTTCCAGACCACCCACCCCCTTCCCCCCACCACAGGCTCTGGGTGAAGACATTTCCTCTCATATATCCTATAAACCTCCCCCCAATTACTCTAACTCTATGGCGCCATGGATACCATCTGCCAAGGATACCATGTTCTTCCTATCTGCTTTATCCAGGCCCCTCATAATTTTATACACCTTAATCTGGTTTCTCCTTCGTTGATCCAAAGAGAACAGATCCCATATCTCCAATCATGCCTCATAGCCAAAATTCTCCAGTCCAGGTAGAATTCTTGTAAATCTCCTCTGTACCCTTTCCACTGCAACCACATATTTCCTGTAATGTGGTGACCAGAACTGCACAAAGTACTCCAGCTGCAGCTGAACCAGTGTTTCATACAGTTCAAGCATAACCTCCTTGATCTTGTATTTCATGCATTCACGAATAAAAGCAAGTATTCCATGTGCTTTATTAACCATCTTATCTAACTTGCCTGCTACCTACAGGGATCTGTGGACTAGCACTCCAAGGTCCCTTTGTTCCTATACACCTTTTAGTGTCATACCATGTAATATGTATTCCCTTGCCTTTTTAGCCCTCCCCAAATGCATTCCTAGGCGGTCACTCGAAACGAGGATGACTTGCTTCCACGCCAAAAAAGGATGAGTTCACAGGTCTTTCAATGAAGAACCCAAACTACATCCTGAAGGGTGGAAGAAGCCTGTGCATGGATCTTTTTTAACGTGTGATAGCTGTTGTACACCAGCCACCACACGGGTTTGACAGAGCTAGGTCACTGCTAAGGATTCCCTAAGATGACTGGGGATGAGCTCTGCTGCACAGACCGAGTGCGCACACATATCACAATGTGGGCTGGCCTGTGCTGCCCCCAGGCACCTGGCCCCAAACTCACACCTCCCCTGGGCCCCGATCATGTCCCTCAACAATCTCTCGCCGCTCCTTCTCCGACCGATCTCGCCACTCCTGCTGTATCTGCCCATGCTCCAATCACCGACCCGGGCCTTGATGACGTCATTCTTCGCTGCCGTCGCATTCCTCCACCAGCTCGCACTGCTCCCTGGAGGATTATGACTCAACGCCGCTCCCGAGGCCTCCACGCCCCAAATGCATTACCTCACAATTATCCGGATTGAATTCCATTTGCCACTGTTCTGCCCACCTCACCAGTACATTGATTATGGCAGGGAAAATGGAGTACGAGAAGAAGCTTGCAGGGAACATTAAGACGGATTGCAAAAGTTGCTATAGATATGTAAAGAGAAAAAGGTTAGTAAAGACAAACGTAGGTCCCCTGCAGTCAGAATCAGGGGAAGTCATAACGGGGAACAAAGAAATGGCGGACCAATTGAACAAGTACTTTGGTTCGGTATTCACAAAGGAGAACACAAACAACCTTCCGGATATAAAAGGGGTCGGAGGGTCTAGTAAGGAGGAGGAACTGTGGGAAATCCTTATTAGTCGGGAAATTGTGTTGGGGAAATTGATGGGATTGAATGCCGATAAATCCCCAGGGCCTGATGGACTGCATCCCAGAGTACTTAAGGAGGTGGCCTGGAAATAGTGGATGCATTGACAGTCATTTTCCAACATTCCATTGAATCTGGATCAGTTCCTGTGGAGTGGAGGGTAGCCAATGTAACCCCACTTTTTAAAAAAGGAGTGAGAGAGATAACAGGGAATTATAGACCGGTCAGCCTTACATCGGTAGTGGGTAAAATTATGGAATCAATTATTAAGGATGTCATAGTAGTGCATTTGGAATGAGGTGACATGATAGGTCCAAGTCAGCATGGATTTGTGAAAGGGAAATCATGCTTGACAAATCTTCTGGAATTTTTTGAGGATGTTTCTAGTAGAGTGGACAAGGGAGAACCAGTTGATGTGGTATATTTGGACTTTCAGAAGGCGTTCGACAAGGTCCCACACAAGAGATTAATGTGCAAAGTTATAGCACATGGGATTGGGGATAGTGTGCTGACATGGATTGAGAACTAGTTGTCAGACAGGAAGCAAAGAGTAGGAGTAAATGAGGAATTTTCAGAATGGCAGGCAGTGACTAGTGGGGTACCGCAAGGTTCTGTGCTGGGGCCCCAGCTGTTTACACTGTACATTAATGATTTGGATGAGGGGATTAAATGTAGTATCTCCAAATTTGCGGATGACACTAAGTTGGGTGGCAGTGTGAGTTCGAGGAGGATGCTATGAGGCTGCAGAGCGACTTGGATAGGTTAGGTGAGTGGGCAAATGCATGACAGATGAAGTATAATGTGGATAAATGTGAGGTTATCCACTTTGCTGGTAAAAACAGAGAGACAGACTATTATCTGAATGGTGACAGATTAGGAAAAGGGGAGGTGCAAAGAGACCTGGGTGTCATGGTACATCAGTCATTGAAGGTTGGCATGTAGGTGCAGCAGGCGGTTAAGAAAGCAAATGGCATGTTGGCCTTCATGGCGAGGGGATTTGAGTACAGGGGCAGGGAGGTGTTGCTACAGTTGTACTGGGCATTGGTGAGGCCACACCTGGAGTATTGTGTGCAGTTTTGGTCTCCTAACCTGAGGAAGGACATTCTTGCTATTGAGGGAGTGCAGCGAAGGTTCACCAGACTGATTCCTGGGATGGCGGGACTGACCTATCAATAAAGACTGGATCAACTGGGCTTGTATTCACTGAAGTTCAGATAAATGAGAGGGGACCTCATAGAAACGTTTACAATTCTGCTGGGGTTAGACAGGTTAGATGCAGGAAGAATGTTCCCAATATTGGGGAAGTCCAGAACTAGGGGACACAGTCTAAGGATAAGGGGTAAGCCATTTAGGACCGAGATGAGGAGGAACTTCTTCACCCAGAGAGTGGTGAACCTGTGGAATTCTCTACCACAGAAGGTTGTTGAGGCCAATTCATTAAATATATTCCAAAAGGAGTTAGATGAAGTCCTTACTACTAGGGGATCAAGGGGTATGGCGAGAAAGCAGGAATGGGGTACTGAAGTTGGATGTTCAGCCATGAACTCATTGAATGGCGGTGCAGGCTAAAAGGGCTGAATGGCCTACTCCTGCACCAATTTTCTATGTTTCTATCTTTCTATATCGTCCTGCAGTCCACAGCTTTCTTCTTCATTATCTTAGAAAGAGATATTAACTACTATCGATGAGGGAACAAAGTCACTTTCGCCCAACATTGCGTCAATATCTGTCTGTGTCTCGAATAGTAAAAATAAACTCAAATCTATATGATCAGGTACATGTTTAAATTGGTAATATGCTCAACTTTCTAGTCATTTTGAAAGGATTCAGGGAAAAAGGAGATCAAATGTTACTCCGGAACACATTCTAAAACATGTTGCCCAGAAATCCCAGTTTCTCCATCCCGCGGGCATTCGACTGGATTCTGGAAAAAAGAAGAGCACCAAATGAAGCTACAGTGCCCACGAGATATCCCAGTATGGAGGGTTCTCCGGACTGTGCATCCTGTCGGGATGTGCGCAGGCCTGGATGTGAAGTCACATGGCCATGGGCAGCTAATCAGGTATAGTATATTCTCCTTCATAGTAACATGAGTTTCGCAAGTCCGAAACTATAGAAATTAAAGTTGATGGAAATGTTTTTTTTTAATTATTTGCCGATTTTTTAAAAACGTTTTAATTATGGTTTAAAATAAAATTACATGAGATGGCAGGATTTTAAAATAAATATATATTTTAACATTTTAATTTAACGTGTTTTTGATATGTTTTTAAAATCTTACGAAGGTAAAAGTAGGCTATATGCCTGCTTTCATCAGGCACAAGAGTTTTAAGAACATTCGCAGCACAAGAGATAGGCAAATAGTCCAATTTCTGCTTCAGGAATGTCCTCGCTCCTGATATGTGGGAGGTCTGTCAAGTCGGAAACTTGACAGATCAGAAAAGCCGCATTTCAGCGCATGCACATTGCGTGCCAAAAAACAGCTTTTCCAATGCCTTCCCGGATCCTCCAGGAACTCCATAAGGACCTGGGGAGGCCGCAATTTCTGGGCCATAATCCAGAATGTCACTATTTTCGTAATCAGCTCTTTTGTCTGTAATAGGCCCAGAAATTGCGATCGGAGACCTGCTGTTGGCAAATGCCTATGATCTAAAAATGTCTAAGAATTTACCTGGTGGTCCAGGAGGTTTGGAGACTTTGGCCCTCGGCCCCATTGGTCGGAAAATAAAAAAACAAATTATTAATTAAATGGGTAGAGATTACAAAATGCTGTGATACAGAGGGCTCTGCGGGTCCTTGTACATAAAAAACAAAATGTTAACAGTTAGATAGAGCAAATAATTAGGAAGGCAAACAGAATGTTGGCCTTCATTGTAAAAGGGATGGAGTATAAAAATAGGAAACATTAGCATAGTGGTAATAATCCAGATGTCTGGACAAATGAACCAGAGACACGAGTTCAAATCCCACCACAGCAACTTGGGAAGATACATTCAGTTAATTAACTAAATCTGGAAAGAAAGCTAGTGTAGGTAATGGTGACCATCGACCAGATTGTCGTAGAACACCACCTGGTTCACTAATGTCCTTCAGGGAAGGAAATCTGCTGTCCCTACCCAGTCTGGTCTTTATGTGCCTCCAGACCCACAGCAATGTGGTTGATTCTTAACTGGCCTCCGAAATTGCCCAGCAAGCTATTCAGTTGAACACAACAGATACAAAGAACAAAACCAGAAGGATCACGCGACACTGACTATGGATACGACAACGGCACACCCAGCCCAATCGACCCGGCAAGTTCCTTCTCACCGACTTGTGGGAACTTGAGCCAAAATTGAGTGAGCTGTCTCACAGATTAGTCAAGCCTTACATAGTCATACTTACAGAATCATATATTTCAGGCAATGTACCAGACTCCTCCTCCATCACCATCCCTGGGTATGTCCTGTACCACCAGCAGGACAGACCCACCAAATGTGGTGGCACAGTGGTATACAATCGGGAGGGTGTGGCCCTGGGAGTCTTCAACATTGACTCTGGACACCATGAAGTCTCATAGCTTCTGTTAAACATGGGCAAGGAAACTTCCTGCTGAATATCGCCTACCACCCTCTATCATCAGCTGATGAATCAGTACACCTCCATGTTGAACAACACTTGGATGGAGCACTGAGAGTAGTGAAGGCACATAATTTACTTTGGGTGGGGAACTTCAATATCCATCATCAAGAGTGGTTCGGTAGCACCACATCTGGCTGAGTCCTGAAAGACATAGCTGCCAGTGCAGCTCCAACAACCCAAGAAGCTCATTCATGACAAAGTAGCCCGATTAATTGGCACTCCATTCACCATCTTAAACATGCACTCCCTCCACCACCAGCATACTGTGGCTTCAGGGTGTACCATCTACAAGAAGCACTGCAGCAACTCGCCAAGGCATCTACGGCAGCACATCCCAAACCCGTGACGCCTAACACCTAGAAGCACATGGGAACACCACCACCTCCACGTTCCCCTCCAAGTCACACACCATCCTCATTTAGAAGCTTGTCACTGTTCCTTCGTCGTTGCTGTGCCAAAATCCTGGAACTCCCTCCCTAACAGCACTTTAGGAGTGCCATCACCACACGGACTGCAGCGGTTCAAGAAGGTGGTTTACCACCATCTTGTCAAAAGCAATTAGGGACAGGAAATAAATGTTGGCCTTGCCAGCGGTAGCCAAGTCCCACGAAGTAATAACAATAGAGTCCTGCTACAATTGTTCAAGGCGTTTCTAAGACCACGCCTGGAGTACTGTGTACAGTTTTGGTCTCCTTATTTAAGGAATATACTTGTATTGGAGGCAGTTCAGAGAAGGTTCAGGAGGTTGATTCCTGAGATGAAGGGGTTGTCATATGAAGAAAGGCTGAGCAGGTTGGGCCTCTACTCATTGGAGTGTAGAAGACTGTGAGGTGACCATATTCAAATATATAAGATTCTGAGGGGGCTCGACATGGTAGATGAGATAGGATGTTTCCCCTCGTGGGGAAATCTAGAACTCCGGGGCATAGTCTCCGAGTAAGGGGTCTCCCATTTAAAACAGAAATGAGGAGGAATTTCTTCTCTCAGAGAGTAGTGAATCTTTGGAATTCTCTAGGCCAGAGGCTGTGGAGGCTGGGTCTCTCTAACCTCTCCTGCCTTCCACCCTAACACAAACTTTCTCTTTGCTTCTTACTTCTCCTCCCACTTTCAATTCTTAAGAATGTGCTCTGTTCGAATATTAGGCAGTTCTGATGAACCGTCGTCGACCCGAAACATTAACTTTGTTTTTCTCTCCACAGATGCTGCCTGGCCCGTTGAGATTTCCAGCATTCTCGGTTTTTATTTCAGATTCCTGCATCCGCAGTTATTTGCTTTTGTAAACAAAGTTGAAGTATTCCATTCATACTTGTGCTGAGTGGAACTCACCATAATTATAAGAACATAAGAACATAAGAAATAGGAGCAGGAGTAGGTCATACAACCCCTCGAGCCTGCTCCACCATTTAATATGATCATGAGTGATCCGATAATGGACTCAGATCCACTTCCCTGCCCGCTCCCCATAACCCTGTATTCCCTTATCGTTTAAGAAACTGTCTATTTCTGTCTTAAATTTATTCGATGTTCCAGCTTCCACAGCTCTCTGAGGCAGCGACTTCCACAGATTCACAACCCTCTGAGAGAAGAAATTACTCCTCATCTCAGTTCTAAGATTATGACCTCTAGCACCAGTCTCCCCTATCAGTGGAGACATCGTCTCTGCATCGACCTTGTCAAGCCCCCTCATAATCCTATACGTTTCGATAAAATCACCTCCCATTCTTCTGAATTCCACTGAGTAGAGGCCCAAACTACTCAACCTTTCCTCATAAGTCAACCCTCTCATCTCCAGAATCAACCTAGTGAACCTTCTCTGAATTGCCTCCAAAGTAAGTATATCCTTTTGTAAATATGGAAACCAAAACTGCACGCAGTATTCTAGGTGTGGCCTCATCAATACGCTGTATAACTGTAGCAAGACTTCCCTACTTTTATACGCCATCCCCTTTACAATAAAGACCAAGATTCCATTGGCCTTCTTGATTAAGTGCTGTACTTGCATACTATCCTTTTGTGTTTCATGCAGAATTACCCCCAGGTCTCGCTGTACTGCAACACTTTGCAATCTTTCTCCATTTAAATAATAACTTGATCTTTGATTTTTTTTCTGCCAAAGTGCATGACCTCACACTTTCCAACATTATACTCCATCTGCCAAATGTTTGTTCACTCAATTAGCCTGTCTATGTCATTTTGCAAATGTTTTGTGTCCTCCTCACCCATTGTTTTCATCCCATCTTTGTATCATCCAAGTCCTTAATATAGATGGTAAATAATTGGGATTCCAGCACTGATCCCTGTGGCACACCACTAGTTACTGATTGCAACCTGAGAATGAAACATTTATCCCAACTGTCTGTTTTCTGTTAGTTAGCCAATCCGCTATCCGTGCAATATACTACCCCATCCCCGTGAACTTTTATCTTGTGCAGTAATCTTTTATGTGCCAGCTTGTAAAATGCCTTCTGGAAGTCCAATTACACCGCATTCACTTGTTCCCGTTTATCCACCACCATGTTCATTACATCCTTAAAGAATTCCAGCAAATTTGTCAAACATGACGTCCCCTTCATAAATCCATGCTGACTCTGCCTGACCGAATTTTGCTTTTCCAAATCTCCTGCTACTGCTTCTTTAATAATGGACTCTAACAGATGTTATGTTAACTGTTTTATAGTTTCTTGCTTTATGTCTACCTCCTTTTATAAATCGGGGAATTACATTTGCATTATGAATGGGAACACCCCCCAAAAAAACCACGAGCAATTAAAACAGTTTTTTTCAGTCACATATTTAAAATTAATCAAATGAAATGTAATTAATTTAAAACAAAAATGTATTGTTTTTAAATTAATGCACATATTTTAAAGGTTATAAAAATAAACTTATCTTGTTTAATAGGATTTTAAATGTTAAATTATTGAAAACAATTTATTTTTCTGCCCTTTAAGGCCTTATGCCTGATTTATCAGCCGTAAGAATTTCAAGAGCATTCATTGGTTAGAAGCTGGGACAATAGACCAATTCTATGCCCGGGGAAGCCCTTCACCTTTGGATCCGTGTGTTATGGGTTTAGCCGAATGCATATTGAATGCATAAACCTGGAACGTGTGCAGCCCCTACGGGCATGTGTGCACCTCGTACACGACCACACTGGCCGCGAATTCAGGGCCACTTTATTTACAAAGGTGAAGGTACAGTTTTGGCACGGGACCAGCTGCAGGTTGGAGAGGTAGATGTGGCTGACTTTCGTCTTTAATAGAGTTGAATTTACCAGGTCTAACGGATGATTTCTATGAGTTAGGAACATGACAAAGTGGCAATATTTTGAGCGGAACAAACCCATAAAACACAAGAATTATGATCAGGGGTAGGAAATACGGCTCGAGCCTGCTCCGCCATTCAATAAGTTCATCGGTCTTCGATCTCAACTCCATTTTCCTGCTCGATCTCCATATCCTTTGACTCCCGACAGAGTCCAAAAATCTGTCGATCTCAGCCTTGAATATACTCAATGTCTGAGCAGTAACAATCCCCTGGGTTAGAAAATTCTAAAGATTAACAACCCTCTAGTAAAGAAATTCCTCCACATCGCTGTCTTAAATGGCCTTCGCCTTTTCCTGAGACTGTGCCCCTAATTCTAGACACACCAGCCAGGGGAAATACCCTGTCATTCCCCTCAGAATCGTCGATGTTTCAATGAGATCAGCTCTTCTTCTTCTAAACTCCAGATTGTATAGGCCCAATCTAATCAACTTCCTCCTCCCAGGGATCAATCTAGTGAACGTTCCTTGCACCTCCTCTAAGGCAACTATGTTCTTTCCCAGAGAAGAAGACCCGAGGTGTCATGGATATTTTATCTCAGAAGGACAGCTGCTGCTGAAACAAGATTGAGTGTAAGATTTGGTAGAGGTACGAAAGTGAATTATGAAGCTTTATACCTCTTAGATTATAATTTACCTCACTGGTAATGATAAAAGAGTTAACAATCTCATAAAACAGAATGAGAAGAGACTGGAAACACAGAATGAGGCTTACTGGATTGAATTTAAATAAAGGCGGATATATCAGTTCAACATAAAGAATAATCTCACCAGATGTGTGCGTGCCTCTGTCATATCCGCTAGCTCCTTTTTCTTGCTGCCGCGGATTTACATCTTGCTTCACTCTGAGTCGGGGGCTGATGTCACGGTCTGTATCCGTGCTGAGCAGAGTTTCATGAACCACAGATTCCCCTTGGTTCTGATTAAATATTTCAGGCTTCACACTGATCTTTGTAGATATTTTGGTGTGACATTCGGTCATGGTGGGAACTCTTTGGTCCATTTCTGTATTGGAACATTTCAACGTAGCACCAGATGTCGCGGCGCTCATGTTAATTCCTGTAGAGATAATCTGCCCCTTGTCCTTTTCTTTATGACTCTTGTGCTTCGTGGCAACAGGAAATTTATTTCTCAACCGTTCTCGTGGAGTGTCATGCGTTTGATCGCCTGGTGACATGTGCCGATGTTCACTGAGATCATCTGGCTTGATGTTTACATCTTCCTCATGATTAACGTCGCGATTGAGACCAAACCATCGTTTTATTCGCCCGGGTTTCTTTTTCGGTTTCTCAGTCATGATGTCTCCGCACAAAGAAGCTTCTTTATCTATAATAAAGATTTCGATAGTCAGCAGTAATGTTCGGAAACCGGATCTTGATGTAACCTGGTGGGACAGGTTTTAATCGATATTTCAAAAACGTGACACTTTCCATATGTTTACAATCCTTATTATGTTTCAGTATCTATTGTGCTTCATCACACTAAATTTAGGGCAAGAAGAAGGACGATTTGGCCGAGCATTACCCGGGCCACACACAAGTGAAGACAGACCGGGGTAATTAGGCAGACCAACGCGTGGTTAAAGCTTCTGTGCAGGAAATCGGAGGTTCAGGTCTTGAATCAATGGGACCCCGTTCAAACAGGGCAGCCTATAGAGAACTGTTGTGCTCCATCCAAACAAAGCTAGGCATAGAGGTGTTGTCAGCCAGTATAGATAGAATCAACTAGATGCGGGGGTTGTTGTGGTAAGTTTTAGAGAACCGTCATGTTGATTGGAGCAAACGTTCAGATCTGTTCGTGAAACATAAAATCAGGTTTAATTAATTTAATTCGAGCGGTGGGAGAAAAACTAAATTAAAATGTTAATAAGGTAAATGCATGATGTAACAAAAGAATAGAGCTTTGCTTGTATTAATAGTAAATATCTGACGAATAAATTCTGTGGCAGGGCACATCCTTCAGGGAGCGAGAGTTACACATAATTAGCTTCAAGCAGAAGTGGTGGAATGATGCCTATCAATCAATTACATAATGGAAATTGGACAAACTATTTAGAAGCGATGGTATCTGCAGAAGAGGGGATGGTGCAGCATATTATATATTGAAGTACAAGTGAGAAAAATCAACTGCTCTAAATGCGTGCGCACTTTGTACATGCCCGTGGGGTCACAGTAAGTTCCGAGTTCGGTGTGCGAGGCGCATGTGCCTAAACCTGGCACTTGCGATCTGTCAAGAATTCTATACAGGCCTTCGCATACAGGCCCAGGACCTCTCCGAAACTCCAGGAACAATAGTAACTTTCGTAGAAATTTATGCAGTCAGAGGCATCCGCCAATGAGAAGCCTCCAACCGCAAATTCTGAGCCATTAGAAATGAAAGGGCAGGAACAGAATTAATTTAGTTAACATTAATAGATAGTTACAGAGGTAGGTACATTGGGTGTAGGTTATAGACCCTCAGGATAGGTAAAAGCTTCAGTATGAAACAGGGGGTGAAATAAGGGAGGGGGCAACTATAATACTTGTAGATTTAACAGACCAGAAATTCACTGGGACAATAATGTACCTACTGTTAAGACAGGGAAGGGACTTCTAGGTTTAATGACTCAATTTTTAAAAGAGCCAGGAAGAGGAGAAAACATCATCGATTTAATTATGTTTAGGAGCTACGACCAAATCGCCAATATAAAAGTGGGTGAGACTTTAAGTACCAGTGATCATAAGGTGATCGCATATGGCATATCATAAATTGGAGAGGTTAATAAAAACCAAATAACATGGTCAAATTTTATGATGACAGACCACAAGCCCGTGAGATGTCCTTTCCGAGTTGACTTGACAGGTTTGATTGAAGTTAGCTGAGGGGAGGAATTTTAGTAAATATTTAATCTTATAACACTCCTGTGAAGCGGCTTGAGATGTTTTACTAATTAAAGGTGCTATATTAAGTTGATGTTGTTGTTGGAGTTCCTTCAATGAGGAGATTCTGAAAGCAGTAGACCAATGTATACCCATGCAAATCCCAGGTACCACTTTAAAGCCACTATTGTTTGTTTAAATGCCCTGCCCGAGATGATTCTATATTCTAGTAGAATTTCACGCCTTTGAAATATTAGGTTTAATTTTAACTTTTGGCGATGGCAGGAAACGGTCGATATCAGATCATCCATCAGTTATACACCTCGTCCGATTTTAGTTTCCGATAAGGAAAATCGAGAAAGTTGTGTAACAGGGGTCCTAACAAATATTGCCCATTTTACACTATTGACAAATGTTAAAATCACGCTCATAGGGTGAGTCGCCGGACTTTGACCGCCCACATTTATATAATAGCAGCATTCAAAGTCCAACCTAAACCAACGATTCACTTCTCATTACCTTATTTGAAAATGTTATATTGAAGCACTATTTTATTTTAATTAAATGTTTAAATTTACCAAAGTCCAGGACATGGTGAGCTGTTCGATGAAGGTATATGTAGTTAAGTAATATTCACCCTATCGCAGCAATAACTCATCATAATTGCTTCATAAAATGTCAAAATCATAGAACGATACAAGCACAGAAGAAAACCATTCGGCCTATCGTGCCCGTGCCCTCACTTGGAAAGAGCTATCCAATTAGTTGCACTCCGATCTTCCTTCCCCATTGGCCTTCAAGTGTCCCGCATTCAAGTCTCTAACCAATACCCCTTTAGGAATATAGGAACATGGAAACATAGGATTACAGGAACATAGGAACAGGGGTAGGCCATTTAGGCCCTCGAGACTATTCTACCAATTCAGTGATACCACAGCTGGTCTATAACAACACTATATTCCCGCCTTTGCCCCATATCTTTTAACAACTTTAGTTAAGGGAAACCTATCACTCTCAGATTTAAAATTAACAATTGAGCCAGCCATCAATTGACATTTGTGCAAGAGAGTGCCAAACTTATATCATACTTTGTAAGTAGAAGTGTTTCCTAACTTCAGTTCTGAAAGCCCTGGGTCTAATTTTTAAACAATGCCCCCTAGTCCGAGACTCCCCAACCAGCAGCAATTATTTATCTTGATATAATCTATCAGTTCACCTTAATGGGCCTGAAATTCGGGTCGGAGGCTTCCTTCGGACGAACGCCTGTGACACGAGAATGTTTTACGAATTTACCTGGTGCTCCCAGAGGCATCTGCAATTGCAGGGGTGAGGCCTTCTCGGCCCTCGCTTCAGAGCGTGTTCCCATCCACGAGGTGCGGACTCAGAAGATGTTATCACATGTGACTACACAACAATCAGGTGCAGTATTCTCATTAATAGCAATGAGAACTCCACATCATGAGTTCTTATTGCTATTAGTGAGAAAAAAATCGCACCAAGTATAACACAAACAAAGAAAAATCTCACCGCACGTGATTAAAATTAATTGAAATTAAAGATCTTTAAATATTTCGGAAAAAATATATATTTATTGGATTTTTGTTTAAATTGTTTTAATAGGGTTTAAAATAAACTTACCTTAGTGGACAGCATTGTTAACATAAAAATATATGTTTAACTTTTATATTTATGTGTTTTAAAACTCTTATGCTGGTAAAAGTATGCTATGCACCTGTTTTACCAGGCACAAGAGTTTAAAGGACATTCACTGGGCAAGAGTTGGACAAATAGCCCAATCTTGCCCGCGTGAAAGAATTGGCACGGGGAGGCGTGCAATCTGTCAAGCCAAAACATGACAGATCGGACAAGCTGGTTTTCAGTGCATGCGCATTGGGCACCAAAAAACGGATTTTACGGAGCCTCGCCAGGCCCTTACATATTCCATGCAGACCTGCAAGGCCGGAATTTTAGCCCCATTATCTTGAAAACTTCAATAAAATCATCCATTATCCTTCTAAGTTCCAGGCAATTTACCTATTATTTGTAATTTCCTCTTGTAATGTAATGCTTCTACTCTATGTCTCATTCTGGTAAATCTACACTGTTCTCGCCCAAGGCCAAAATATCCTAGTTAAAGTTGGGTGCCCAGAACAGCTCACAGTACTCCAGGTGTGATGTAAACAGGGTTTTGTGTAGCTGTAGCAAAATGTCAACCCCTTTGTTTTCTACTGTAAAGGCCAGCATTCCATTAGCCTTGTTGATTATTTTCTGTACCTGTCACTGACATTTTAATGATCTATGTATATTGACTCCCAAGTCACTTTGGACCTCCACTGTGTCTAGCTGTTCATCATTTAGACATAACTCTGTTCTTTCCATTTTAGGTCCAAAGTAGATGAACTCATATTTTCATACATTGAAATCCATTTGTCACAGTCTTGCTCATCCACTTAATTTATCGGTATTCCTTTGTAATATGATGCTTCCACCTACACTGCTTACAATGCCGCCTATCTTTGTATCATTGGCAACCTTGGATTTGTGGCTTTTTATTCCATCATCTAAATCGTTAATACACCTGATAATTATTTGAGACTCCAACAAAGATTCTTGCGAGACATCACAAGTCACATCCTGCTAATTATAGAACCTGCCATTATCTCTGCTTTCCATCTCTTGCCGCTGATCCAGTTTCCTAACCTTTTTTTAAAATTTTTTTTTATTCGTTCATGAGATGTGGGCGGGGCTGGAATCCCATTTATTGGTGAACCATTGTAGCAGTTTTGTACAGAGTGGCTTGTTAGGCTTGGTTCAGAGAGCAGTGAAGAGTCAATCACATTGCTGTGGGTCTGGAGTCGCATATATGCCTGACCAGGTAAGGCTGGCAGATTTCCTTCCCTGAAGGACATTAGTGAAACAGATGGGGTGTTACGAAAATCCGGAAGTATCATGGTCACCATTAATGATACTAGCTTTTAAAGTGCATGTTTAGTTAATTAACTGTATTTAAATTCTCCAGCTGCCGTGGTGGGATTTGAACTCATGTCTGCGGATCGACGGTCCAAGACTCTTGATTATTAGTCAAGTAACATAACAACTATGCTACCGTACTCCGGATCAATAATTTTCCTTCAATTCCAGGAGCTTCAACTTTAGCGAAAAGTCACTTATGAGGGATTTAATCAAGCATCTTCTGGAAGTTTATGTAAATAACAACTGCAATGTTCTCACCTACATTCTTTCAAACCTGGAATGAAAAATATCTTGTCCCGGGGGTTTTCCAATCGTTAGTGTCATTATTTACTTCGTTACTGTTATTTTGCTTCTGTTAATTTCGATGAGTCCTCTTCCCTGAGTCAATGCCAATTTCCTTTTGATGCTATCTTTTTCGACTACTGTAAATGATGATGCAATGGAATTATAAGAACATAAGAAATAAGAGCAGGAGTAGGCCATTTGGCACTTCGAGCCTGTTCCGCCATTCAATAAGATCATAGTTGATCTGATCATGGAGTCAGCTGCACTTCCCTGCCCGCTCCCCATAGCCCTTTACTCCCTTAATGCTCAAAAATCCGTCTATCTCAATTTTAAATATATTCAATGGCCTAGCCTATACAGCGCTCTGGGGCAGAGAATTCCATAGATTTACAACCCTCTGAGAGAAGCAATTCCTACTTTTAGTATCCACTATGAATGGAAATATTCTCTCTACATCCACCTTGTCGAGCTCATTATCTTATGTCTATAAGATCACCTCTCATTCTTCTGAACTCCAATGTGTATAGACCCAGCCTCCTTAAGCTATCCTCATATATCAACCCCCTCATCTCAAGAATCAACCTCGTGAACCAACTCTGAACAGCCTCTAATGCAAGTATATCCTTCCTTAAATACGGACACCAAAACTGCACGCAGTGCTCCAGGTGTGGCCTCACCAGTGCCCTGTACAGTTGTAGAAGGACTTTGCTGTTTTTATACTCTATCTCCCTTGCAAAAAAGGTCAACATTCCATTTGCGTTCCTGATTACTGGCTGTACCTGCATTCTTACTTTTTGTGTTTCATGCATGAAGATCCACAGGTGTCTCTGTACAGCAGCACTTTGCAATTTTTCTCCTTTGAAATAATAAATAGTTTTTCTATTATTTCTGCCAAAGTGGGTAACCTCACAATTTCCCACGTTATACTCCATCTGCCAATTCTTTGCCCACTCACTTAGCCTGCCTAGATCCCTTTACAGATTTTTTTGTGTCCTCCTCACAACTTCCTTTCCCACCCATCTTTGTATCATCAGCAAACTTGGCTACATTACACTCGGTCCCTTCATCCAAGTCATTAATATAGATTGTAAATAGTTGAGGACCCAGCACTGATCCCTGTGGCACCGCACTAGTCCCTGTTTGTCAACCAGAAATTGACCCATTTATCGTGAGTCTCTGTTGAATAGCCAATCCTATATCCATGCTAATATAGTAACCCCAATTTTTATCTTGTGCGGTAATCTCTTATGTGGCACCTTACCGAATGCCTTCTGGAATTCCAAACACACCACATCCACTGGTTCCCCTTTATCCACCCTGCTGTTACATCCTCAAAGAACTCCAGCAAATTTGTCAAACATGATTTCCCTTTCATAAAACCATGCTGACTCTGCTTGATTGAATCGTGCTTTTCCAAATGTCCCGCTGCTGCTTCCTTAATAATGGACTCCAGCATTTTCCCAACGACAGATGTTAGGTTAACTGATCTATAGTTTACTCTTTTTTGTCTGCCTCCATTTTTAAATAGGGGCATTACGTTGCGGTTTTCGAATCTGCTCGGACCGCCCCAGAATACAGGGAAATTTGGTAGATTACAACCAATGCATCCAGTAACTCTGCAGTCACTTATTTTAAGACCGTAGGATGTAAGGCATCAGGTTCAGGGGACTTGTCCGCTTTTAGTCCCATTATTTTACCTAGCACTACTTCATTAGTGAGAGTGACTATATTAATTTCCTGCCTACCTATAGCCCCTTGAATATCTACAATTGGCATGTGTTTAGTTTCTTCTTACATGAAGACCGATACAAAATATTTGTTCAACATCTCCACGAGTTCCCTGTTCTTCATTATTAAATCCCCAGTCCCAACCTTCAGGGGACTAACATTTACCGTAGCCAATCTTTTCCTTTTTATGTACCTGTAGAAACTCTTACTATCTATTTTTATATTTCGTGATAGTTTACTTTCAAAATCTATCTTCCTCTCTTAATCATTTTTTTAGTCGTTCTCTGCTGGCTTTTAAAAATGTCCTAATCCTCTGGCCTCCCACTAGTCTTGGCCACATTGTATGACTGTTTTCAATTTGATACCTTCCCTTATTTCCTTAGTTAGCCACGGATGGTCCTTATGGCTAAAGGGATCAAGGGATATGGAGAGAAAGCAGGAAAGGGGTACTGAGGGAATGATCAGCCATGATCTTATCGAATGATGGTGCATGCTCGAAGGGCCGAATGTCCTACTCCTGCACCTATTTTCAATGTTTCTATGTTTCTATCCCTTGTTTTACAGTCTTTCCTTCTCATTGGTATATATTTTTGTTGCGAGTTATGAAATTTCCCCTTAAATATCTGCAACTCCTCCTCAACCATCCAATTCTTTAATCTATTTTCTCAGTCCACTGTAGCCTACTCTGCCCTCATACTTTTGTAGTCTCCTTTATTTAAGCTTAGGACCCTGGTTTGAGAACCAATTTTCTCACCCTCGAACTGACTTTGAAATTCAGCCATATTATGGTCACTCATTCCTGGAGGATCTTTCACTACGAACATGTCAGCCATTTCCTTATATTCGTTGAAAGTATCACGGTTGTTAGTTTTCAAGGGGTCCACATTGCACCTGATCACACGCTGTTTGCTTATACAATTTTTCAAACGTTTGTGTTGATTTTGATAACAATTACAAGTTTCCTTTCATAATATTTTTTGTAGCTCTTACTCCCAGTTTGTACCCTTTTGTTGTTCTTTGATTCTCTCCCAGTTGCCAGAACCGGTGCTACTATTTGCAATTTTACATGTGTTTTTTTTTCTTTTAGTGTTATGCTGTCACTCACCTCTTTTTTTGTCCATGGCTGCTTTTTTGGCAAATATAGCTCTTGCCCCTTAGGGGTATAAACTGTTTCTGTCTCACATTCAATTATTTGTTAACAGCTCCCCTGGTCTACTGTCATTTTACCCGTTGATACATTTGTCCAGTTTACCATGAATACACTGGGAAGAAATTGGGCTATGTGAGCCTCTAATTAGTGCCCTTGGCGTTTGTGACGTTATCATACTGTGCACTGCCCTGTCAGTGGCCCCAGCCCAAAAACTGGCTTTTTCACCCTGCAGCTGTGCTGGGCGACAAGAGCAACAACTTCAGGGGATGCGTACCAGGCGGCTGGCCGCTACTGAGGCAAAGATTAAAGGGGAGGTGGCTGACTGCTGAAAAAAAAGACACAGCTTTTCGTTGATGCTTCGGATGTGGTTTCTTCACGGGGTCGGGGCCGCGTTCGCTCAGTCCATCACTCTGCTTGATTGCCGAACAGCTCTCGTGCACCCCCCTCCCGACCACCCTAACCCCGCCCTGCCCCCGCCGCTCCCCAGTAGTACAACTGCTGCCTTCTTCGTTGGCAGGCTATGCAACTTGTCCCCTTCCCTTTAATTGATAGAAGAGTCCCTCGGATGTGGCAGCGCTGCACGGCCAAGTGCAGAGCACTTCTGAGGCGTGCGTCCCATTACCACCCCAGGGAGGAAGTGGAGCACTTGATTTCATGCTTCGCTTCCTTCTGGGGATGATAAACCGAATTTATCGAGAGGGTGAGACTTCTGCGCCTGGCGCAAAGTCTCGCACCTGCCGAGTGTTGCCTCCCTCCTCCCAAATGGCGTGAAACTGAATTCTAGGCCACTCCGTCTCATCGCATTGAAGGCAGCCGTAGCTAAATCTAGATTCTGAGCTGCTGTTTCATGCTTATCCCTTTCAAACGCTACATTGATCTCAATCATATTATGATCGTTATTAGATAAATGTTCATGCACCGTTGGGCTTTTAACTAAATCTGACACGTTATTCATTACGACATCTAAGAAGACCTGCCCCCTTGTTGGTTTCAGGACATGTTGTTGCAGAAAAGTATCCTGAATACACTCAAAAACGTCATTATCTCTCTGACATAAGCTAGTCTTCTTATCCCAATCAAAATGAAGGATAAGATCCCCCGATCCCCAAATTAACCAACTCTGCATTTGCTATATGCTTGAAAGTTACTGAAAAATAAGCTTCCACAACCCTTTCAGGCAGTTTATTCCAGATCCTCTGATTTTTTCCCAATTACCTTAAATCTGTGCAATCCAGTTGTGAAGCTTCATAAATGTCCTAGATTCTAGAACGGTCCCCAAGGTTTGTAAGGTGGCAAATGTAACTGCGCCATTGAAGAACGGATGGAGAGAGAAAACATGGAACCACAATAACAACTTGTATTTATATAGCGCCATTAACATTGTGACACGTCCCAAGGCACTTCATAGGAGTATTATAAGCTAAACGTTTGAGACTGAGCCACATAAGGAGAAATTAGAGCAGGTGACCAAAAGTGGTGGGTTTTAAGGAGAGTCTTAAAGCAGGAGAGAGGTAGAGAGGCAGAGAGGTTTAGGCAGGGAGTTCCAGAGCTTGGGGCCTAGGCAACAGAAGGCACGGTCACCAATGGTTGAGCGATTATAATCAGGGATGCTCAAGGGAGCAAAATTATAGGAGTGCAGACATCTCGGGAGGTCTGTCGGGATGGACGAGATTACAGAGATAGGAATGGGCAAGGCCATGGAGGGATTTGAAAACAATGATGAGAATTTGGATATCGAGGAGGTGCTTTTCCAGAAACCAATATAGGTTATATATCGCAGGGGTGATGGGTGAGTGGGACTTGGTGTGTATAGGACATGGACAGCCGAGTTTTCGATCACTTTTAGGTTAGAAGAGCATAATATGTTTCGACAGAATCAAAATGGTTTTCTGAAAGTCAATTCATGTTTGACAAATGTATTAGTGATTTTTGAGGATCTAGCTAGAAAGGCAGATGAAGAGGAATCATTAGATGTAGTATATTTGGATTTTCAAAAGACATTAGCATAGAACGTAGGAGGCCAGCCAGGAGTGCATTGGAATAGTCAAGTCTCGAGGTAACAAATGCGTGGGATGAGGGCTTCAGCAGTGGATGAGCTGAGCCAGGGCAGAGGCGAGAAATATTACGGAACTGGAAATAGCAGTCTTAGTTATGCTGTAGATATGTGGTGGAAATCTCATTTCAAGGTCAGATACGACACCAAGGTTGTGCACAGTGTGGCCCAGCCTCAGATAGAAGTTGGGGACAGGAACGGATACACTGGATGGAGTTTCTGGCCGGGGCCGCAAACAATGGTTTTGATCTTGCAAATATTCAATTGGAGAAAATTTCTTGTCATCCAGAACTGGGTGTTGGACAAGCAGTCTGACAATTTGGAGACCATGGAGAGTCAGTAAGTCTGACATCAGTCGTCAGGAAAATTCTGCAATTCTTTGTTAAGGAAGTGGTGACAGGGCTCTTAGAAGAGCATAATATGTTTAGGCTGAATCAACATGGTTTTCTGAAAGTCAATTCATGTTTGACAAATGTATTAGTGATTTTTTGAGGATCTAGCTAGAAAGGCAGATGAAGAGGAATCATTAGATGTAGTATATTTGGATTTTCCAAAGACATTCGATAGGTGCCACATGTAAGCTTGTTATGCAATATAAGGGCTCATGGGGTTGGGGTAATGTATTAGCATGGATAGGGAGATTGGTTAACCAACAAAAAACAGACAGTATGGATAAACGGGTAATTTTCAGGTTGGCAGGCCTTAACTACTGGAATGCTGCAATGATCAATGCATGGACCTCAACTATTTACAATCTATATTAATGATGCAGATGTCTGAGTGCAATGTATCCAAGTTTGCTTACGATACAAAGCTAGGTGGTGAAGTAAGGTGTGAGGAGAATACAAGGGGCCGAATTTGGTCAAGGCCTCCGCCCGCCCAAGTGCCGCCCAAAGTGCTGCCCAAGAGCCGCCCAAAGTGCCGCTGATGTCCTCTGAGTTACCGGACGGTACTTTCATCGGGGTTTTCATCGGCGCGCTCCCTCGAAGGTCGGCAGGGGGCAAATGAGGGACCTACACCACCAATCTAGGCAGCAGCCGGCGAAAGCTCCATTCTCGGCAGCAAAAGTCCTTGCCGCCCAAATGCCGCCAGTGATAAAGTCGGCCCTATGGAATGTCCAACAGCTGAAAATAAAAAGCAGCAAGAAAAAATAAAAAAACTATCAGAAGATCTTCAGGGGACCCCATTCAGGTAAGTCGCTGTGGGGAAAAAAAAATAAAGAAAGTCCAGTCAACTTCTTTTCAGGATCTTCACGCTTACCATCGGGGACACAGCAGCCTCCAGCCAGCGGTCCACCCCCGTTCTGGCGCCGACTCCCACCGACTCCCGCCCGCATGAATAAGGGAGCTCAGCGGGCGGGAGCTCAGTTGCGCCACTCGACCGGCCGCTGATGTCACCCCTTGCACCTGCTCCAGGCCATGTTGAAAGTCGCACTGAGCGGATCTTGCAGAGAAATGTCGACAGCAATGGGTGGCAGTCGGCGGCACTGGGCGGTAAGTTGATCAATTTCAGCCCCTACAAAAGGATATAGACAGGTTAAATGAGTCGGCAATCAGGTGGCAGATGGAGTGTAACGTGGAGAAATGTGAGGTTATATACTTTGGTAGGAAGAATAGGGAAACAGAATATTTTTTTTTAAATGGTGAGAAACTATTGCATTTTGGTGTTCAGAGAAATGTAGGTGTCCTAGTACAAGAAACACAAAACGTTTGCAGGCAGGTACAGCAAGCAATTAGGAAGTCAAATGCATGTTGACCTTTATTGCAAGGGGGTTGGAATACAAGGGTAAGGAAGACTTACTACAATTGTACAGGACTCCGGTGAGACCCCACCTGGAGAACTGGAAAGAGTTGTGGTCCCATTACCTAAGGAAGGATAAACCTGCCTCAGAGGTGGTTGGAAAGGGTTGTCCCATGAGGAGCGATTGAGTAGAGTGGGTCTTTATTCAAATGAGTTTAGAACATTGAGAGGTGATCTCATTGAAACAGATACGATTCTGGAGGTGTTGACAGGACAGATGCTGAGAGATTGCTTTCCGTGGCAGGAGAGTGTAGACCTAGAGAGCTTAGTCTCAGGATAATGGGTCGACCATATAAGACAGAGATGAGGAGGAATTACTTCACTCAGAGGGTTGTGAACCTTTTGAATTCTCTGATCCAAAGAGGTTGGATGCTCTATGGTTTAGTATATTCAAGGCTGAGACAGATACATTTTTGGACTCGAGGGAAAAACGGGGAAATGGAAATTGGGCTGGAAGGTAGAGTTGAGTTTGAAGATCATCCATGATCGCATTGAATGGTGGAGCAGGATTGAGGGGGCATATGGTGTACTCCTGCTCCGAATTCTTATCTTCTTATGTTCATCCTCCCGCTACTGCAAACTATTTCTCCTATTTACTCTCTCAAAATCCTTCATAAACACCTCTACCAAATTGACAGAAGGTACACTTATCTACTGACGGGGGAAAAAATCCCAGTTTCCAACATAATCCTCATATAACTGAAGTTCCTCAACTCTGGCACCACTCGAGTCATTTCCTCTGCACCCTCGTTTGGTGCATGACAATCTTGCTAATGTGTGGTGTCCAGAATTGTCCTCAATTATTCAGCTTGTGCTTAACAAGTGTTTTATCGATATTTAGCATAATTTCATTGCTGTTGCATATGCATCTATTTATAAATGCAAGGATTTCGTAAGCCTTTTCCACAGCCTTCTCAAACTGTCCTGCCACATTCAAAGAATTGTGTACGCATACCCCCAGGTATCTGTGTTCCTGCACCTCCTTTAAATTGGTGCCATTCAGTATATATTGCATCTGCTCATTCTTCCTACCAAAATGAATCACGTCACGCTTCTCTGCACAACATTTCACCTATCATATAACTGCCCTTTTTCACCAATCTATGTCCCATGTTTGTTTCCTTGTTACCAGGTGCCCTGAGCCTTTCTGGAAATGGACCTAATTATGGAATATGGGGATTCGTCTTTTATTAACGTGTTGATACAGTTGAGAACGTTATGAGTTCACACTGAGAACATAACAGCAAATATTTCCATTGTAATGAAATCAGAGTAATGCCGTGATCACTCTTTTTTTAAATTTAGTTATAGTAATTTATTGTGCAGGGCAACTAAAAAGAAATTTCAGAGGCCTCATTGCAACTTTTGTAGAAGTGAATGCATTCCGTGACATGCTAGTTATCCACCTCTAAAACTCAATCAACCAATCATATGAGCTAAAATAATCACGGTGTGAAATCGGACATGGAGCGAGACACAAAACAAGTGGTATCGCATGGACAGACCATTAAAAGATCCTTCAATAGAACTGAATATCTGACGGAGCCTGTAACGGGCGGCCAATCCAATACCACCCGTTTTACGCCAGCGCCCGAAGATGACTTTCTAGGCCTTAACTTCTCGGCTTGAAACTGTGAATTGTACATATGTTTTCATGAATTAAGCTCATTTACCTTCATTTGACTTTGCAGAAGTAACCATCGGTTATCTGAATAAACTTTAAGTGATCTGAATGAGGTCAGTAATATTGTTGCCATAACAACTGTTCTGTGTGCATTATGTTGCTGTTTGCGTGCAAGCTTATACCCGTTGCACACAATGACTCATATTATTAGCTTTGATGGCATTATAACTGATAAGGCAACGACACTGATCTACCCAGTTTCGGGTTGCCTCACTGTTGCGTTAATGCAAAGATAAAAGGAAATAAATCATTGTTCCTGGAGGAGCCTTTGCTCTCCATTAGGAGGTCTATAAGCAACCTTGGTTATCTAGTGGCAAGAAGCAGCCGATTGCCCTCGACGGGCTTTCGAGGCAAGCAATGAAAATTCCGAAGTATTCCACTAAAATTCTTACATGACTGTCGCAAGCACCACACAAATGTAAGCTGGAGGTGAATGACCAGTCCGTGATTTTGGTGCCATTTTCCCTGTTATTATCTCATTATATAGACTCTTACATTCCACAGAAGTATCTATCTTCTAATTTCAGTGCCACACTCAATAGGTGTTATTCATTCTGCAGCAGGATAAACACAGACGCCTCCAACAATCTGAATAGTTTTCTGGCCTGCCCTATGGAAATAATTAGTTCAGTAAGGCTGAAGTTTGCAGCAAATATGTTTTAATCATTAAAGGACTCAACGTTCCCTAGTTGCCCTGTCAGTTGACATGATGAAATGCCTTGATAAACCTTTTCTCTTGTAACTATAAACAAACACAAACATATGCATACACAACACATACATACATAGACACACACGCATGTATAACACCCATACAACACACACAAATCACGCATACACAACACATACACATACAACATATACACCACGATTTTCACATACAAGCACACACGACGCACAAACACACTACACATAAAACACACATATGCATATAAACACAAAAACGTGTAACACATACACACACATTACACACAAGAAATAAACACGTTTACATGAACACACCCACATACACATAGACACACTCAAACACATATACACACAACACACTTATACACACACACATCTTAATCATGCAGGCACTTTTTGTGGTATCTCCACTGTAATCGTCAATGTCACTATTTATAATGGGATATTCCATCTTCAAAAAAAAATCACTAATGCATTTTTTATTTCACACAGAGTGACTAAACGAATTCTTATCCCGGTAAGTCTGAAACACCATTTCACATAGTCTAAGACCACAATTCAACCATCACCATTCCTATATGCATCCTGCTGTCCTTTCAGTCAACTGCCCATTCGCTTGGCAGTCTTGCTAATTATTTTGCAGAATTATGGAACACGGGATGTGAGAAGGAAGTTAAATAGCATGAAATGGACATTACAACACAGAAACAAGCTGTTGAGCACAACCAGTACATGTTGGTATATATTTTCCACAATAGCGGTAGCCCTAATCCTGTGAACCAGACCCATTCCCAAAGCCTTTTATTCCTTCAACTAGCGATGTAACGTCTTCTTAAATGATGATGTCTTCTCTGCTTCAATCATTAACTTTGAGAATGCATTCCACAGCCTCACATCCCTCGGTGTAAATGCAATCCTAGCCTCACACAATTAATCTAAGAACTCTACTGCCTTGACCGAGGGGTACTACTATACAAGAGGAGCATGATCCCCTCTCATGTAAGTGTAGGGTCCAACTATAACAGAGGAACTTGATTTCTTCTAGCGTACTTGTAGGTGTAACAATATAACAGAGGTGCATGATCCCCTCTAGTGTAAGTGCAGGGATAACACAACTATAAGTGGAGCATGATCACCTCTAGTGTAATTGTAGGGTACAACTAATATACGAGCAGCAGTAACCCCTCTTGTGTAAATGTAGGTACCACTATACCAAAGGAGCATGAATGCTCCAGTGCAAGTGTAGGGTCACACTATACCGGAGGAGCATGACCTCTCTGGTTTAAGTGTCAGGTTATCACTATATCAGAGGAGCAGGCCATCTCATGTGTATGTGTATTGTCTCACTATACCAGAGGAGCATGCCATCTCATGTGTATGTGTATTGTCTCACTATACCAGAGGAGCATGAACCCTATAGTGTAAGTACAGTGTTCCACTATACCTGAGGAGCATGACCCCTCTAATCTCATTGTAAATACCACTATTCCAGCGAAGCATATCCCATCGAGTGTAAGTGTAGGGTCCCATTATACAAGGGGAGCATGGCCCCTCTAGTGTAACTGTTGAAGTAGCACTGTAGCAGGGGAACATGATCCCCTCTTGTGTAATTGTAGGATACCATTGGTTGAAGATTGGGCTAGCCAAACTGGAAGCAATACGGTGGAGGAGGATTTCCTGGAGTGCATAAGGGATGGTTTTCTAGACCAATATGTTGAGGAACCAACTAGGGGGGAGGCCATCTTAGACTGGGTGTTGTGTAATGAGAGAGGATTAATTAGCAATCTCATTGTGCGAGGCCTCTTGGGGAAGAGTGACCATAATATGGTGGAATTCTGCATTAGGATGGAGAATGAAACAGTAATTTCAGAGACCATGGTCCAGAACTTAAAGAAGGGTAACTTTGAAGGTATGAGGCGTGAATTGGCTAGGATAGATTGGCGAATGATACTTAGGGGGTTGACTGTGGATGGGCAATGGCAGACATTTAGAGACCGCATGGATGAAGTACAACAATTGTACATTCCTGTCTGGCGTAAAAATAAAAAGGGGAAGGTGGCTCAACCGTGGCTATCTAGGGAAATCAGGGATAGTATTAAAGCCAAGGAAGTGGCATACAAATTGGCCAGAAATAGCAGCGAACCTGGGGACTGGGAGAAATTTAGAACTCAGCAGAGGAGGACAAAGGGTTTGATTAGGACAGGGAAAATGGAGTACGAGAAGAAGCTTGCAGGGAACATTAAGGCGGATTGCAAAAGTTTCTATAGGTATGTAAAGAGAAAAAGGTTGGTGAAGACAAACGTAGGTCCACTGCAGTCAGAATCAGGGGAAGTCATAACGGGGAACAAAGAAATGGCGGACCAATTGAACAAGTACTTTGGTTCGGTATTCACTAAGGAGGATACAAACAACCTTCCGGATATAAAAGGGGTCAGAGGGTCTAGTAAGGAGGGGGAACTGAGGGAAATCTTTATTAGTCGGGAAATTGTGTTGGGGAAATTGATGGGATTGAAGGCCGATAAATCCCCAGGGCCAGATGGACTGCATCCTAGAGTACTTAAGGAGGTGTCCTTTGAAATAGCGGATGCATTGACAGTCATTTTCCAACATTCCATTGACTCTGGATCAGTTCCTATGGAGTGGAGGGTAGCCAATGTAACCCCACTTTTTAAAAAAGGAGGGAGAGAGAAAACAGGGAATTATAGACCGGTCAGCCTGACCTCAGTAGTGGGTAAAATGATGGAATCAATTATTAAGGATGTCATAGCAGTGCATCTGGAAAATGGTGACATGATAGGTCCAAGTCAGCATGGATTTGTGAAAGGGAAATCATGCTTGACAAATCTTCTGGAATTTTTTGAGGATGTTTCCAGTAAAGTGGACAAAGGAGAACCAGTTGATGTGGTATATTTGGACTTTCAGAAGGCTTTCGACAAGGTCCCACACAAGAGATTAATGTGCAAAGTTAAAGCACATGGGATTGGGGGTAGTGTGCTGACGTGGATTGAGAACTGGTTGTCAGACAGGAAGCAAAGAGTAGGAGTAAACGGGTACTTTTCAGAATGGCAGGCAGTGACTAGTGGAGTGCCGCAAGGTTCTGTGCTGGGGCCCCAGCTGTTTACATTGTACATTAATGATTTAGACGAGGGGATTAAATGCAGTATCTCCAAATTTGCGGATGATACTAAGTTGGGTGGCAGTGTGAGCTGCGAGGAGGATGCTATTAGGCTGCAGAGTGACTTGGATAGGTTAGGTGAGTGGGCAAATGCATGGCAGATGAAGTATAATGTGGATAAATGTGAGGTTATCTACTTTGCTGGTAAAAACAGAGAGACAGACTATTATCTGAATGGTGACAGATTAGGAAAAGGGAAGGTGCAACGAGACCTGGGTGTCATGGTACATCAGTCATTGAAGGTTGGCATGCAGGTACAGCAGGCGGTTAAGAAAGCAAATGGCATGTTGGCCTTCATAGCGAGGGGATTTGAATGCAGGGGCAGGGAGGTGTTGCTACAGTTGTACAGGGCCTTGGTGAGGCCACACCTGGAGTATTGTGTACAGTTTTGGTCTCCTAACTTGAGGAAGGACATTCTTGCTATTGAGGGAGTGCAGCGAAGGTTCACCAGACTGATTCCCGGGATGGCGGGACTGACCTATCAAGAAAGATTGGATCAACTGGGCTTGTATTCACTGGAGTTCAGAAGAATGATAGGGGACCTCATAGAAACGTTTAAAATTCTGACGGGTTTAGACAGGTTAGATGCAGAAAGAATGTTCCCAATGTTGGGGAAGTCCAGAACCAGGGGTCACAGTCTGAGGATAAGGGGTAAGCCATTTAGGACCGAGATGAGGAGAACCTTCTTCACCCAGAGAGTGGTGAACCTGTGGAATTCTCTACCACAGAAAGTAGTTGAGGCCAATTCACTAAATATATTCAAAAGGGAGTTAGATGAAGTCCTTACTACTCGGGGGATCAAGGGTTATGGCGAGAAAGCAGGAAGGGGGTACTGAAGTTTCATGTTCAGCCATGAACTCATTGAATGGCGGTGCAGGCTAGAAGGGCTGAATGGCCTGCTCCTGCACCTATTTTCTATGTTTCTATGTTTCTAAGAGGAGCATGGCCCGCTCTAGTATACATGTACGGTAATGCTATAACAGAGGAGCAAGATTCCATCTAGTGTAAGTGTAGGGGTACCACGAGTTTAAGTGGAGCATGGTAACCTCTCGTGTAAGAGAAGGATACCACTAGTATAAGAAGAGCGTGATCCCCTCTAATGTAAGTATATGCTCCACTATTCCAAAGGTGCATGATCCCCTCTACATTAGAAGATAAAAACATAAGTGCATAAGGAATAGAGTAGGCATAGGCCATTTGTCCCCTCGAGCATTCTCCACCATTCAATAAGATCAAGGTAATACTTCATCTGGAAAATTGTTGCCTATTCATTTACCCTGTCTATATCCCTTTGCAGATACTTTGTATCCTCTTCACAACTTGCTTTCCCACCTAACATCATTAAATTTGGGTACATTACACAAGGTCTCTTCATTCAAGTCATTAATATAGATGTAAGTAGCTGAGCTCCCAAAACTGATCCCTGTTGCACCCCATTATTTATACTGTTTGCCAAGCTGAAAATGACCAATTTATCCCAACTCTTGGCTTTCTGTTATCTAGCCAATCATCTATCCATACTTATATATTACCCCCAACCCAATGAAATGTTATCTTGTGCAGTAACCTTTTATGTGGCACCTTATCGAATGCATTCTGGAAATCCACATACACTGCATCTACTCGTTCTCCTTTATCCACCCTGCATGTTACATCCTCAAAGAACACGAGCGAATTGTTAAAAATGATTTCCCTTTCATAAAGACATGCAGACTCTGCTTGACTTTATTATGATTTTCTAAATGTCCTACTTCTCCTTCCTTAATAATGGACTCCAGCATTTTCCAAATGACAGAGGTTAGGCTAACTGCTATATAGTTTCCTGCTTTCTGTCTCCCTTCTCTCTTAAACAGATGAGTTACATTTGTTGTTTTCCAATCCACTGGGACCTCTCCAGTATCCAGGGAAATTGCGAGATTACAAGCAATGCATCCACTATCTCTGCAGCCACGTCTTTTAAGACCCTGGGATGCAGACTATCAGGTCCATGGGACTTGTTCGCCTTTATTCCCATTAGTTTTCTAAGTACTTTTTCTTTAGTGATAGCGATTGTTTTAAGTTTTGCCTCCCAATAGCCCCTTGATTTTCAATTAATGGGATGTTTTTAGTGTCTTCTCCCGTGAAGACTGATACAAAATATTTACTCAAAGTCTGCCATTACCCTGTTTCACATTATTAATTCGCAGTATCCTCCTCTAAGGGACCAACGTTCACTTTAGCTACTCTCTTCCTTTTTATATACCTTAAATGTCTGCCACTCTTACTGTCTGATTTTATATTTTTTCTAGTTTACTTTTATAATCTATCTTCTCTCTATTTTTTTTTAGTCATTCTTTCCTGGTTTCGAAAAAATTCCCAAACTTCTGGCCTATCACTAATCTTCGCAACATTGTATGCCTCTGTTTACAATTTGTTACTATCCTTAACTTCCTTAGTTAACCGCGGATGGATCATCCTTCTCTTAGAGCTTTTCATTCTCACTGGAATATATCTTTGCTGAGAGTTATCAAATACCTCCTTAAATGTCTGCCACTGCTTAAATACTATCTTATCTTTTACTCAATTTCCCAGTCTACATTATCCAACTCTGTCCTCATACCTTTGCAATTGCCTTTATTTAAATTCAGCACACTAGTTTGAGACGCAAGTTTCTCACCCTCAAACTGAAATTAAAATTCTAACTAGCTATGATCAGTCTTCCATAAAAGATTCTTTACTATGAGATCATTAATTTTATCACAATTTTGAGAACATTTGCTGGGCAATCTTGCCCAAGCAAATGTCCTCACTCCCGATCTGCGGATGATCTGTCAAGCTCATTGCGTGCTGAAAACCAGCTTTTCCGATGCCTTCCTGCGTCCGTAGAAAACGTTGTACAGTCCCGAGAGGGCGGGAGTTCTGACGATAGTGTGGGTATGGGTAACAGTAGTATAAGAAGAGCATGATCCCTCCAGTATAAGTGTAGGGTAGAACTACACCAGAGAAGCATAATGCCCTCTAGTGTAAGTTTAGGGTATCATTATGCAAGAGGAACATGATCACATCTTGTGTAAATGTAAAGACCCATTCTATTGAGGAGCATGATCACCTCTAGTTTAAGTGCAGGGTACCAGTGGTACCAGAGGAGCATGATCCCCTCCAGCGTAAGTGTATGGCACCACTTAACCAGAGCAGCATGCCCTCCCCTAGTGAAATGTATGATTTCTCTATACCAGAGAAGCCTAATAGCATCAAGTGGACGATAATAACATCTAGGTTAAGTGTAGGGTAGCAATAGTACAAGAGGTACATGATCACCATTAGTGCAAGTGTAGTGTACCACTGGTTCAGGAGCAGCATGATCCCCTTAAGTGTAAGTGTAGGGGTACCTCTATAGCAGAGGGACATGATC
Organism: Pristiophorus japonicus; assembly: GCF_044704955.1. NCBI lineage: Eukaryota > Metazoa > Chordata > Chondrichthyes > Pristiophoridae > Pristiophorus > Pristiophorus japonicus. The sequence goes on along the minus strand of NC_091985.1, from coordinate 198,988,655 downwards.
CCCTCTAGTGTAAGTGTAGGGGTAACATTCGTACATGCGGAGCATGAATTCCTCTCATGTAAGTGTCATGTACCAATGTGCCAGAGGAGCATGATCCCCTCTAGTATTAGCGTAGTGTTTCACTGGCACCAGAAGAACATGATTCCCTCTAGTGTAAGTGTAGGGTACCACTATACCAAAGGAGCATAAACTTCTTGCATGTAAGTGTAGGGATATCACTTGCACAAGAGGCACCTTATTGTAAAAGGCCATAAAACGCGACAGCAGAGGCTACGATATGCTGTATGCTGAGAAGTCACGATCTCTAACCGTTTGTTCTTAAGCGGTTCGTAAACTCGAAGTATATTGCAATACTATTTATGACAGCAGGATGTTAGAATTGTACATTTTATTCTATTAAATGACACTTCGGCAAGTAGTTAAGTCCTAAAGTAAAACTTCTATCTGATCCAATACTGATCCCTCAAGAATTCAATATCAGTTCTGCTACATTAAGAGGATATAATGGTGCTCAGTATATTTCGGTTGCTTACCTTGTGCTGCGGCTCCTGATTCTGATTCCAGAAAGTCCAGGTAAGTTTGCTTTGTGAAATCTGCAGGTCAATGATCACACACAGGGTAAAGATCACACACACCTCACAGTCATAAACACGATCTTCAGCCTAATCAGTACAAACCCTCCCCGCCCTGTTATCTGGTGTGGGGCTCGATCTGAATCACACACGTTCTCATTCAGTTTGAATTCTTGTGATAAATGTTATCTTTTAACCAAAGTCATGAATTCTTGGTGAGGTTCCAATGACTACATTCCCCCACAGCTCTTCCATCTGCAGTTCTGAAGATCCCACAGAGAAACCGGGATCTGTAGCTGGACTCAGTTCCATGTCAACATGTCGATTACATTGCTGTTTATTATCAGAGTATAAAAGGGCAGAGATAGCAAGGGACAAAGATCGCTGTTCGTTTATTGGGATGAAATACTCGAGGGAAGGTCACAATGAACTCCCTGAGTTAACACGTTCATGTTTGGAATTACCCTGCCTTTCGATCATTGACTGTTCTCTTTACCCGATTCTAGCTCTCTGTAAATGTAATTCATTCCGTCACAGCTCTGGTAATCTCGGGGTGAAGCTGTTCACACCTGATCCGCATTGCCATGGAGTTCTACAATACCCGTCACATGACTGGTTATAGGTTATTTTCCACTGGTTATTAACAACGCAGCAATGATTATAAAACCCGGGAGATAGATTCTAGTTAATAAGTAGCAGTCTGGATTTTGATCAGCATGTTCACATCCATGAGTATCAAGCTCCGGGTTTCACTGACTGTAAATGTGTGCAGTAAATTAGCGAACTTTTTGTATAATGGCAAGTTAACTTTTATTTGTGATGTTTTCAATTCAACTTTACATTTCATTCATTCAAAAAATATTGGGCGGCTTCAATTCATGATGAGACTCAGCAACTCTGACGTGTAAATGCATTTCTTAATTAGCATTTGCTTTCAATCAAATTATTTAAACTATGTAATTGGCCTGTCGCTCTGGGCCCGTACGATGTGTGCATTTGTGAAATGTCAAAGTGTCTTTTAACATTTCCAACGCATCTCTGGGCGAAGCGCCTTGGCGAGTAGAGATTTGGGATATTTGTCCAACTCTTGCCCAGCGAATGACCTTCAAGCTCTTACACCTGGTAAAAGCAAATGTAAGGCCTGATTTTACCTGCGTAAGAGTTTCAAAAGATACAAAAATAAAATGTTATCAATATTGTTACATTAAAAACCCTGTCCATTAATGTAATGTTATTTCTACGCCTATTAAAACATATTTAAAAAATCAAAAAATTATGTTTCTGTCTAAAACATTTAATTCAATTCAATTTCAATTAATTTTAAATATGTGACATGTTTTTTTATTTATTTAAAATGTTTATATGTTTTGGGGGGTTTCCCCATTCATAGAAATGGTAATCTTCGCACAAACAGAACTCACCATTACTGTGAATCGGGATAGCCATTGTCCGAGGTGGGTCCAGACCACGTGATCCCAGGCTGCTCACACGCCCCTGGAATTCGTGGGCCCCTATGTTGGACTGCGAATGGAGACGTCAGCCTCAAGTCTATGTTCCTCCAGGACCAGCATTTATTTTCATAAAAAGATTTCCGCTGGGAGGCTTCCACCCACAGCAAGTCTCTGACCGTAATTTCTGGACCAATATATATACCAACACCTCCGTGTAAGATTCCCCTTCCTCCTTCTTAACTGTCATTCCTGTCTCAGTGGGAAGCTCAGCCACCTATCAACAAGAGCAGGCATCGATGACCAGATCCAACACCGCCTTCAGTGCACCAGTGCAGCATTCGGCCACCTGAGGAAAAGAGTGATCAAAGACCAGGCCCTCAAAACTGTCATCAAGCTCATGGTCAACAGGGCCATAGTAATTACCCGCCCTCCTGTAGGGCTCAGAGACGTGGACCATATACAGCAGACATTTCAAGTCGCTGAAGAAATACCACCAACGATGTCTCTGCAAGATCCATTGGGAGGACAGATGCACCAACATTAGCGTCCTCATCCAGGCCAACAATCCCAGCATTGAAGCACTGACCACACTTGATCAGCTCCGCTGGGCAGGCCACATAGTTCACATGCCAGACACGAGACTCCCAAAGCAAGCGCTCTACTCGGAACTCGTCCATGGCAAATGAGCCAAAGTTGGGCAGTGGAACTGTTACAAGGACATCCTCAAAGCTTCCCTGATAAAGTGTGACATCCCCACTGGCACATGGGAGTCCTTGGCCAAAGACCGGCCTAAGTGGAGGAAGTGCATCCGGGAGGACACTGAGCTCCTTGAGTTTCGTTGCCGAGAGCTTGCAGAAATCAAGCACAGGCAGCAGAAGGAGCGTGCGGCAAACCAGGCTCCCTGCCCACCCTTTCCTTCAACGAGTATATGTCCCACCTGTGACAGAGACTGTGGCTCTCGTATTGGACTGTACAGCCATTGAAGAACTCATGCTAAGAGTGGAAGCAAGTCTTCCTCGATTCGGAAAAACTGCCGAAGATGATGATGGATAGCCCTCTCCCCTCTGTGACAGATGGATGTGCAGTGTTGAGGGAGTCCCTCAATGTAAGACTTTTCGTCTGCTAAGTGAAAGGTTGAACGGAGGCTCCATCTCCTGTCTCAGTTGGATGTAAAAGATACCATGACATTATTTCGAACAAGATCAGTGCAATTATCCTCAATGCTCTAGCCAATATTTATCCCTCAATCAACATTACAAACAAATTCAGTGTATATGTTCATTATCATATTGCTGTTTGTGGGAGCCTGCTGTGCGCAAATTGGCTGCCGTGCTTCCCATATTGCAACAGTGACTCCACTTCAGAAGTACTAAATTTGCTGTAAAGCGCTTTGGGACCTGTTGAGGTTGTGAACAGGCGCTATATAAATGCACTTTTTTCTCGTTTTCTTCGTGCAGCTCCTTCCAGTATTTCATGCCTGGTTCCACAACTATCCAGCTCCTGAATTCTGATACCTCCATTCCCTCCCCACCGACCACAATCATAATTCTCCCCTTTGCCTTCCATTCCTCCTGCACAGTGCTTGATTCTGCCCGCGTCCTACAGCCTTTCAAGTTAATCTCACTGTCCTTTCCCTTTCATGTCTGATTACTGGCCCTGTCCATGCTGCTGCATATGTGATTCCACTGATTAATTTATCAATCAGATCTGGAGGATTAAGATTAACTAAATAGAGCATACTAACATTAAAGCATTCCGAAATTCATTAAATTAAGATCAGCTAAACTGAAGTTAACAAACAAATTAACAAGGTTAATTAACTACAAATTAACCTGAAATCAAGCGAAATCTAATTATCTATATATAATCAAATTTTCAAGTAAATGTATTATATATGTAACTAAAATAATATTACTAAAGTAATAGGCATGGAAGGGAATGGATAGTGAGAAGCATGTTAAATTTGTGAATGTAAAAATTAGAAATGGCTTGGCAGTTTCTGTGTCAGGACTGCAATATGTGGGAATATATGGACAGAAGGACTGCCTCGGATTGACACATGGAAACATAAAACCATAGAAATCTACAATACAGAAGGAGGCCATTTCAGCCATCGTGTCCGTGCTGGCCGACAAAGAGTCGCACGGCCCTCAGTCAGCAGCCCTGAAGGCTATATATAAACGTATGAACAATGAACAATGGCGGCAAGGTAAAGAGCATCCAGTCCACCCTCTCCCCCCCACCCCCAACCACACACACACACACACACACACACACACACACACAACTATAACACTCCTTGCACTGCAACGTTCTACACTCCACCCCAACCAGAGCCATGTGATCTCCTGGGAGATGCAAAAAAACACGATAAAAATCCCAAGATTTTCGGGAACAAAATCTGGGAAAATTCCGCTCTGACCCATCCAGGCGATCCAAACTAGTCCAGGAGATCACCCTGACCATATTCGATTCCCTGCACTATGTTCCATGATATCTGTACCAGCCAACAAAAGGTTATCCAGTCTAATCCCACTTATCAGCTCTAGGTCCGTAATGCTGCATGTTACAGCACTTGAAGTGCCCATCCAAGCATCTTTTAAATGTGGTGAGCATTTCTGCATCCACCTCCCTGCCAGGCAGTGATTTTCAGAGCCCTACAGCCCTGTGCATGAAGAAGCCTCGCCTCAAAACCTATCTGAACCTTCCACCAACGTCCTTAAAACTATGTCCTCTCGTCATTGACCCATCCAGCAAGGAAAATGGGCCCTTGCTATCCATTATATTCAGACCCATCAAAATTTTATACACCTCAATGAGGTCTCCTCTGAGCCTCCTCTGTTCCAATGAGAGCATACCCAGCCTATTCAATCTGTCCTCATAGCTAAAATTCTCCATTCCAGGTAGCATCCTAGTACATCATCATCTGCATCATCTACAGTGCAATCCCATAATACGGCAACCAGAGCTGCACACAGTACTTCAGCTGTGGCCTTACCAGAGTATTATACAATTTAAGCATACCCTCCCTGATGTTGTATTCATTGCCTCGGCCAATAAAGGCATGCATTCCGTATGAATTCTTAACCACCTTATCCACCTGGACTGCTAATTTTAGGGATCTGTGCATAGGTGCTTTTGTCCATCTACACTTTTAAATGGCTTACCGTTTAATGTGTATACTCTTTCCTTATTAGCCCTCCCCAAGTGTATTACCTCACACTTCTCCAAATTAAATTCCATTTGCCACTGTTCTGCCCACCAGACCCGAAGTCCTCCTTCAGCCCATGACTTTCCTCTTCATTATCAACCACACAGCCAAATTTGGTGTCATCTGCAAACTTCTTAATCATAATCCCTATATTCAAATCAAGATCATTGATATATACCACAAAAAGTAAGTATTGAGAACTGCGCAACCCCACTGTAAACATGTTCCAGAAACAAAAACATCCATCAACCATTACCCTTTGCTTCATACCTCTAAGCCAATTTTGGATACAACTTGCAACTTTGTCCTGGATCCCATGGGCTTTAACCTTCGTGATCAGTCCACCAAGTGGGATCTTATCAAAAGCTTTACGAAAGCCCAGATACACTACATCATATGCACTACCCTCCTGATCACCTCATCAAAAAATTCAATCAGGTTAGTCAAACACATTCTTCCCTTAACAAATCCATGCCGACTGTCCGTAGTAATCCTTTGCTTTCTAAATGTAGATTTATCCTGTCTTTCAGAACTTTTGCCAATAATTTTCCCACCACTGAGGTTAGGCTGACAGGCCTGTAATTACTCGGCCTATCCCTTTCTCCCTTCTTAAACAAGGCCATCACATTAGCAGTCCTCCAGCACCATGCTCACATCCAAAGAGGACTGGAAAATGATGGTCAAGGCCTATGCTATTTTCTCTGTTACATTGCTCAGCAGCCTGGGATGCATTTCATTCGGACCTGGGAACTTATCTATTTTCAAAGCTGCTAAACCCCTGAATACCTCCTCTCTCACTATGTTTATTTCATCCAGAATTTCACACTCCTCCTCGATAGCAGTATCTGCATTGCCCATTTCCTTTGTGAAAACAGATTCAAAGTATTCATTAAGAACCATACCAACATCTTCCGCCTCCACACAAAGATTACTCTCATGTTCACTAATAGGCCCTACCTTTTCTTTAGCTATCCTCTTGCTCTTAATAGATTTCTAGAATATCTTTGGGTTTTTCTGAATTTTACTTGCCAAGAATAGTTCATGCCCTCTTTTAGCATTCTTAATATCATTTTTGATTTTAACTCTGAACTTTCTATGTTCCTCCAAAGATTCTCTTATAGTTCACCATCGGTATATGACATAAGCTTACCTTTTTTCTTTATCCTCCCTTGTAACTCCCCAGACATCCAGGGGGCTCTAGAGTTGTTATTCCGACCCTTTTACTTAAAGGCCACGTATTTGGCTTGAGCCCTCCGGATATCCTCACTGACTGTTCTGACACTGATTTACCCAAAAGTAGCTGTTTCCAGTCCACTGTGGCCAAATCACTCCTCAACTTCCAAAGTTAGCTTTTCCCCAATTTAGTTGTTTTATTCCTGATCTATCCTTGTCCTTATCCATAATTAATTGAATCTGACTGAATTATGTTCACTGGTACCCGAGTGCTCTCCCACTAATACCCCTTCCACCTGCCCAGCTTCATTCCCCAAAACTAAATGCAAAACCGCCCCCTCTCGTGTTTGGCTCCTTACACACTAATTAAAAAAGATATCTTGAATGCATTTTAAGAATTCTGCACCCTTCACACTATATTTGTCTCGATCAATATAAGGATAGTTACAATCCCATAATATTACCGCCCTATACTTTTTGGACTTCACAGTAATTTGCCGAAGTATTTGCTCCTTTATCTCCCTCCCACTGTTTGGAGGTCTATAATACACGCCCAGCAGTATGATCACCCTTTTTTTTATTTTGCAATTCGACCCATATGGCCGTATTTGATGAGTCCTCTAACATATTATCCCTTCTAACCACTGTGATAGTTTTGTTAATCAATACCGCAACTACCTCCCCCTTGTTACTTCCCTCTCTTTCTTATGTTAAAATCCTGCAACCACGAATATTGGGCTACCAAACTTGCCGCTCTTTCAGTCATGTCTCTATAATAGCTATAATGTTACACTCCTAAGTATCTACCTGTGCTTTAACTCATCCGCCTTATTCACTATACTCCTCGCATAGTGTATACCATTTAACACAGGAAGCCCTCATTGATTACTGTTTACTAACCCTTATTTCCTCTGTCTTAGAGATTCACTTTCTAAATTCTTGCTATCCAATTTCAGCTTTACTTCCTTCCCGATTGAATTTGCTCTCAGGTTCCCATCCCCCTGCCAAGCTAGTTCAAACTCTTCGCAACAACACCAGCAAAACTTCCTGATATAGGATATTGGTCCCAGTGCTGTTGTGGTGCAACCCGGTCGGTTTGTACGGGTCTCATCTCCACCAGAAGCGATCCCAATACCTCAGTAATTTAAAGCTCTCCCTCCTACACCACCTCTCCAGTCACGCGTTCATCCTCTCTATCCTTCTATTCTTATACTCATTAGCACGTGGCACCAGTAGTAACCGGAGATAACTACCTTTTAGGTCCAAGTCTTTAATTTTTCTCCCAGCTCCCTAATTTATATCTGCAGGACCTCATCCCTCTTGCTACCTATGGTGTTGGTCCCGATCTGGTCCACGGAATCTGGCTGTTCAACCTCTCCCCGCAGGATGCCCTGTGTCCACTCTGTGGCATCCTTGACCCTGGCACCAGGAAGGCACCATACCATCCTGGAGTCACTCTATGGCCACAGAAAGAACTCTCTGTTCTCCTATATATTGAAGCTCCTACCTCTACAGCTCTCATTCCTTGTCCCTCCCCGCTGTGCGGCTTAGCAACCCATAGTGCCTTCGACATGGCTCTGGCTGCACTCCCCAGAGGCACCATCGCCCTCACCAGTGCACATGAAAGAATTTCGGTTGGAAAGCGAGATGGCCTCACAGCGGGATCCCTACATTAGCAGCTCGCATTCTTACTACGTCTGGTGGTTACCCACTTCCCTTCTACCTGCATGCTTTTAGCTGCGGGGTGACCACGTCCTGAAACATGCTATCTCTGTAGGCCCAGTCTCGCGGATGCACTGTATTGACTCAAGCCACCGCTCAAGCTCCGAAATGTGGAGATCTAGTAGTTTAACCTGGAGACACCTCCTGCCCACATGGTTGTCTAGGCCGTGCGAAGCATGCAGGAATTCCCACATGCAGCAGATGTGCCTCCACCGGACTGAGCTGCCCTGCCATCCCTCTAATTAGACTTATCTAATTAAAATCTAATTAAAAATTAATCTGCACTCAATATCTCTGTCGAGTGGCATTCCGGCTCAGAGTCTTTGACCTAGTGTGCGAGGTAGAGACATTCTGTTACTTCAGAGTGGGGGAAGATTGCTTGCATAGATTTTGCCAGAGTGCACTCACACGCCAGAGGAAAGAACAGGTGCAGGAAGCGAGAGTGTAACTGTTAGTCAGCAGGGTAAGAGAAGCTAACTGGAGATAGAGAAGGAGATCCAGCAGACACGATTCCTGTCCAATAGATATCTGTGAAGATACGGATGCAGACTGTGGGGTGGATAACCTAAATGCTAAATATGGCGACGTGGAGCAGTTGCTTGTCTGAGTGGGGAGTGAGCAGTTTTGAACGTTTACAGTAACAGCGTATTCGATAATTGCAGTAACAGAGTATTCGATAATTAGGGGCAGAGCTGGTGTCCTCTGAAGTCCTGACTGAGAATCCGGAAGGGAGAAGATACTAAAAGCATCACAGTAACAGATAATCAAATGGATATAGGGAGAGGGAATATAAACATTCAGTATCACTGGAGAAAATGTACTAGGAAAACTAATGGGACTAAAGGTGGAAAAAAACCCTGACCTGATGGGATAGGTTATGACTAGTAGCAGAGGACCAAGTCCGCCTCTTGGGTAATTGTGGAGTAACCACGAGTCGCAGAGGAGCACGAGAAACTCTAGTTGAAGTGTTGGGATGCCATTCGTTCAGGAGGTGTATTTTCACCTCTAGTAGCAGTATAGCACACCACTAGTATGATTAGAGCATGGTCACAACTATTCTAAGTGTATGGTACAAGAGTAGCAAACGAGCACTGTCACCTATAATCTATAACTATAATGTAAATGCAATTATACCCTCTATCCTAAATCACACAATTAATCTAATGACTCTGCTTCCTTGACAGAGAGGTACCACTATACCAGAGGAGCATGATCTCCTCTTATGTAAGTGTAGGGTACCAATATAACAGAGGAACTTGATCTCTTCTCGTTTACGTGCTGGTGTAACAATGTAACAGAGGTACATGATCACCTCTAGTGTAAGTGTAGGGATAACACAACTATAAGTGGACCATGATCACCTCTAGTGTAAGTGCAGGGTACAACTAGTATAAGAGCAGCAGTATCCTTTCTAGTGTAGGCACCACAATACCAAAGGAGCATGAATGCTCGAGTGCAAGTGTAGGATCCCACTATACCGGATGAGCATGCCGTCTCATGTGTATGTGTATTGTCTCACTGTACCAGAGGAGCATGATCCCTATAGTGTAAGTATAGGGTTCCACTATACCTGAGGAGCATGACCCCTCTAATTCCACTGTAAATACCACTATTCCAACGAAGCATATCCCCTCCAGTGTAAGTGTAGTGTTTCACTATACAAGGGGAGCATGACACCTCTAGTGTAACTGTTGAGGTACCACTGGTAGCAGAGAAATAAGATCCTCTCTTGTGTAATTGTAGGATACCAGTAGTTGAAGAGGTGCATGACCTACTCTAGTACACGTGTACGGTAAAGCTATACCAGAGGAGCAAGATCCCATCCGGTGTAAGTATAGAGGTACCTCTAGTAGAAGTGGAGCATGATAACCTCTGGTGTAATAGAAGGGTACCACTAGTATAAGAAGAGCATGATCCCATCTGATGTAAGTATATGGTACCACTATACCAAAGAAGCATGATCCCCTCGACATAAGAAGATAAAAACATAAGCGCATAAGAAATAGAAGTAGGTGTCGGCCATTTGGCCCCTCGAGCCTTCTCTGCCATTCAATAAAATCATGGCTGATCTGATCTTGGAATCAACTCCACTTGCCTGACCGCTCCCCATAACCCTTGACTCACTTAACATTCAAAAATGTATCACTTTCTTTCTTAAATATATTCATTGATCCAGCCACCACAGCTCTCTGGGATAGAGAATTTCAAAGATTCACGACCTACTGATCGACGAAATTCCTCCTCATCTCCCTTTTAAATCTGCAACCCCTTATTCTGACCAATGCCTCCTAAATTCCCCCACAATGGGAAACAGTCTTTCTGCAACTACCCTGTCACGCCCCTCATAATCTTATACATTTCAATAAGATCACTTCTCATTCTTCTAACCTCCAATGTGTATAGGCCCAACCTGCTCAATCTTTCTTCATAAGACAACCACTTCATCTCAGGAATCAAGTTACTGAGCCTTCTCTGAACAACGTCCAATGCAAGAATATCCCTCCTTAAATAAGAAGAGCAAAACTGTACGCAGTACATCAGGTGTGGTCTCACAAACACCCTGTTCATATATAGCAATACATCTCTACACTTATACACCATTCCCCTTGCAACAAAGACCAACACTCCATTTGCGTTCCTAATTACTGCTGTACCTGCATGCTAACTTTTTTGTGTTTCTTGTACAAGAACCCCTAGATCCCACTGTATAGCAGCATTTTGTAATTTCTCTCCACTTAAATTATAATTTGCTTTTCAGTTTTTCCTATCAAAGTGGATAACCTCACATGTTCACACATTATACTTCATCTGGAAAAGTTTTGCCATTCATTTCCCCTGTCTATATCCCTTTGCAGATTATTTGTATCCTCTTCACAACTTGCTTTCCCACCTAACATCAGTAATTTGGGTACATTAACACAAGGTCTCTTCATTCAAGTCATTAATATAGATGTAAGTAGTTGAGCTCCCAAAACTGATCCCTGTTGCACCCAATTATTTATACTGTTTGCCACGCTGAAAATGACCAATGTATCCCAACTCTCGGCTCTCTGTTATCTAGTCAATCATCTATCCATGCTGAAATATTACCCCCAACACAATGAACTTTTATCTTGTGCAGTAACCTTTTATGTGGCACCTTATCGAATGCCTTATGGAAATCCACACACACTACATCTACTCATTCTCCTTTATCCACCCTGCTTGTTACATCCTCAAAGAACACGAGCAAATTGTTAAAAAATCATTTCCCTTTCATAAAACCATGCTGACTCTGCTTGACTGTATTATGATTTTCTAAATGTCCTACTTCTACTTCCTTAATAATGGACTCCAGCATTTTCCAAATGACAGAGGTTAAGCCAACTGCTGTGTAGTTTCCTGCTTACTGTCACCCTCCTTTTTTAAACAGATGCATTACATTTGTGGTTTTCCAATCCACTGGGACCTCTCCAGTATCCAGGGAAATTGCGAGATTACAAGCAATGCATCCACTATCTCTGCGGCCACGTCTTTTAAGACCCAGGGATGCAGACCATCAGGTCCACGGGACTTGTTTGCCTTTAGTCCCATTAGTTTTCCTAGTACTTTTTCTTTAGTGATAGCGATTGTTTTAATTTCTGCCTCCCAATAACCCCTTGATTATCAATTAATGGGATATTTTTAGTGTCTTCTCCCGTGAAGGCTGATACAAAATATTTACTCAAAGTCTGCCTTTACCCTGTTTCACATTATTAATTCCGCAGTATCCTCCTCTAAGGGACCAACGTTCAATTTAGCTACTCTCTTCCTTTTTATATACCTTAAATGTCTGACACTCTTGCTCTCTGATTTTATACTTTTTCTAGTTTACTTTTATAATCTATCTTCTCTCTATTATTTTTTTGTCATTTTTTCCTGGTTTCTAAAAATTTCCCAATCTTCTGGACTACCACTAATCTTCGCAACATTGTATGCCTTTGTTTACAATTTGTTACCATCCTTAACTTCCTTAGTTAACCGCGGATGGATCATCCTTCTCTTAGAGCTTTTCATTCTCACTAGAATATATCTTTGCTGAGAGTTATCAAATACCTCCTTAAATGTCTACCAGTGCTTAAATACTATCTTATCTTTTACTCAATTTCCCAGTCTACATTATCCAACTCTGTCCTCACACCTTTGTAATTGCCTTTATTTAAGTTCAGCACACTAGTTTGAGACCCAAGTTTCTCACCCTCAAACTGAATTTTAAATTTTAACTTGCTATGATCAGTCTTCCATAATGGATTCTTTACTATGAGATCATTAATTTTATCACAATTTCGAGGACATTTGCTGGGCAAGATATGCGTAAATCCTGCAATCTTGCCCAAGCAAATGTCCTCGCTCCCGATCTGTGGATGATCTGTCAAGCTCCAGCTCCAGCTTGACAGGTCGGAAAAGACGGGTTTCAGCGCCTGCACATTGCGTGCTGAAAACCGGTTTTCCGATGCCTTCCTGCGTGTGTAGAAACATTGTACAGGCCCGAGAGGCCGGGATTTCTGCCGATAGTGTGTGTGTGGGTACCAGTAGCATAAGAGGAGCATGATCCCTCCAGTATAAGTGTAGGGTAGAACGACACCAGAGGAGCATAATGCCTTCTAGTGTAAGTTTAGGGCATCATTATGCAAGAGGAACATGATCACATTTGGTGTAAATATAAGGGCCCACTCTATTGAGGTGCATGATCACCTCCAGTTTAAGTGCAGGGTACCAGTGATACCAAAGAAGCATGATCCCCTCTGGCGTAAGTGTATGGCGCCACTTAACCAGAGCAACATGATCTTCCCCAGTGTATTTGTATGATTTCTCTACACCAGAGAAGCCTGATAGCATCAAGTGGACGATAATAACATCTAGGTTAAGTGTAGGGTACCATTAGGACAAGAGTTTTATGATCACCATTAGTGTAAGTGTAGTGTACCACTGGTTCAGGAGCAGCATGATCCCCTTTTATTGTAAGTGTAGGGGTACCTCTATAGCAGAGGGACATGATCCCCTCTAGTGTAAGTGTAGGGGTAACATTCGTACATGTGGAGCATGAATTCCTCTCATGTAAGTGTCGTGTACCAATGTGCCAGAGGAGCATGATCCCCTCTCGTATTAGCGTAGTGTAACACTGGCACCAGAAGAACATGATTCCCTCTAGTGTAAGTGTAGGGTACCACTATACCAAAGGTGCATGAACTTCTCGCATGTAAGTGTAGGGATATCACTTGCACAAGAGGCACCTTATTGTAAAAGGCCATAAAACGCGACAGCAGAGGCTACGATATGTTGTATGCTGAGAAGTCACGATCTCTAACCGTTTGTTCTTAAGCGGTTCATAAACTAGAAGTATATTGCAATACTATTTACGACAGCAGGATGTTAGAATTGTACGTTTTATTCTATTAAATGACACTTCGGCAAGTAGTTAATTCCTAAAGTAAAAATTTTACCTGATCCAATACTGATCCCTCAAGAATTCAATATCATTGACCTCCTGCACAAATAAATGGTGATTGATCAGTCCTGCTACATTAAGAGGATATAATGGTGCTCAGTATTTTTCGGTTGCTTACCTTGTGCTGCGGCTCCTGATTCTGATTCCAGAAAGTCCAGGTAAGTTTGCTTTGTGAATTCTGCAGGTCAATGATCACACACAGGGTAAAGATCACACACACCTCACAGTCATAAACACGATCTTCAGCCTAATCAGTACAAACCCTCGCCGCCCTGTTATCTGGTGTGGGGCTCGATCTGAATCACACACGTTCTCATTCAATTTGAATCCTTGTGATAAATGTTATCTTTTAACCAAAGTCATGAATTCTTGGTGAGGTTCCAATGACTACATTCCCCCACAGCTCTTCCATCTGCGGTTCTTACGATCCCACAGAGAAACCGGGATCTGTAGCCGGATTCAGTTCCATGTCAACATTTCGATTACATTGCTGTTTATTATCGGAGTATAAAAGGACAGAGATAGCAAGGGACAAAGATCGCTGTTCGTTTATTGGGATGAAATACTCGAGGGAAGGTCACAATGAACTCCCTGAGTTAACAGGTTCATGTTTGGAATTACCCTGCCTTTCGATCATTGACTGTTCTCTTTACCCGATTCTAGCTCTCTGTAAATGTAATTCATTCTGTCACAGCTCTATTAATCCCGGTGTTAAGCTGTTCACACCTGATCCGCATTGCCGTGGAGTTCATCAATACCTGTCACATGACTGGTTATCGGTTATTTTCCATTGGTTATTAACAACGCAGCAATGATTATAAAACCCGGGAGATAGTTTCTAGTTAATAAGTAGCAGTCTGGATTTTGATCAGCATGTTCTCATCCATGAGTATCAAGCTCCGGGTTTCACTGAATGTAAATATGTGCGGTAAATTAACGAACTTTTTGTATAATGGCCAGTTAACTTTTATTTGTGGTGTTTTCAATTCAACTTTACATTTCAGTCATTCAAAAAATATTGGGCGGATTCAATTCATGATGAGACTCAGCAACTCTGACGTGTAAATGCATTTCTTAATTAGCATTTGCTTTCAATCTAATTATTAAAACTATGTAATTGGCCTGTCGCTCCGGACCCGTACGATGTGTGCATTTGTGTAATGTCAAAGTGTCTTTTAACATTTCCAACGCATCCCTGGGCGAAGCGCTTTGGCGGGTAGAGATTTGGGATATTTGCCCAACTCTTGCCCAGCGAATGACCTTCAAGCTCTTACACCTGGTAAAAGCAAATGTAAGGCATGCTTTTAACTGCGTAAGAGTTTCAAAAGATACAAAAATAAAATGTTATCAATATTGTTACATTAAAAACCCTGTCCATTAATGTAATTTTATTTCTACACCAATTAAAACATATTTAAAAAATCAAAAAAATATGTTTCTGTCTAAAACAATTTCAATTAATTCTGTCAATTCAATTTCAATTAATTTTAAATATGTGACATGTTTTCTTATTTATTTAAAATGTTTATATGTTTTGGGGGGTTTCCCCATTCATAGAAATGTTGATCTTCGCACAAACAGAACTCACCATTACTGTGAATGGGGATAGCCATTGTCCGAGGTGGGTCCAGACCACGTGATCCCAGGCTGCTCACAAGTCCCTGGAATTCGTGGGCCCCTACGTTGGACTGCGAATGGAGACCTCGGCCTCAAGTCTATGTTCCTCCAGGACCAGCATTTATTTTCAAAAAAAGATTTTCGCTGGGAGGCTTCCAGCCACAGGAAGTCTCTGACCGTAATTTCTGGACCAAAATTTATACCAACACCTCCGTGTCAGATTCCCCTTCCTCCTTCTTAACTGTCATTCCTGGCTCAGTGGGAAGCCCAGCCTCCTATCAACAAGAGCAGGCATCAATGACCAGAGCCAACACCGCCTTCAGTGCATCAGTGCAGCATTCGGCCGCCTGAGGAAAAGAGTGTTCGAAGACCAGGCCCGCAAAACTGTCATCAAGCTCATGGTCTACAGGGCCATAGTAATACCCGCCCTCCTGTAGGGCCCAGAGACGTGGACCATATACAGTTGACATCTCAAGTCGCTGAAGAAATACCACCAATGATGTCGCTGTAAGATACTACAAATCCTCTGGGAGGACAGATGCACCAACATTACCGTCCTCATCCAGGCCAACATCCCCAGCATTGAAGCAGTGACCACAATTGATCATTCCGCTGGGCAGGCCACATCGTTCACATGCCAGACACGAGACTCCCAAAGCAAGCGCTCTACTCGGAACTCGTCCATGGCAAACGAGCCAAAGTTGGGCAGCGGAACTGTTACAAGGACATCCTCAAAGCTTCCCTGATAAAGTGTGACATCCCCACTGACACCTGGGAGTCCTTGGCCAAAAACCGGCCTAAGTGAAAGAAGTGCATCCAGGAGGACACTGAGCTCCTTGAGTTTCGTCGCCGAGAGCTTGCAGAAATCAAGCGCAGGCAGCAGAAGGAACTTGCGGCAAACCAGGCTCCCTGCCCACCCTTTCCATCAACGAGTATATGTCCCACCTGTGACAGAGACTGTGGCTCTTGTATTGGACTGTACAGCCATCGAAGAACTCATGCTAAGAGTGGAAGCAATTCTTCCACGATTCGGAGGGACTGCCTAAGATGATGATGGATAGCCCTCTCCCCTCTGTGACAGATGGATGTGCAGTGTTGAGGGAGTCCAACAATGTAAGACTTTTCGTCTGCCAAGTGAAAGGTTGAACGGAGGCTCCATCTCCTCTCTCAGTTGGATGTAAAAGATACCATGGCATTATTTCGAACAACAGCAGTGCAATTATCCTCGATGTTCTAGCCAATATTTATCCCTCAATCAACATTACAAAAAAATCAGTGTACATGTTCATTATCATATTGCTGTTTGTGGGAGCCTACTGTGCATAAATTGGCTGCTGGGTTTCCCATATTGCAACAGTGACTCCACTTCAAAAGTACTTCATTTGCTGTAAAGCGCTTTGGGACCTGCTGAGGTCGTGAAAGGCGCTATATAAATGCATCTTTTTCTCGTTTTCTTCGTGCTGCTCCTTCCAGTACTTCATGCCCGGTTCCCCAACTATCCAGCTCCTGAATTCTGATATCTCCTTTCCCTGCCCACCTACCACAATCATAATTCTCCCCTTTGCCTTCCATTCCTCCTGCACAGTGCTTGATTCTGCCCGCGTCCTACAGACGTTCAATTTAATCTCACTGTCCTTTCCCTTTCATGTCTGATTACTGGCCCTGCCCATATTACTGCAAATCTGATTCCACTGATTAATTCATCAATCAGATCTGGAGGATTAAGATTAACTAAATAGAGCATACAACATTAAAGGATTCCGAATTTCATTAAAGTAATATCTGAAAAAAATAAGTTAATAAACAAATTAACTACAAATTGAGCTGAAATCAAGCGAAATCTAATTATCTATATATAATCAAATTTTCAAGTAAATGTATTATATATGTAACTAAAATAATATTACTAAAGTAACAGGCATGGAAGGGAATAGAGAGTGAAAAGCATGTTAAATTTGTGAATGTAAAAATTAGAAATGGCTTGGCAGATTCTGTGTCAGGACTGCCATATGTGGGAATATATGGGCAGAAGGACTGCCTCGGATTGCCACATGGAAACATAGAAATATAGAAATCTACAATACAGAAGGAGGCCACTTCAGCCCATCATGTCCGTGCTGGCCGACAAAGAGTCGCACGGCCCTCAGTCAGCAGCCCTGAAGGCTATATATAAACGTATGAACAATGAACAATGCTGCAAGGTAAAGAGCATCCGGCCCATCCAGTCCCCCCACCCCCCCCCCCCCCCACACACACACACACACACACACAACTGTAACACCCCTTGCACCGTAACATTCTACACTTCACCCCAACCAGAGCCATGTGATCTCCTGGGAGATGCAAAAAAACATGATTAAAAACCCAAGCCAATTCGGGAATAAAATCTGGGAAAATTCCTCTCTGACCCATCCAGGCGATCGAATCTAGTACAGGGGATCACCCTGGCCATATTCGATTCCCTGCAGTATTTACCATCGTATCTGCACCAGCCAACAAGGGTTTATCCAGTCTAATCCCACTTACCAGCTCTCGGTCCATAATGTTGCACGTTACAGCACTTCAAGTGCCTATCCAAGCACATTTTAAATGTGGTGAGCATTTCTGCATCCACCTCCCTGCCAGGCAATGAGTTTCAGACCCCCACAACCCTCTGCGTGAAGAAGTCTCCCCTCAAAACCCATCCGAACTTTCCACTAACCACCTGAAAACTATGCCCTCTCGTAATTGACCCATCCAGCAAGGGAAATGGGTCCTTGCTATCCATTATATTCAGGCGCCTCAAAATGATATACACCTCAATGAGGTCTCCTCCCAGCCTCCTCTGTTCCAATGAGAGCATACCCAGCCCATCCAATCTGTCCTCATAGCTAAGATTCTCCATTCCAGGCAGCATCCTAGTACATCTTCTCTGCACCCTCTATAGTGCAATATTATAATACGGTGACCAGACCTGCACGCAGTACTTCAGCTGTGGCCTAAACAGCGTATTATACAATTTAAGCATACCGTGACTGATGTTGTATTCATTGCCTCGGCCAATAAAGGCAAGCATTCCGTGTGACTTCTTAACCACCTTATCCACATGGCCTGCTAATTTCAGGGATCTGTGGACCAATGGTGGACCTTTGGAGGCGTGGCCTAATCAGTTGGAGCTGTGCTGTTGTGAGAGAAGGAGCTTGCTGCTGAAGCTCCTGTCTGGAAAGCCTGGAGTGAGCCCTGTGAAACAGCCCACGAAGAGGAGGGGGGGCATTCTACATTCCAATCCATCCAGAGGGAGAGGAGGAGAGCAGACAACTCAACAACTTTAATACTGCTACAAAGAGTTGGAGAGAGGGGAAAAATAAACAACTATCCAGTGTGGAAGGAGGGAGAAAATTCATCAACTAAAGGTGGGTATGTTTTGGTGCATTCCCCGAATGACTTTGTTGTATCGGTGGGGGGAGGAAAGAAGACCATTCGAGGGCCGGAACATCGCGGAGGGTGTGTGTGTGTGTGGAAGTGTGTGTGGCGGTCTTGCTTACAGCTAGGCCCCACACACCACTGAAGCACCCCTCTGCCATTGCCCAGCCTGGGATAGCTGGAGCTACCTGGCTGAAGTATTACTAACCACCCTATTTATCATCGTTGGGATTGTGTGCCTAGTTGGCTCCAGCTGCCCCAGGTGAAGACATCTTCTCCCCCCACCCGAAGACCATCTGCAAAGACTGTATATTGTTTTTTTCCATCATCTGGGGAGTGCACCCCAGAAAAACGCCCACCCATCACTGTGAGGGGAGACCTGCCCTCGCAGCTTCCCTCTTTCCCACCCCCCGATCTCTCTTTCTGTCACGCTCTCTGTCTCTCCCCTCTCTCTCTGAGAGCCCCTTTCCTCCTTAAATTAAAGTTAAATTAAGACAACTGAGCAGAGGGAGCAAGCCCCTCCCGATTCGTTAACTAGGGGAGAGGTGTGCCCCATTAAGAGCTCCCTCTGCTCAAAACACCAACGAGGCCAATTAAAAACCATTAAGGCCTGTGACTTTGGGATGGGTGTAGTCCTTAAAGGGACCCGTGATGGCGACCCCATCCACGCCGGTGGCAGGGCCAGCTAAGACGTACGCGCAGGCGGCGTCCACATCCACGGCACCTCCTGCGCCTCCTGCTGCCTTGCCACCATTCAGACTTAGAACAAAAAAACACGGGGTCAAGAGCTACACTCACCCCACAATGAGCATCGAGGAGTGCGTGCGGGCGATGGCTGGGGTAGTCGGCCCCTCGGCCATTGTCGCGGCCTCAGAGATGTCTGGGAAGGCTGTATTCTTCCTGGGGTCGGAGCGGGCGGTGTCCCTGGCCCTCGAAAAGGGGCTCACGGTGGGCGGGACGTTCCTGCCGGTGGACCCTCTCGAGGCCACCGCACAGAGGGTCATCATTTCTAATGTCCCGCACTTTGTTCCCGCTGGGCTCCTCCTCCCTCACCTACACCAACTGGGGGAGGTAAGGTCGGGGATCAACCCCATACCGCTCGGTCTCAGGGAGAGCAGCCTGCGCCACGTGTTCTCCTTCCGCCGCCAGCTCTTTGTCCGGCTGGCACGGGAGGAGACGACGGAGGGATTGTTTAATGTGGTGCACGAGGGGACTGCCTACCGCGTCTTCTGGACGTCGGACGGCGTGCGTTGCCATGCCTGTAGGGAGGTGGGGCACGTTCGCAAGGACTGCCCCGCCTCCAAGGCCACCAAACCACCGAGGGCGGCCAAGGCTGGCGCCGCCGCCACCCCTCCCCCTAGTTGCGTCCGCGTGCCGGGAGCCATGGGTGCGCAGGCATCGTCGGGGGCCTTTGTTTTCACGGCCTCCGGCGGGGGGGAGGGAGAGCGTCCGATCGGAAGGAAGGCGGGGAAGAAGGCAAAACATCTCAAGGCGAGTCCCCTCAGTGCGCCAGACAATTTGTTTACCGCGCTCAGCCCAACCCCGTTACCGGCGAGTGCGGGGTGCCCTGAGCCCGTGCCCGAGCCTTTGACCAATATCACAGAGGGGCTCGGGCACGGGCAAGAAAAGAAAAAGGGGGGAGTGGAGCAGGAGGCCTCGGCAGACATGGAGGTCTCCCTGCCTCCGTGCAGCCCCAGGGACAAAAGTAGGCGCCGCTCCAATGAGGCGGAGGGGGAACAACATCCCTGCGCAGAGGAGTCGGTGCCCGCCGCGTGTCCCGCGTCCCCTACCAGCGCCCCCAAACTGCGCTGTAGGTGAGAGGAGTCTGTCCCCGGGAAGGGTGAGACAGTCGAGGCTGCCCAGCCTCTGCCTCCCGGGGATGGCGTGGAAGATCTGCCTGTCGTGGGGGGCGTGGGGCCAGCGGAGGAATGCGTAGCTGCCGGGTCGAGCGTCCCGGGGACCGAGGCGGGCGGGGCCGAAAAGGCCGAACCTGAGCCCGCCCAGCTATTAACCAACTTCCCCCGGGAGTCGCTCAAACCGGCAGAAACTGAAAATGTTAATAATTTTACAGAACATCCAAACGCTGGGCCGGGGGTGTCGGCGGGGAGGGGGAATAACAACAACCCTCGCCCCCTACTTTGGAGCTGGGGTACTTGGAGGACCTGGAACATTACTTTGACCAGGTCTCTCTGCGTTCCCAGCTCCTGGGGCGGAGGAGGAACCCCTTCCGTTATCGCTTCCTGACCCAGCACCGCTTTTAAAAGAGCCCAGTGGGGACTCCTCTGCCGACGATCCTGGGGGTGGAATCGGGGCAGAGCCAGGGTCGGATGGAGCGGTTGGGATGTTTGCCGTACCTCGTGCGGTCGACGGGCCGGCTGCTGGTGGCGACCTCCCGGAGGGGGACGGGGACTCGGTGGGGGACGAGGGAAAAGATCTCGAGTCCATCGCCAGTGAGGCGGTGGATCTCCTCGTGCCCGCCGCTGAGTCCCCCCTCATTCCTGCAAAGGAACTCCGGGACTTTTTGGCCCAGAGCCAGGGTCGCCGCAAACCGAGCCCATCTGGCCCTGGAAAGATGGTCCGAGCCGGGGCTGCTCGTCGTGTCCGTCTGCGCCGCCGCTAAAACCATGGCCGCGGGCGGGCCCTTATCAAAGGCGCAAGGCCTTGAGCTGCGCCGGCTCAAAAGGTTCCTCCCTGGGCTGCTGGAGGAGTGGAGGTCAACAAACGACTCCACTACCCCCCCCACAATAGGTTAGGTAGAGGTTGCACTATGCTTTTGTCATGAAGATAACCATAGCCAGCTTCAACATCAACGGCGGCAGAGAGACACGCCGTAGATTTAACAATTTTTCACTCCTGCGGGAGGGGAAATATGCGGTGTGCTTCCTGCAAGAAACCCACACCGTTCCGGGAGACGAAGCCACGTGGCTCCTGGAATGGCAAGGAGAGGTCCGCTTGAGCCACCTCACTACCACTGCTTGTGGGGTGGCCATCTTGTTGGCCCCGCATTTTCAGCCGGAGATCTTGGGAGTCGAGGAGCCCGTGCCAGGCCGCTTGCTGCACGTCACGGTTCGCCTGGGGGACGTGCCGCTCCATCTCGTGAACGTGTACGCCCCTCAGCCCGGCCCGCAGCAAACACGCTTCTTCAAAGAAGTGTCCGCTCTTCTTGGCTCCGTCGACGTCGGCGACTGCTTTGTCCTCGGGGGGGATTTTAACTGCACCCGCGAGGCGAGGGACCGCTCCGGTGCCCCGCAGTGCATGATGGCAATGGAGAAGTTGAGGGACCTGGTCGGGTCCTTCGACTTGGTGGACATCTGGCGAAATCTCCATCCCGACTCCAGCGCCTTTATTTGGGTGAGGCCTGGAGTAGGATGGTCCAGAGTCGACTGCCTTTTCGTGTCTCGGGCGTACGTTTCCTGCGTCCCGGCGGCCTCCATGCGGCCGGTGCCGTGTTCGGACCACCACATGTTGTGGGCGGAGGTCGCTTCGCTTCGCGCGAGGACGGGGTCCGCGTACTGGCATTTTAACAACCAGCTGCTGGAGGACGTGCGGTTCCAGGACTCATTCCGTCGATTCTGGTCCGACTGGAGAAGGAAGCTGGGGGGCTTCTCCTCCTTCAGGCTATGGTGGGACGTGGGCAAGGCTCACGTCCGCGTCTTCTGTCAAGACTACGCGAGGGGGTCGTCCAAGAGGCGGGCGGCCAGGGTCGGGCGCCTAGAAAAAGAGGTGCTCGACCTGGAGTCCCGTCTCAGTCAAGTCGTCGAGGACCCGGCCCTGCGGATGGTGTACGAAGCGAAGAAGGCCGCGCTGAAGGACCTGCAGCTCGTCGGGTCCCGAGGCGCGTTCGTGAGGTCGTGGATCCGGTTCCTGTGGGATCTGGACCGCGGCTCCCCCTTCTTCTACTCGCTGGAAAAAATACAGAGTGTCCGTAAGCAACTCTTGACGCTACTGGCCGACGACGGCTCTCTCGTCTCGGATCCGGAGGGCGTCAACAACAGGGCCCGTGAATATTACGGGGCTCTGTTCTCTCTGGAGCCGTCCAGCGAGGAAGCGCATAGAGTTTTGTGGGAGGACTTGCTGAAGGTCGGCCCGGAGGGCGCCGAAAATCTGGAAGCTCCGCTAAGCCTGGCGGAGCTGACCGGCGCCCTCGACCGGCTCTCGAGGGGAAAAGCCCCGGGACTGGACGGGCTGACCGTGGAGTTCCACAGGGCGTTCTGGGACGTCCTGGGGGGCGACTACACGCGGGACCTGGGGGAAAGTCTGGCGACCGGGGAGATGCCCCTCTCTTGGCACAGGGCAGACATCGTCCTGCTGCCTAAGAAGGGCGATCTCCGCCTGCTTAAGAACTGGCGCCCGGTCTCCCGCCTCAGCACGGACTACAAAATCTTCGCCAGGTCGATGTCTGCTCGCCTTGGCGCCGTGCTGGACCACATGATCCACCCCGACCAGTCCTACACGTTCCCGGGCCGGACAATCCACGATAACATCCATCTGGTCCGGGACCTCATCCATCATTCCCAGGAGGCTGGTCTGTCGGTCGCCTTCCTATCTCTCGACCAAGAGAAGGCGTTCAACAGGGTGGATCACGACTATCACTCTGCGTGCTTTCGGGTTCGGGACGCATTTCGTCGCCCGGATCCGACTTTTGTACGCCGCCGCGGAGTGTCTGATAAAGGGTAACAGGTCCTTGATGGCGCCCCTTCGCTTTGGGAGAGGGGTGCGCCAGGGATGCCCCATATCCGGCCAGTTATATGCCATCTGCGTGGAGCCTTTCCTGCGCCTCCTGCGGACGAGGTTGACGGGACTGGCTCTGCAAGGGCCGGGCGTGGAGGTCGTCCTCTCAGCTTACGCCGATGACGTGCTCCTCGCGGTAGAGGATCCCGCTGACCTGCGGAGGATGCGTGAGTGCCAGGAGATTTACTCGGCCGCATCCTCCGCCAGAATCAATTGGGGAAATGTTCCGGACTCCTGGTGGGTCAGTGGCGGGTGGACTCACTGCCGGAGGACCTCAGGCCTTTTGCCTGGAGCACGACCCATCTCCTTTATCTGGGAGTCTACCTTAGCCGCGACGAGGAAGCCTGGCCGGCAAACTGGCAGGAGCTGGAGGCCAAGGTCGCCGCTTGCCTAGGGCACTGGACAGGACTGCTCCGAGTGCTGTCCTACAGGGGTCGAGCGCTAGTCATAAACCAGCTGGTGGCCGCCATGTTGTGGTACCAGCTGGTCACTTTGACCCCTCCCCCTGCGTTTGTCACCAAGATACAGAAGAAGCTGGTGGACTTCTTCTGGAACAACAGGAAGCACTGGGTCTCTGCCGCGGTCTTGAGTCTCCCGCTTGGGGAGGGCGGTCAGTCGTTGGTGTGCGTCAGCACCCAGCTCGCGACTTTCCGTCTTCAGACCCTGCAGCGATACCTTTACGTCGAGCCCCCTCCCAGGTGGCGTGCTCTGGCGACGTATTTCTTCCGCCAACAGCACGGCCTCAACTACGACACGCAGCTCTTTGTGAGCTTGGGGGGCGTCAGGACCGCCTTCCAGGAGCTGCCTGTCTTTTACAAGGAACTCACCAGGGTCTGGAACAAAGTCACCACCAAGCGCAGCTCTCCACCGGCTGGAGTGGCGGCTGTCCTGCAGGAGCCGCTGCTCGGGAATCTGTACCTCCACGACCGAGGTTTTAAGTGGCGGTCGGACGAGAGGGCTGTGGCTGGTTTGATGTGACCAGGGTCAGGGACCTGCTCGATGGTGGAGGAGCGGGCTGGATGGCGCCAGACACGCTGGCGCAGCGCCTAAATTCGGCCAACGCACGCCGCATGGCCGATGCCATCGAGACGCTAAAAACAGCTCTGTGCCCTGACTCTGTGAGGTGCATCGAGGAGGCTCAAGCACGTGGGGAGATCCCGTCCAAACTGTCCCCCATCCGGACGGAATTCCTCATTGGCGCCAAACCCCGGAACCTCCCTTGGGAGCCGGTGCCTCACAACTTGAGCCGGCTCGGGGAAATCCCCTCCGTGCCTTTCAGTTCCACGCAGAGGGGTTTCCTGTACGGGCTGCTCCTGCACATTCTCAACTTTGCCATCCTCGCCTGCCATCCGGACATGCCATGGCATACCATCTTGCCATCCGGAGGAGGCGGGGATCCCCGATGGAGGGCACTCTACGCGGGAGTCCTCCCAGTATTTATCGGGGTCTTGGCCTGGAGGGTGGTGCATGGAGCAGTGCCGTGCAATAAATTTTTAAGCCGGTTCACGGGCTCCCAGGCTGCCTGCAATTTCTACGGTCTGGAAGAGTCCGTGTTCCATGTTTTTACCTAATGCATGAGGTTGTAGCCCCTGTTTTATTATTTAAAGGGGCTGCTCCTGAAATTCTGGCTGCACTTCAGTCCCACACTCCTGATCTTTGGGCACCCTATGTGGAGGGGAGCGGGCAGGTCCGAGGGCCTCCTCGTAGGACTGCTCCTGGGCATGGCCAAGGGTGCCATCAGCCGGTCCAGGCAGCGGGCGGTCGAGGGGGTCAATCAGCCTGACTGCCTGCCTCTCTTCCGCGCATACATCCGTGCCAGGGTGTCCTTGGAGATGGAGCATGCGGTGTCCACCGGTACGCTCGCGGCCTTCCGCGCGAGGTGGGCACCGGAGGGACTGGAGTGCATCATCACACCCGGCAACCAAATTTTAATTTGATTTAATGTTTTAAAGTTTAATTTGTTTTAATTGCCGGTGTTTTTAGTGTCCCCCTCCCCTTTTATAGGGGGCACTTGGAGGGAAAAAAAATATATGGATTTAGTGCCCCAAAAAACTTTAAAAATAAACAAAAACACCAAAAAAACAAAAAAGAAACACACAAAAAGGGCCTTGTAAATGTTTGGTTTGCGCCCCAGATCGGGGGGCACGATTTAAGGATTCATGTTTCAGTTTCCTCTCAAAAGAGTTCTGTGGACCAATGGTGGAGCTTTGGAGGCGTGACCTATTCAGTTGGAGCTGTGCTGTGGTGAGAGAAGGAGCTTGCTGCTGAAGCTCGTGTCTGGTAAGCCTGGAGTGAGCCCTGTGAAACAGCCCAGGAAGAGGAGGAGGGGGCTTTCTAGATTCCAATCCATCCAGAGGGAGAGGAGGAGAGCAGAAAACTCAACAACTTTAATACTGCTACAAAGAGTTGGAGAGAGGGGAAAAATAAACAACTATCCAGTGTGGAAGGAGGGAGAAACTTCATCAACTAAAGGTGGGTGTGTTTTGGTGCATTCCCCGAAAGACTTTGTTGTATCGGTGGGGGGAGGAAAGAAGACCATCTCGAGGGCCGGAACTTCGCGGAGGTGTGTGTGTGTGGAAGTGTGTGTGGGGGTCTTGCTTACAGCTAGGCCCCACACACCTCTGAAGCACTCCGCCCCCATTGCCTAGCCAGGGATTTCTGGAGCTACCTGGCTGAAGTATTACTAATCACCCTATTTAACATCGTTGGGAGTGTGTGCCTAGGTGGCTCCAGCTGCCCCAGGTGAAGACATCTTCTCCCCCCACCCGAAGACCATCTACAAGGACTGTGTCTTGTTTTTTTTCCATCATCTGGGGAGTGCACCCCAGAAAAACGCCCATCCATCGCTGTGAGGGGAGACCTGCCCTCGCAGCTTCCCTCTTCTCCCCCCCCCCCCGCTCTCTCTCTGTCACTCTCTCTGTCTCTCCCCTCTCTCTCTGAGAGCCCCTTTCCTCCTTAAATTAAAGTTAAATTAAGACAACTGAGCAGAGGGAGCAAGGCCCCTCCCCATTCATTTATTCGGGGAGAGGTGTGCCCCATTGAGAGCTCCTTCTGCTCAAACACCAACGAGGCCAATTAAAGACCATTAAGGCCTGTGACTTTGGGGTGGGTGTAGCCCTTAAAGGGACCCCGTGATGGCGACCCCATCCACACCGGTGGCAGGGCCAGCTAAGACGTACGCGCATGCAGCGTCCACATCCACGGCGCCTCCTGCGCCTCCTGCTGCCCTGCCACCATTGAGACTGATAACAAAAAAACATGGGGTCAAGAGCTACACACACCCCACAATAAGCATCGAGGAGTGCGTGCAGGCGATGGCTGGGGTAGTCGACCCCTCGGCCATTGTCGCAGCCTCCAAGATGTCTGGGAAGGCTGGTACTCTCCCTGGGGTCGGAGCAGGCGGTGTCGCTGGCCCTCGAATAGGGGCTCACGGTGGGCTGGACGTTCCTGCCGCTGGACCCTCTCGAGGCCACCGCGCAGAGGGTCATCATTTCTAACGTCCCGCCCTTTGTTCCCGCTGGGCTCCTCCTCCCTCACCTACACCAACTGGGGGAGGTAAGGTCAGGGATCAACCCCATACCGCTCGGCCTCAGGGAGAGCAGCCTGCGCCACGTGTTCTCCTTCCGCCGCCAGCTCTTTGTCCAGCTGGCGCGGGAGGAGACGACAGAGGGAAGTTTTAACGTGGTGCACGAGGGGACTGCCTACCGCGTCTTCTGGACGCCGGACGGCGTGCGGTGCCATGCCTGCAGGGAGGTGGGGCACGTTCGTAAGAACTGCCCCGCCTCCAAGGCCGCCAAACCACCGAAGGCGGTGAAGGCTGGCGCCGCCGCCACCCCTCCTCCTAGTAGCGTCCGCGTGGTGGGAGCTGTAGGTGCGCGGGCATCATTGGGGGCCTTTGTTTTCATGGCCTCCGGCGGCGGGGAGGGAGAGCGTCCGGCGGGAAAGAAGGCACGGAGGAAGGCGAAACATCTCGAGGCGGTTCCCATCAGTGCGGCAGACAGTTTGAACACCGCGCTCAGACCAACCCTGACACCGGCGAGCGCCGGGTGCCCTGAGCCCGTGCCCGAGCCCTTGACCAATATCACAGAGGGGCTCGGGCGCGGGCAAGAAAAGAAAAAGGGGGGGTGGAGCGGGAGGCCTCGGCAGACATGGAGGTCTCCCTGCCTCCGCGCACCCCCAGGAACAAAAGGAGGCGCCGCTCCAATGAGGCGGAGGGGGAACAACATCCCTCCGCGGAGGAGTCGGTGCCCGCCGCATGTCCCGCGTCCCCTACCATTGCCCCCAAACTGCGCCGTAGGCGAGAGGAGTCTGTCCCCGGGGAGGGTGGGGCAGTCAAGGCTGCCCAGCCTCTGCCTCCCCGGG
This sequence comes from Pristiophorus japonicus, assembly GCF_044704955.1. Classification (NCBI taxonomy): domain Eukaryota; kingdom Metazoa; phylum Chordata; class Chondrichthyes; family Pristiophoridae; genus Pristiophorus; species Pristiophorus japonicus. Next base: position 198,960,947 of record NC_091985.1, on the reverse strand, counting down.
ATGGCGTGGAAGATCTGCCTGTCGTGGGGGGTGCGGGGCTAGCGGAGGAATGCATTGCCGCCGGGTCGAGCGTCCCGGGGACTGAGATGGGCGGGGCCGAAAAGGCCGAACCTGTGCCCGCCCAGCCTTTATCCAACTTCCCCTGGGACTTGCTCGACTCGGCAGAAACTGAAAATGTTAATAATTTTACAGAACATCCACACGCTGGGCCGGGAGTGGCGGCGGGGAGGGGGAAGAACAACAACCCTCGCCCCCTACTTTGGAGCTGGGGTACTTGGAGGATCTGGAGAATTTCTTTGGCCGGGTCTCTCCGGGTGCCCGGGCTCCTGGGGCAGAGGAGGAACCCCTTACGCTGTCGCTTCCTGACGCAGCACCGTTTTAAAAAGAGCCCAGTGGGGACTCCTCTGCCGACGATCCTGGGGGTGGGATCGGGGCAGAGCCAGGGCCGGATGGAGCGGCCGGGCCGTTTGCCGTACCTCGTGCGGTCGACGGGCCGGCTGCTGGCTGTGACCTCCCGGAGGGGGACGGGGACTCGGTGGGGGACGAGGGAGAAGATCTCGAGTCCATCGCCAGTGAGGCGGTGGATCTCCTCGTGCCCGCCGCTGAGGCCCCCTCATTCCTGCAAAGGAACTCCGGGACTTTTTGGTCCAGAGCCAGGGTGGCCGCAACCGAGCCCATCTGGCCCTGGAAAGATGGTCCGAGCCGGGGCTGCTCGTCGCGTCCGTCCGCGCCGCCGCTAAAACCATGGCCGCGGATGGGTCCTTATCAAAGGCGCAAGGCCTTGAGCTGCGCAGGCTCAAAAGTTTCCTCACTGGGCTGCTGAAGGAGTGGAGGTCAACAAACGACTCCACTCGCCCTCCCCCACAAAAGGTTAGGTAGAGGTTGCACTATGTTTTTGTCATGAAGATAACCATAGCCAGCCTCAACTTCAACGGCGGCAGAGAGGCACACCGTAGATTTAACAATTTTTCACTCCTGCGGGAGGGGAAATATGTGGTGTGCTTCCTGCAAGAAACCCACACCGTTCCGGGAGATGAAGCCACGTGGCTCCTGGAATGGCAAGGAGAGGTCCGCATGAGCCACCTCACTACCACTTCTTGTGGGGTGGCCATATTGTTGGCCCCCGCATTTTCAGCCGGAGATCTTGGGAGTCAAGGAGCCCGTGCCAGGCCACTTGCTGCACGTAACGGTTCACCTGGGGGACGTGCCGCTCCATCTCGTGAACGTGTACGCCCCTCAGCCCGGCCCGCAGCAAACGCGCTTCTTCGAAGAAGTGTCCGCTCTTCTTGGCTCCGTCGACGTCGGCGACTGCATTGTCCTCGGGGGGGGATTTTAACTGCACCCTTGAGGTGAGGGACCGCTCCGGTGCCCCGCAGAGCATGACGGCGATGGAGAAGTTGAGGGACCTGGTCGGGTCCTTCGACTTGGTGGACGTCTGGCGAAATCTCCACCCCGACTCCAGCGCCTTTACTTGGGTGAGGCCTGGAGTAGGATGGTCCATAGTCGACCGCCTTTACGTGTCTCGGGCGTACGTTTCCTGCGTCCCGGCGGCCTCCATGCGGCCGTTGCCGTGTTCGGACAAACACCTGGTGTGGGCGGAGCTCGCTTCGCTCCGCGCGAGGACGGGGTCCGCGTACTGGCACTTTAACAACCGGCTGCTGGAGGACGTGCGTTTCCAGGACTCGTTCCGTCGTTTCTGGGCCGACTGGAGAAGGAAGCTGGGGGGCTTCCCCTCCTTGAGGCTATGGTGGGACGTGGGCAAGGCTCATGTCCGCGTCTTCTGTCAAGAGTACATGAGGGGGTCGACCAAGAGGCGGGCGGCCTGGGTCGGGCGCCTAGAAAAAGAGGTGCTCGACCTGGAGTCCCGTCTCGGTCAAGTCGTCCGGGACCCGGCCCTGCGGACGGTGTACGAAGCGAAGAAGGCCGCGCTGAAGGACCTGCAGCTCGTCGGGTCCAGAGGCGCGTTCGTGAGTCGCGGATCCGGTTCCTGCGGGATCTGGACCGTGGCTCCCACTTCTTCTACTCGCTGGAAAAAAGACAGAGTGTCCGTAAGCAGCTCTTGACGCTGCTGGCCGACGACGGCTCTCTCGTCTTGGATCCGGAGGGCGTCAACAGCAGGGCCCGTGAATATTACGGGGCTCTGTTCTCTCCGGAGCAATCCAGCGAGGAAGCGAGTAGAGTTTTGTGGGAGGATCTGCCGAAGGTCAGCCCGGAGGGCGCCGAAAATCTGGAAGCTCCGTTAAGCCTGGCAGAGCTGACCGGCGCCCTCGACCGGCTCTCGAGGGGAAAAGCCCCGGGGCTGGACGTGCTGACCGTGGAGTTCCACAGGGCATTCTGGGACGTCCTGGTGGGCGACTATGCGCGGGTCCTGGGGGAAAGTCTGGCGACCGGGGAGATGCCCCTCTCTTGGCGCAGGGCCTAGAAGGGCGATCTCCGCCTCCTTAAGAACTGGCGTCCGGTCCCCGTCCTCAGCACGGACTACAGAATCTTTGCCAGGGCGATGTCTGCTCGACTACATGATCCACCCCGACCAGTCCTACACGGTCCTGGGCCGGACAATCCACGATAACATCCATCTGGTCCGGGACCTCATCCATCATTCCCAGGAGGCTGGTCTGTCGGTCGCCTTCCTATCTCTCGACCAAGAGAAGGCATTCGACAGGTGGATCACGACTATCTGTTCAGAACTCTGCGTGCTTTCGGGTTCAGAATGCATTTCGTCACCCGGATCCGACTTTTGTACGCCCCCGCGGAGTGTCTGATAAAGGTTAACGGGTCCTTGACGGCGCCCCTTCGCTTTAGGAGAGGGGTGCGCCTGGGATGCCCCATGTCCGGCCAGTTATATGCCGTCTGCGTGGAGCCTTTCCTGCGCCTCCTGCGGACGAGGTTGACGGGACTGGCTCAGCAAGGGCCGGGCGTGGAGGTCGTCCTCTCGGCTTACGCCGATGACGTGCTCCTCGCGGTAAAGCATCCCGCTGACCTGCGGAGGATGCGTGAGTGCCAGGAGATTTACTCGGCCGCATCCTCCGCCAGGATCAACTGGGAGAAATGTTCCGGACTCCTGGTGGGTCAGTGGCGGGTGGACTCCCTGCCGGAGGACCTCAGGCCTTTTGCCTGGAGCACGACGCATCTCCTCTATCTGGGAGTCTACCTTAGCCCCGACGAGGAAGCCTGGCCGGCGAACTGGCAAGAGCTGGAGGCCAAGGTCGCCGCTTGCCTAGGGCGCTGGACAGGACTGCTCCGAGTGCTGTCCTACAGGGGTCGAGCGCTAGTCATAAACCAGCTGGTGGCCGCCATGTTGTGGTACCGGCTGGTCACTTTGACCCCTCCCCCTGCGTTTGTCACCAAGATACAGAAGAAGCTGGTGGACTTCTTCTGGAACAACAGGAAGCACTGGGTCTCTGCCGCGGTCTTGAGTCTCCCGCTTGGGGAGGGCGGTCAGTCGTTGGTGTGCGTCAGCACCCAGCTCGTGACTTTCCATCTTCAGACCCTGCAGAGATACCTTTACGTCGAGCCCCCTCCCAGGTGGCGTGCTCTGGCGACGTATTTCTTCCGCCAGCAGCACGGCCTCAACTACGACACGCAGCTCTTCTTTGTGAGCTTGGGGAGCATCAGGATCGCCTTCCAGGAGTTGCCTGTCTTTTACAAGGAACTCACCAGGGTCTGGAACAAAGTCTCCACCAAGCGCAGCTCTCCACCGGTTGGAGTGGCGGCTGTCCTGCAGGAGCCGTGGCTCGGGAATCCGTACCTCCACGACCGAGGTTTTAGGTGGCGACGGACGAGAGGGCTGTGGCTGGTGAGGTGACCAGGGTCAGGGACCTGCTCGATGGCGGAGGAGCGGGCTGGATGGTGCCAGACACGCTGGCGTGGTGCCTAAATTCGGCCAAAGTCCGCCGGGTGTCCGATGCCATCGAGACGCTAAAAACAGCTCTGGGCCCTGACTCCGTTAAGTGCATCGAGGAGGCTCAAGCACGTGGGGAGATCCCGTCCGAACTGACCCCCGTCCGGACGGAATTCCTCATCGGCGCCAAACCCCGGAACCTCCCTCGGGAGCCGGCGCCTCACAACTTGAGCCGCCTCGAGGAAATCACCTCCTTGCCTTTCAGTTCCGCGCGGAGGGGTTTCCTGTACGGGCTGCTCCTGCACAGTCTCAACTTTGCCATCCTCGCCTGCCGTCCGGAGACGCCATGGCGTACCATCTTGCCGTCCGGAGGAGGCGGGCATCACCGATGGAGGGCACTCTACACGGGAGTCCTCCCACTATTTATCGGGGACTTGGCCTGGAGGGTGGTGCACGGAGCAGTGCCATGCAACAAATTTTTAAGCCGGTTCACGGGCTCCCAGGCCGCCTGTAATTTCTGCGGCATGGAAGAGTCCGTGTTCCATGTTTTTATGGAATGCACAAGGTTGCAGCCCCTGTTTTATTATTTAAAGGGGCTGCTGCTGAAATTCTGGCTGCACTTCAGTCCCACACTCCTGATCTTTTGGCACCCTGTGTGGAGGGGAGCGGGTAGGTCCGAGGGCTGCTCCTGGGCACGGCCAAGGGTGCCATCAGCCTGTCCAGGCAGCGGGCGGTCGAGGGGGCCGTTCAACCTGACTGCCTGCCTCTCTTCCGCGCGTACATCCGCGCCAGGGTGCCCTTGGAGATGGAGCACGTGGTGTCCACTGGTACGCTCGCGGCCTTCCGCGAGAGGTGGGCACCGGAGGGACTGGAGTGCATCATCATGCCCGGCAACCAAATTTTAATTTGATTTTATGTTTTAAAGTTTAATTTGTTTTAATTGCCGGTGTTTTTAGTGTCCCCCTCCCCTTTTATAGGGGGCACTTGGAGAAAAAAAAATATGGATTTAGTGCCCAAAAAAACTTTAAAAAAAACAAAAACACAAAAAAAACCCCAAAAAAACACAAAAAAGGGCCTTGTAAATGTTTGGTGTGCCCCCCTGATCGGGGGGACACGATTTAAGGATTAATTTTTCAGTTTCCTCCCAAAAGAGTTCTGCGGAAAAGTCCTTTTGTTCTTCTACACTTTTAAGTGGCCTACCGCTTAATGTGTATACCCTTTCCTTATTAGCCCTCCCCAAGTGTATTACCTCACACTTCTCCAAATTAAATTCCATTTGCCACTGTTCTGCCCACCAGACCCGATGTCCTCCTTCAGTCCATCACTTTCCTCTTCATTATCAACCACACAGCCAATTTTAGTGTTATCTGCAAACTTCTTAATCATAATCTCTATATTCAAATCTAGATCATTGATGTATACCACAAAAAGCAAGTATTGAGCACTGCATAACCCCACTGGAAACATATTCCAGCCACAAAAACATCCATCAACCATTACCCTTTGCTTCCTACCGCTTAGCCAATTTCGGATACAACTTACCACTTTGTCCTGGATCCCATGGGTTTAACCTTCGTGATCAGTCTACCAAGTGGGATCTTATCAAAAGCTTTACTAACGTTCATATACACTACATCATATGTACTGCCCTCATCGACCCTCCTGATCACCTCATCAAAAAATTCAGTCACGATCTTCCCTTAACAAATGCATGTCGACTCTCCCTAATTAATCCTTCACTTTCTAAATGTAGATTTATCCTGTCTTTCAGGACTTGTTCCAATAATTTTCCCACCACTGAGGTTAGGCTGTAATTACTCGGCCTATCCCTTTCTCCCTTCTTAAACAAGGCTACCACATTAGCAGTCCTCCGGCACCATGCTCACATCCAAAGAGGACTGGAAAATGATGGTCAAGGCCTCTGCTATTTTCTCTGTTACTTTGCTCAGCAGCCTGGGATGCATTTCATCCGGACCTGGGATCTTATCTACTTTCAAAGCTGCTAAACCTCTTAATACTTTCTCTCTCGCTATGTTTATTTCATCGAGAATTTCACACTCCTCCTCGATAGCAATATCTGCATTGTCCCTTTCCTTTGTGAAAACAGATGCACAGTATTCATTAAGAACCATACCAACATCTTCCACCTCCACACAAAGATTACCCTCATGGTCACTAATAGGCACTACCTTTTCTTTAGTTAGCCTCTTGCTCTTAATATATTTCCAGAACATCTTTGGGTTTTCCTTAATTTTACTTGCCAAGAATTGTTCATGCTCTTTCTTAGCATTCTTAATATAATTTTTGATTTTACCTCCGAACTTTCTATGTTCCTCCAAAGGTTCTAAAGTATTTCGCCATCGGTATATGACATAAGCTTACCTTTTTTTCTTTATCCTCCTTTGTAAGTCCTTAGACATCCAGTGGGCTCTAGAATTGTTATTCCGACCCTTTTTCTTTAAGGCCACGTATTTGGCTTGAGCCCTCCGGATATCCTCACTGACTGTTCTGACACTGATTTATCCAAAGGTAGCTGTTTCCAGTCCACTGTGGCCAAATCACTCCTCAACTTCCAAAGTTAGCTTTTCCCCAATGTAGTAGTTTTATTCCTGATCTACTCTTGTCCTTATCCATAACTAATTGAATCTGACTGAATTATGGTCACTGGCACCCGAGTGCTCTCCCATTAATACCCGTGAAACCTGCCCAGCTTCATTCACCAAAACTTAATCCAAAACTGCCCCCTTTCGTGTTTGGCTTCTTACATACTGACTAAAAAAGTTCTCTTGAATGCATTTTAAGAATTCTGCACCTTCTATACCCTTCACACTTTATTTGTCTCAATCAATATTATGATAGTTACAAAACCCAACTATTACTGCCCTATGCTTTTTGGACTTCACAGAAATGTGCCTAAGTATTTGCTCCTCTCTCTCTCTCCCACTGTTTGGAGGTCTATAATACACACCCAGCAGTGTGATCACCTTTTTTTATTTTGCAATTCGACCCATATGGTCTCATTTGATGATTCCTCCGACATATCATCCCTTCTATCCACTGTAATAGTTTCTTGATTCAATAGCGCGACTCCCTCCCCCTTTTTACCTCCCTCTCTGTCTTACCTTAAAATCCTATTACCATGAATATTGGGCTGCCGAACTTGCCACTCTTTCAGCCATGTCTCTGTAATGGCTATAATGTCATACTCCTAAATATCTACCTGTGCTTTAGCTCATCCGCCTTATTCGCTATACTCCTTGCTTTAAAGTATATACCATTTAGCACAGGAAGACCCCCTTGATTACTATTTACTAACCCTTATTTCATCTGTCTTACAGATTCACTTTCTAAATTCTTGCTATCCAATTTGAGCATTACTTCCTTCCCTATTGACTTCGTTCTCAGGTTCCCATCCCCCTGCCAAGCTAGTTTAAACTCTCCGCAATAGCACTAGCAAAACTTCCCGCAAGTTTATTGGTTCCAGCGCTGTTGAGGTGCAACCCCTTGGGTTTGTACAGGTCCCATCTCCCCCATAAATGATCCCAATGCCTCAGTAATTTAAAACTATCCCTCCTATACCAACTCTCCAGCCACACGGTCATCCTCTCTATCATTCTAATCTTATACTCATTAGCACGTGACACCGGTCGTAACTCAGACATTACTACCTTTGAGGTCCAACACTTTAATTTTGCTCCTAGCTCCCTAATTTTTAGCTGCAGGATCTCACCCCTCTTGCTATCGATGTTGTTGGTCCCGATATGGACCACGACCTCCAGAATGCCCTGTGTCCACTCTGTGACATCCTTGACCCTGGCACCAGAAAGGCTCCATACCCCATCCTGGAGTCACATCTACGGCCACAGAAAGAACTCTCTGTTCCCCTTTATATTGAATCTCCTACCACTACAGCTCTTATTCCTTGTCCCCGCCCCCCCCCACCCCGCCTCCTGTGCGACTTAGCAACCTGTGGTGCCTTCGACTTGGCTCTGGCTGCACTCCCCAGAGGCACGATCACCCTCACCAGTGCTCAGAAGAGAATATCGGTTGGAAAGCGAGATGAACTCACGTGAGGACCCCTGAACTACCTGCCGAGTGTTCTTACTATGTCTGGTGGTTACCCACTTCGCTTCTACCTGCATGCTTTTAATCTGCGGGGTGACCACCTCCTAAAACGTGCTATCCACTTAGATACCAGTCTCGTGGATGCACTGAATTGACTCCAGCTGCCGCTCAAGCTCAGAAATGTGGAGCTCCAGTATTTGAAGCTGGAGACACCTCCTGCACACATGGTTGTCTGGGCTGTGAGAAGCGTCCAGGAATTCTCACAAGCCGCAGGATGTACACTCCACAGGACTGAGCTGCCCTGCCATCCCTCTAATTAGACTTAGCTAATTAAATTCTAATTAAAAATTAATCTGCAGTAAATATCTCTGCTAGTGCAATTCCGGCTCAGAGTCTTTGAGCTAGAGTCCGAGGTAGAGACATTACATTTCATAAAGGAGGGGGAAGACTTTTTGCATAGATTTTGCCAGAGTGCACTCACACACCAGCGGAAAGGACAGGTGCAGGAAGCGAGAGTGTAACTGTTAGTCAGCAGGATAAGAGAAGCCAACGGGAGATAGAGAAGGAGGTCCAGCAGACATGGGTCCTGTCCAATAGATACCTGTGAGGATATGGATACAGACTGTGGGGTGGACAACCTGAATGCTAACCATGGCAACGTGGAGCAGGTGGCTGCCTGAGTGGGGGTTAGCAGTATTGAATGCTTGCAGTTACAGGATATTCGATAATTGCAGTAACAGGGTATTCGATAATTAGGGGCAGAGCTGGTGTCCTCTGAAGTCCTGACTGAGAATCCGGAAGGAAGAAGACAATAAAAGCATCACAGTAACAGATAATCAAATGGACATAGGGAGAGGGAATATAAACAATCAATATCACTGGAAAAAATGTACTAGGCAAACTAATGGGACTAAAGGTGGAAAAAACCCTGACCTGATGGGATAGGTTATGACTCATAGCAGAGGACCAAGGCCACCTCTTGGTTAATTGTAGAGGAAACACTAGTAGCAGAGGAGCACGAGAAACTCCAGCTTAAGTGTAGGGATACTATTCGTACATGAGGTGTATTTTCACCTCGAGTAGAAATATAGTGCACCTCTAGTACGATTGGAGTACAGTCACATCTACTCTAAGTTTATGGTACAAGAGTACCAAACGAGCACTGTCACCTCTAATCTGTAATTGTAAGACACTAATAATACCGGCACTGAAAAGGTAATGTTTTTAATTCGTTCCTGGGAGTTGATTGTCGCTGTCAAGGCCAGCGTTTATTGCCCATCGCTAATTGTCCCTGAGACAACTAATTGGCTTGCTAGGCCATTTCCTAGTCGAGTATCTTTAGCACCTGAGAAGTATGGTTACCTCTAGTGTCAGTGCAAAGGTACCACAAGTATAGGCGGAGCATCCTCCTCCTGAGTCAAACTGTTAAATTTGGAACTAGTAACAGAGTAGCTCTGTCACCTTTAGTGGAAGTGTATCGTACCAGTAGTAACTGTGGAGCATTGTCCCCTCTAATGTTAGGGTAGGAATAGCACTATAAAGAAGGGGATGTTCACCTCCAGTGTAAGTGTTGGTTGCCACCAGTACTGGAGGAGCATGGTCACAACTAGTGCTGCAAGACTGGAGTAATCACCAATGCTGCAGGAGTGGATTCACTGACTGTTCTGCAAGGCTTGGAATAGTTTCACTGAGTCCAGAGCTGGGTCACGACGATTAGTGCCAGGGGAGGTGACTTCGCCAGTCCTACAGGAAGAAGCTCAGCACCAGCTCTGGGAAATTCAACTTTCAATCCTGAAGAATGGTTTCTTTTTAACTGTCCAATAACCATTTCACAATTTATCTCAATTTGAAGAGTCCGGCAAAAACAACTTGCCTGAGTCTATTTGTTAAATCACCATGACTAATGCTAATGATGATATAACCTGATTAACTCGCTGGAGAATGGTGCATTGGCCAGAGACTTTGAACGCCAACAGAATTCATCCAATCTCACAGAAAATGGAGCAACCAACTGTTCTGCCAATAAAAGTGATTTACTACCCGATTCTCGCAGCCGTCAGTGTCCTCTTTGAGCGTTTTTAACCTGTTTGTTGTTAATTGCTGTTAATTGTTTCACTGCACATGCAGCATGTTGGGCAAGATAACGGGTTTCCCTGATGGCTGCTTTGTATCATGAGCATTTATCTGAACCAACTGGTGAAGCGTGTGTCTGCTCTCCCTGCTTTCCCCTAAATGTGATAACGTCACTGATGTTATAATGTTCTTCGAAGGTTCAACACAAGGATTTTAGTGGATTTCCAGACCATCTTGTCACCCCGTGCAGAATGAGCGATGTGGCAGCTCATTAAAATGTGTGGGTCGGTTGCCAGGTAATGGCTCCAATACTAATTCTGTTCTCACACTGCTCCATGTTGATGATCACACCAAATGGAGTAAAATGCTCTCAACAGGCATCTGCTGATATATTTCAATCACACACTGCATCAGTATTTAGCTCCTCTCTCTCGTTCTTACGGCGAACTTGGTGACAATCCTGATTCTCTCCCATGGAAACTGAGCCTTTCCAAGTGTATCTCTGTCTACATGGCAGTCATAGCAACGGCAGATCTACTGGTCATCGAAGTACTGGTGTATTCTATTTTCACTTATCATTTCCCACAATCATTCCTGTCCCCCATTCCTGTGTGGTGGGCAGTTCTCTATTGACTGCTGTGGCCCTCGATTTGTCTGCCTGGTACACCGCCTCCTTCACCTTTGACCGATTTGTAGTGATCTGCTACCAGAAGTTCAAAACAAAATATTGCACCCAGAGAACTGTGGCCGCGGTGATAAAAACATTGTCCATTTTCATCGTTGTAAAGGACATCCCCATTTTGTTTGTCAATGAAGCTGAATGAATATTTAACAAGGTGCAGTGGGGCTGCCGGACAAATGTGGCTTTTTCCTCCTTACCTGTGGCAATACCGTACTCCTGGTCCCACATCATTTGGCTCATCTGGCTTCCTTTTGCTTTAATTGTCTTGTTCAATTATTTGATGATCAGATGGATTATAATGGCCAACAGAGCCCGCAGAGCACTCCAGGGTCACAGCAGTGAGACTCAGAGCGACACGGAGATGGAGAACCGAAGGAAGTCCATCATATTGCTCTTCACGATATCAGTACCTCTCAAAACACGTGTATTTACGCAGTGACCCACGGGATGTTGAGAGAAAAGCTGAAGAATGTGTTGAAATCTCCCTGGACACTGATTCTAAGACTGGTTAAATATTAAAGAAAAAGAACCAGAGCTCCCTTTGGAACATTAGAATGTATTTATAGTTACAGCTTAGACTGGGGATCTCTCTCCGTACAGTTACATTCATTTGATTCAAACATCACCCCTGTGCTCGATGACATACATTGGTATCCGGTTAAGTAATACCTTGTATTAAAATTCTCATCGTGGTGTTAAAATTCCTTCATGGCCTCTCCCCTCCCTATCTCTGTAATCTCCTCTAGCCCTACCACCTTATAAGTTCTCTGCACTACTCCAATTCAGGCCTCTTACACAGCCTCCATTTTATTAGCTCTGCCATTAACGGTGGTGCCTTCAGCTGCCTGGGCCCTATGCTCTGGAATTCTGTCTAAAAAAATCTCAATATCTCCCTCCTCCTTTAAGATGTTCCTTGAAACTCATGCCTTTGACCAAGCATTTGCTCATCTGTCCTAATATCTGCTTATGCAGCTCGCTGTCAAATTTTCTTTTGCAATGCTCCTGTGACGTGCCTTGTGATGTTTTACTAAATTAAAGGCGCTAGATAAATATAAGTTGTTGTTGTTGTTCTACTTGTAACACCTCGCAAGTCAGAGACGATGTTTGGTCCTGTTTGCAGCACTGAATGTCAACATTGACCATGGGTTTCCACTCTCCCTTGGCCGAGTGCGTGTTACCAAGTAAGCACCTTCTGCCTTCAGTGTCAGTGGTGAAATGAACTTTAATATTTGAATAGAATATTTGATCAGTGGGTGTAACATCACAGTGCGAGGAATGTAGTTCAATTCTACCATGTAGTTATGATGTTATGAACATGCAAACAATCATGGATACGTAAACACCATCTTGTCCATCGCGCCTGTCCCACACAATTGTGACACGTTGCTTATCTTATCACCACTCCACACCATCCGTAACCCTGTGATTTCCTGGTAGAGGCCCAAAAAAAACAGATACAAACCCAGGCCAATTTGGGAAAATAAAAATCTGGGAAATTCCTCTCCGACCCATCGAGGTGATCGAAACTGGTACAGATCATCACTCTGGTCTTGAATTCCCTGCAGTACCTCCCTTCTGCAAGAGGGAATCTCAGCCTCAGCCAGAAAGAAATCCAGCTCTAGCTTGATGGAATTCAGAGAATCTGCATCCACCACGCAAAACGGCAGCTTGTTCCAGAGGTCTACTATTGTCTGGGAAATTCCTGTAAATTGACAGAAAAAAAATCCAATAGTTTTACAGAAAGATTCAAGGGGTATAAATGCAAGGGGGTGGAATCCGAAAAGGAGAGTAGCTCAAGATTAAACTCATGTTGCGTTATATTAAATTTTACTTCAGGTGATCCAAACCTCAGCTGCCTGCATCCTAACTCGCACCAAGTCTCATTCACCCATCACCCCAGTCCTCGCTGAATCATAGAATCATAAAAGTTTACAGCACGGAAGGAGGCCATTTCAGCCCATCATTTCCATACTCGCTGACAGAAAGCTATCCAGCCTAATCCCACTGTCCAGCTCTTGGTCCATGGCCTGGTAGGTTACGGCACTTCAAGTACCCATCAAATAATCTTCTAAATGCTCTCTGAACTTCTGCCTCTACCATCCTTTCAGGCAGTGAGTTCCAGATGTCCACCAGCATCTGAGTGAAACAACTCCCCCTCAAATCCCCTCTAAATCACCTACCGATTACTTTAAATCTATGTGCGATGGTTGTTTATCTCCCTACTAAGGGAAAGAGGTCCTTCCTATCCACTCTAATTAGGCCATTCATAATTTTATACACCTCAATAATGTCTCCCCTCAGCACCTCTGTTCCAAAGAAAACAAACCCAGCCTATCTAATCTTTCCTCAGAGCTAATATTCTCCAGTACAGGCTGACCTGCATTGGCTACTTTACAACGCCTCGATTTCAAAACTCTTATCCTTGTTTTCAAATCCCTCCCCAGCCTCGCCCCTCCCTATCCCTGTTATCTCCCCCAGCCCCACAACCTCCCGAGATGTCTGCATTCCTCTAATTCTATCCTCTGACACATCCCTGATTATAATCGCTCAACCATTGGTGGACATGCCTCATGTTGCCTAGGCCCCAAACTCTGGAACTCCCTCCCTAAGCCTCTCTGCCTCTCTACCTCACTCTCCTTCTTTAAGATGCTCCTTAACACTCTTTGGCCAAGGTTTGGGTCTCCTGCACTAATTTCTCCTTATGTGTCTCAATGTCCATTGTTTTGTGTTATAACACTCCTGTGACGCACTTTGGGACATTTCACTATGTTAATGACGCTATATAAATACAAGCAGTTGCTCTTGTGAAGGGAATAGATTAAATTCCTAGCACTGAGTTCCTTTAGTCTAATTACCGCAGAAAATAAACAGTAAACTTAAATATTAGCCATTTATGTTATATTTGAGTGCAAAACTAACAGAAAACTGCTGTGAAAGCAAACTTTATGGAGTGAACGATGAGTGAGCTCCTGAATATAATTGGAGCCAGGTCAATTGAACGTTGCATCATAAGTGTCAGGAGTGGGACAATCCCGTCCCCATGTCATCAGTAACCGCCTAATTCAGACGGTGGCACTGTCAGTGAAAGTGAGGTCGCGGTCTGATTGTCCAACAACACGAAATTCTGCCGTTGGGCACTGTCTGTGTCAGAATGCGTCCACGTCCTCACTGACCTGATGTCAATTGCCCCAATCCTGTCTGCCGGACCCGCAAGTTAGGGGAGTAATACCCAACACCAAGCCCGTCAGCTCCACAGTATCAGTTCTCTCTACAGCTCAAAATGCAAAGTAAAAACATACGAGAATTGGAACAAATGTAATGCAATGCAAATGGAACAATAATAATTCCGTTCCGAGTAACATCCATGTGCATTTTTTCTATTCGTTCCAGGATGTGGGTGTCGCTGACAAGGCCAGCATTTATTGCCCATCCTTACTTGCCCTTGAGGAGGTGGTGGTGAGCCGCTTTGTTGAACTGCAGCAGTCCGTGTGGTGAAGGTACTCCCACAGTGCTGTTAGCGAGGAAGTTGCAGGATTTTGACCCAGCGACGATGAAGGAACAGCGATATATTTCGAAGTCAGGATTGTGTACAACTTGGAGAGGAACAGGGAGGTAGTGATATTCCCATGCACCTGCTGCCCTTGTCCTTCTTGCTGGTAATGCCTGAAGTACGATATGACATACTAGATTTTAATTTTATTTATTTTATATTATATTATTTTATTTTAGTTTCAATCTAAGTTCCTGCTGCCATCTCGCTTTTTGACTCTGTTGAGATTAGATTTACATTGATAAGAACAGGGTGAAAGTTTAGCAAAGGCTGTAGTAAGCAACAGGAGAGACTGGTTGTAGGAAGTGGATCTGGGATCTTGAAGTAACTTTGGGAGATGAGGGCTCAGAGCAAGATGTTCAGACTGCTAGGAAAGAAACAACAATTGTCACGTGAACGTTTCACCCACCTTTTCTACATAATAACCACTGGCTGTCAAGTAAGCGTGAAATGCTTTTTTTTTTCCTTCAAGAGCAATTTGAGTGAATCAGAAGTTCCTAACCGTGGTTTATTGATTGCTAGTTGTTCAAATGAAACACATCACTCGCTATATCCAGTCATTACCTTACTAAAGATAACACCTTCATAAACATAAAAATTTGGATTTCCAAAAGGCATTCGATAAGCTGCCACATAAGAGGTTACTGCACAAGATAAAACCTCACATGGTTGTGTGTAATATATTAGCATGGACAGAGGATTGGCTAACAAATAGAAAACAGAGTCGGGATAAAAGGGTCATTTTCCAGTTGGCAACCAGTTGCCACAGGGATCGGTGCTTGGTCCTCAACTGTTCACAATCTATATTAATGACTTCGATAAAGGGACCAAGTGCAATGTAGCCAAGTTTGATGATGATACAAAGATGGATGGGAAAGCAAATTGTGAGGAGGACACAAAAAATCTGCGAAGAGATATAGACAAGCTAAGTGAGTGGGCAAAAATTGGCAGATGGAGTATATTGTGGGAAAATGTGAGGTTATTCACATTGGCAGAAATAATAGACAAGCAAATTATAATTTAAATGGAGAAAAATTGCAAAGTGCTGCAGTGCAGAGAGATCTGGGGGTCCTTGTGCACGAAACACAAAACGTTAGTATGCAGGTACAGCAAGTAATCAGGAAGGCAAATGGAATGTTGGCCTTTATTGCAAGGGGGATAGAGTATAAAAGCAAAGAAGTCCTGCTACAACTGTACAGGGTGTTGGTGAGACGACTGCTGGAGTACTGCGTACAGTTTTGGTCTCTGTATTTAAGGAAGGATATACTTGCATTGGAGGCTGTTGATTCCGGAGATGAGAGGGTAGAATTATGAGGATAGGTTGAGTAGATTGGGCCGATACACATTGGAGTTCAGAAGAATGAGGTGATCGTATTGAAATTTATAAGATAATGAGAGGGCTCGACAAGGTGCATGCAGAGAGGATATTTCCACTGATAGGGGAAACTAAAACTAGGGGACATATCTTAGAATAAGGGACCGCCCATTTAAAACTGAGATAAGGAGGAACTGCTTCTCTCGGAGGGCTGTAAATCTATGGTATTCTCTGCCCCAGAGACCTATGGAGGCTGGGTCATTGAATATATTTAAAGTGGAGATGGACAAATTTTTGAGCAATCAGGGAGTAAAGGATTATGGGGAGCGGGTATGATCAGATCAGCCATGATCTTATTGAATGGCGGAGCAGGTTCGAGGGGCCACATATCCGACTCCTGCTCTTAGTTATTATGTTCTTATGAAATAATACTGGAATAGATAAGTAACAATCCCAGAATATCAGCAATTATCTATAAATTTTGCTTTCAGTAGTTTCACCGCAATCCTTTCTTCTCTCCCCGTATAGAGCTGAATTCTTATATTCTGCTGCATTTCCACGACCAAGATGCTCAGTCAAGACGCAGGCTCCCAGTTACTTACGTGTCCAGTTTGAACCTCTTAGGGATGGATGGACTACATACAACTACATCAATTCAGCAGTGGCTCAGTGCCTTACTTTAATAGCTCAGTGTATAGCACCCTCGACTTGCAGTCAGAAGTTTGTGGGGCCAAGTCCGCAAAAATCTAGGCTGACACTCCAGTGCAGTACTATAGGGAGTGCTGCACTGTCAGGGCTGCCGTCTTCTGAGGTGAGAGGCTAAACTCAGACCCTGTCTGCTCTCTCAGAAGAGCAGCGGAGTTATCGTCGGTGTCATCGTCGGTGTCCTGGCCAATAATTATCCCTCAATCAACGTAACAAAAACCAGATTATCTGGTCTGTATCACATTGCTATTTGTGGGAGCTTGCTGTGCGCAAACTGGCTGCCACATTTCCTACTCTATGACACTGACTACACCTCAACATTACGTTATTGGCTGGAAAGCATTTTGAGACATCCCTACGTCGTGAAAGACGCTATATAAATGCAAGCATTTCGGTTATTTTATCAATTCTTGTTTGACAAATTTGCTGGAATTCTTTGAGGATGTAACGAACAGGGTGGAGAAAGGGGAAACAGTGGATGTGATGTATTTGGATTTTCAGAAGGCATTTGACAAGGTGCCATATAAAAGGTTACTGCACAAGATAAAAGTTCACAGGGTTTGGGGTAATATATTGGCATAGATAGAGGATTGGCTAACTAACAGAAAACAGAGCGTCGGAATAAATGGTTCATTTATCGAGTTGGCAATCAGTAACTAGTGGGGTGCTGCAGGGATCAGTGCTGGGACCCCAACTATTTACAATCTATATTAATGACTTGGAAGAAGGGATCGAGTATAATGTAGCCAAGTTTGCTCACGATACAAAGATGGGAGCAAAAGCAATATGTGAGGACACAAAAAACTTGCAAAAGAACATAGACAGGCTAGGTGAGTGGGCAAAAATTTAGCAGATGGAGTATAATGTTGGAAAGTGTGAGGTTGTGTACTTTGGCAGAAAAAAAAATTGATGAGCAAGTTATTATTTAAATGCAGTAAAATTGCAAAGTGCTGCAGAACAGCGGGACCTGGGGGTCCTGGTGCATGAAACACAAAAGGTTAGTATGCAGGTACAGCAAGTGATCAGGAAGGCCAATGGAATCTTGGCCTTTATTGCAAAGGGGAAGAGTACAGAAGCAGGGAAATCTTGCTACAGTTATACAGAGTATTGATGAGGCCACACCTGGAATACTGCGTGCAGTTTTGCTTTCTATATTTAAGAAAGGATATACTTGCTTTGGAGGCAGTTCATAGAAGGTTCACGAGGTTGATTCCGGAGATGAGGGGGTTGACTTATGAGGAAAGGTTGAGTAGGTTGGGCCTCTACTCATTGGAAATCAGAAGAATGAGAGGTGACCTTATCAAAATGTGTAAGATTTTGAGGGGGCTTGACAAGGTGGATGCAGAGAGAATGTTTCCACTGATGGGGGAAACTAGAACTAGAGGGCATGGTCTAAGAATAAGGTGCCTCCCATTCAAAACTGAGGAGTAGGAGGTATTTCTTCTCTTAGAGGGTTGTAAATCTGTGGAATGCGCTGCCTCAGAGAGCTGTGGAAGCTGGGTCATTTAATCTATTTAAGACAGAGATTCACATTTTTTTAACCGATAAGGGAATAAGGAGTTATGGGGAGTGGGCAGGGAAGTGGAGTTGATTCCATGATCGGATCAGCCATAATCTTATTGAATGGCGGAGCAGGCTCGAGGAGCCGTATGTCCTATTCCTATTTCTTATGTTATGTTCTTATAACTAAAACCGCCTATTTCCAGCTCTGTAACATCGCCCATCTCTACCCCGGCCACAGCTCATCTGCTGTTGAAATTCCCATCCATGCCTTTGTTACCTCCAGACTTGACTATTCCAACGCACTCCGAGTTGGCCTCCCACATTCTACCCTACATAAACTAGGCATAATCCAAAACTCGTCTGCCCATGCCCTAACTCGCACCAAGTCCGGCTCACCCATCACTGCTGTGCTTGCTGACCTACATTGGCTCCCGGTTAAGCAATACCTGGATTTCAAAATTCTTATCCTTATTTTCAAATCCCTCCATGGCCTCGCCCCTCCCTATCTCTGTAATCTCCTCCAGTCCCACAACCCCTGCCCAGAGATGTCTGCGCTCCTCTAATTCTGTCCTCTTAAGTATTGCTGATAATAATCACAACCTTTGGTGGCTGTACCATCTGTTGCCCTAAGCTCTGGAACTCCCTGCCTAAACCTCTTCGCCTCACTTTCCACCTTCAAGACGCTCCTTAAAACCTACTACTTTGACCAAGCTTTTGGTCACCTGCACTAATTTCCCCTCATGCAGCTCAGCGTCAAATGTTTTATCTCACAACACTCTTGTGAAGCGCCTTGGGACGTTTCACTACATTAAAGGCGCTATATCAATACAAGTTGTTGTTGTTGTTGCTGCTGCACACACAGGTACACGAACAAGGAAGCATTGGATAGGGAATTGGTTAGGGGGTAGGAGACATGTTCTCAAATCGGTAGGATATAACTAGTGGTGTTCCCCCAGGGATCGAAAAGGCAAGGACGTTATGGTAAACCTTTTCTAAATCACTGTTTAGGCCCCAGCTTGACGCCACACTTCAGGAAGCACGTGAAAGCCTGAGAGAGGGTGTCGAGAAGATTTACTGGAACGGTACCAGGAATGAGGGACTTCAAGTCATGTGCAGAAGCTGGGATTTATCTCCTTGGAACAGAGAAGGTTAAGAAGAGATTTAAATGAAGCATTCAAAGTTATGAGAGGTTTTGATAGAGTAAATAAGGAGAAACTGTTTCAACTGGTAACCAAAGGACACATTGTTAAGATAATTGACAAAAGAACGACGGGGGGGGTAAGGTTTGTTTTTTTACGCAGTGCGTTGTTAGGATGTGGGGAATGCACTGCCTGAAAGGTGACAGGACGCGTGCAACGGTGTTGGGGCGCGCGCAAAGGTCACCTGTAAAGGTCACGGGCCAATTTCTGGACCTGGTCACATTATTTACATTTAGATTCAATTCATCGCTCCAACGGAGATTCCATACCCTATTTAATATCTCGCTCACCTGCACATCGAAGTTTTGAGACACTTGGGGAGCACGATATTTATCAAAGCGAGAGCCATCTTGATGGGGGCTGGTACTGGGTGTGGGTCAAGGGTCATGGAGGCAAAGGCTACAGACGAGCACAGCTTAGGAGCAGTATGAATGAAGTGAGATCAGAACCACATTGGGGGGGGAAAGGGTGGCGGCGAAGAGATGGAAGGGAAGGAGACCTGGAAGCATGAGCTCAGCTGGCTATTCTTCTACAACGGCATCGTATGGAACCCAGGGTTGGCCGTGACTCTGTCCCCATCCGATCTTCAATAAACCTATGAAGTGTTTCTGCTGAGGTGTTTCAATTCATTATTAACATAATTAGGACTGCAGCCTGTGTCTATATACGGAAACAAACATTCCTAACAGGACCAGAGGAAAACACATTGGCGTGAGGAGGAGGGGGAAGAAAGAGAATAGAAGGGTACGGGGAGGGGGGGAGGGGAAAGAGAGATATGGGAGGGGCCGATGGAGGACACAGCAGGGCATAGAGTGCGGCACACAGTACAAGCCAACACGGGGGGAGCACAGGTTGAGAGATGGCAGAGGCAGGGAACTCAGACACAGAGTACAGGCAGACACATGGGGAATAGGGACATCGCAGAGAGTTAAAGGGGACGCAGGGAACACAGGCATTGCAGACAGTACAAGCAGACACAAGGCAAAGACACAAGCAGCGAGTACAGGCAGACACAGTGAATACAGGCACTGCAGAGTACAGATAAACACAGGGAACACAGACACATGCAGAATACAGATAGACACACAACACATACATTGCAGAGTGTACAGGCAAACGCATAGGAAATACAGACACGGGGAAGCAGACACGGAGCGTACAGACAGATACATGGAGAATATCGGTCGACAGACACAGGCACATGAAGAGCATATGCGCAGACACAAACGCAGAGTTAGGGCGGACACATGGAACACAGACACACGCAAAGAATCCAGGCAGACACACGGGGAACAGAGAGTGTACAGGCAGACACACAGGGAAGACACATGGAGAGAATAGGCAGACACAGGTAGTACAGGCAGACACACGGGGAATACAGACATTGCAGAGTGCAGACAGACAGGGGGCAAAGACGCACGCAGGACACACAGCCGAACACTGTAAACACAGACACTGCAGGTAGTACAGGCAGACACGGGGAGCACAGACACATGGAAGAGAGAGACACACACAGGGTACAGGCAGATACACCGGGAACTGAGGCACTGCAGAATACAGGCAGACACGGGACAAAGACGCACGCAGAGCACAGGCAGACACTGACTACAGACACTGCAGGGAGTACAGGCAGACCCGGGGAATACAGACACGGCAGAGCACACAGGCAGACACTAACTACAGATACTGCAGGGAGTATAGGCAGACCCAGGGAACACAGAAACACGGAACAGAGAGAAACACAGAGTACAGGCAAATGCACCGGGAACGGAAACATTGCAGAGAGTACAGACAGACACAGGGAATAGACTCAGAGTACAGGCAGACAGACTGGGAACAGACAGAGTACAGGCATACACACAAATGAGGCACACAGACGCAGGGCAACCTGTAAAAAGACAACACAATGGAAGAAAATAGTGTGTTTATTGCTCTGTTTTAATAGTTAATTATACAGGTTTTCTTTCTACTAAACAGTGCTCACAGTGGACTCTAATGGTTTCTTCTATGCAATGCAGTAACTTGAAACTGTAACAAAACCCCCGTGTGATTTCAAGCTCAGTATAAATCCGACTACAGCAATCCACTCCTTCCGACAGGGTCTGACTACAGACCCACGTTAACTACAGGTATTTACAGCATCAGAAACAGAGAGAGCCCCGATCCATCTCAGCACGACTCTCGGCAACGGATACACACAAGCACGCGCCTTCACGTTCACCCTTGTGTGCACTCACGCACCCACAGGCTCACCATTGTGTACACAATGCGACACGCGCGCAGACACACCTTTGCAGGCTCCGTGCCCCTGGGCACCAGCTCTCTCACCCACTAGTATACAGGCTCACTCCCATGCGCACATTCACACCCACTCGTGCACAGGCTCGCACCCATGCGCACATTCACACCCACTCGTGCACATGCTAACACAAGGCACACTCGAGCAAGCGCTCGCACTCTCCCGTCTCGGGGTACCGTCAGTGCTTTCTGCCACCGATGGCCCCCCAGGAGGGCGGAGTGTGACGTCCAATGGTTGTCTGCCTTAGTCCCCTCACACAGCGAGCTCCCGACTCAGTCCGGCCTCTGGGGGCAGTCGGATCCCAGGCATTACCCCACAGGTGCTACAGGCACAATGGCTTGGATGGAATCCATCTGCTCAATAGCTCCCTTTCCCTCTACAGGAGCTGCCCCAACACCAGCCTCTTATCCTCCTTTCACAGGAGGGCAAGGAAAGGACAGGAACGCCCAGAATCCCAGCTCCTGAATCCTGTGGGATCCCAGCATCTGCTGCCCCTGGGATCCCAGCTCCTCCTCCCACAAATACCCTGGCTGATTTATTCTCTAACCCAGTGGATAGTGATCAGGAGCAGGAAACAAGGCTGATTTCCCCTCTCTCTAACCCAGGGGTCACCGGACAGGAACCCTGGCTGATTTCCCCTCTCTCTAACCCAGGGGTCACTGGACAGTGATGAGGAGCAGGAACCCTGGCTGATTTCCCCTCTCTCTAACCCAGGGGTCACTGGACAGGAACCCTGGCTGATTTCCCCTCTCTCTAACCCAGGGGTCACCGGACAGGAACCCTGGCTGATTTCCCCTCTCTCTAACCCAGGGGTCACTGGATAGTGATGAGGAGCAGGAACCCTGGCTGATTTCCCCTCTCTCTAACCCAGGGGTCACTGGACAGGAACCCTGGCTGATTTCCCCTCTCTCTAACCCAGGGGTCACCAGACAGGAACCCTGGCTGATTTCCCCTCTTTCTAACCCAGGGGTCACCAGACAGGAACCCTGGCTGATTTTCCTCTCTCTAACCCAGGGGTCACTGGAAAGAGATCAGGAGCAGGAGCCCTGGCTGATTTCCCCTCTCTCTAACCCAGGGGTCACCGGACAGGAACCAAGGCTGATTTCCCCTCTCTCTAACCCACGGATCACTGGACAGTGATCAGGAGCAGGAACCCTGGCTGATTTCCCCTACCTCTTTAACACTGCCTTATTGCCCCAGGACATACCCCTCCACTGAATCCCGCTCTCCCAGTTCAGATCGGAGCAGGCTGCCTTTCTCCATACGAATTGAAACACACACACACTCACACACAAACCCCCACATGCTTTATCGCCACTCTGCCGACGCCTCATACAGTCGATCAGCTGCCTTCCGTATGCAGTGACAAACTGCACCAGCCACCCCCACCTACCTTTGTAGTGCCCTGCCCAGGGGAATGACAGGCCGATTCACAGTTTGTGGTGGGGGGGGGGGGGTCTCCCGTGTGACTCCAGGCCTAGGCTGGGGGCCCCTCCCTCCAGGCCATGGGGTGGGGGAAAGGCGGGAAGGGGGTTCCGAGCGATGGCTAGCCGGAGGGGGAGGATGTCCGCGTTCGATTGAAGGTCTTCCGATCCATTTCCGTCTGCTAGTTGAGTTGAAATGAGGAGAGTCTGTCTCTCTCTCTCGCTCTCTCTCTGTCCACCGCCCCCCCACTCCCCCCACCCACCCCTCCTCCTCGCTCAGACGCTGAGGGGGGAGGGTGGGGAGGCTTCGAATGGCACGAGTCTGTTGCAGGATGCGGCGGAAAGGGACTAGACCTGCACGATCTCGGCACTCTCCGCCAGGGCCTCGGCAATGACTAGCTCTGGGTGGCTCTTGCTCTTGTGGGCCACCACGCTGTCCTTCTTCTCAAACTTCTTCCCGCACACGTTACAGGAGAATTGGTAGTTGGCGTCCGCGTCGTGCTTCTTCATGTGCCAGTTCAGCGAGGCCTTCTGTCGGCAGGTGAAGCCGCAGATCTCACACCTGGAGCGAGAGGGAGAGAGGGGGTCAGGTACACGCCTGTAGAAAGAGAGGGGGAGTCAGGTACACGCCTGTATATAGAGAGGGGGAGTCAGGTACACGCCTGCATATAGAGAGGGGGAGTCAGGTACACGCCTGCATATAGAGAGGGAATCAGGTACACGCCTGTATATAGAGAGGGGGAGTCAGGTACACGCCTGTATATAGAGAGAGGGGGTCAGGTACACACCTGTATATAGAGAGAGAGAGAGTCAGGTACACACGCATGTAGAAAGAGAGGGGGAGTCAGGTACACGCCTGGATATAGATAGAGAGAGAATCAGGTACATGCCTGTATAGAGAGAGGGGGAGTCAGGTACACGCCTGTATAGAGAGAGAGAGTCAGGTACACGCCTGTATATAGATAGAGAGAGAGAATCAGGTACACGCCTGTATAGAGAGAGGGGGAGTCAGGTACACGCCTGTATATATAGAGAGAATCAGGTACACGCCTGTATATAGAGAGTGAGTCAGGTACACGCTTGCATATAGAGAGGGGGAGTCAGGTACACGCCTGCATATAGAAAGAGAGAGAATCAGGTACACACCTGTATATAAAGAGGGGGAGTCAGGTACACGCCTGCATATAGAGAGGGGGAGTCAGGTACACGCCTGCATATAGAGAGGGGGAGTCAGGTACACGCCTGCATATACAGAGGGGGAGTCAGGTACACGCCTGCATATAGAGAGGGGGAGTCAGGTACACACCTGTATATAGAGGGGGGGGGGGGAAGTCAGGTACACGCCTGTATATAGAGAGAGAGAGAGTCAGGTACACGCCTGTAGAAAGAGAGGGGGAGTCAGGTACACGCCTGGATATAGAGAGGGGGAGTCAGGTACACACCTGTATAGAGAGAGAGAGTCAGGTACACGCCTGCATAGAGAGAGGGGGAGTCAGGTACACGCCTGCATATATAGAGAGAATCAGGTACACGCCTGTATATAGAGAGAGAGTCAGGTACACGCTTGCATATAGAGAGGGGGAGTCAGGTACACGCCTGTATATAGAGAGGG
This sequence comes from Pristiophorus japonicus, assembly GCF_044704955.1. Classification (NCBI taxonomy): domain Eukaryota; kingdom Metazoa; phylum Chordata; class Chondrichthyes; family Pristiophoridae; genus Pristiophorus; species Pristiophorus japonicus. The sequence goes on along the minus strand of NC_091985.1, from coordinate 198,936,679 downwards.
GGAGTCAGGTACACGCCTGTATATAGAGAGGGGGAGTCAGGTACACGCCTGTATATAGAGAGAGTCAGGTACACGCCTGTATTTAGAGAGAGAGAATCAGGTGCACGCCTGTAATAATATAAAAGAGAGAGAGAGAGAGAGAGAGAGAGTACACACCTGTACAGAGCAAGAGCACGCTCGAGGGTCAGGTACACACCAGTACAGAGCGTGACACAGAAAGAGGGTCAGGTACACACCTGGAAAGCGAGAGCCAGAGACGGCGCGGGCGAGAGAGCCAGAGACGGCGCGGGCGAGAGAGCCAGAGACGGCGCGGGCGAGAGAGCCAGAGACGGCGCGGGCGAGAGAGCCAGAGACGGCGCGGGCGAGAGAGCCAGAGACGGCGCGGGCGAGAGAGCGAGAGACGGCGCGGGCGAGAGAGCCAGAGACGGCGCGGGCGAGAGAGCCAGAGACGGCGCGGGCGAGAGAGCGAGAGAGCGAGAGACGGCGCGGGCGAGAGAGCGAGAGACGGCGCGGGCGAGAGAGCGAGACACGGCGCGGGCGAGAGAGCGAGAGGCGGCGCGGGCGAGAGAGCGAGACGCGGCGCGGGCGAGAGAGCGAGAGGCGGCGCGGGCGAGAGAGCGAGAGGCGGCGCGGGCGAGAGAGCGAGAGGCGGCGCGGGCGAGAGAGCGAGAGGCGGCGCGGGCGAGAGAGCCAGAGACGGCGCGGGCGAGAGAGCCAGAGACGGCGCGGGCGAGAGAGCCAGAGACGGCGCGGGCGAGAGAGCCAGAGACGGCGCGGGCGAGAGAGCCAGAGACGGCGCGGGCGAGAGAGCCAGAGACGGCGCGGGCGAGAGAGCCAGAGACGGCGCGGGCGAGAGAGCCAGAGACGGCGCGGGCGAGAGAGCCAGAGACGGCGCGGGCGAGAGAGCCAGAGACGGCGCGGGCGAGAGAGCCAGAGACGGCGCGGGCGAGAGAGCCAGAGACGGCGCGGGCGAGAGAGCCAGAGACGGCGCGGGCGAGAGAGCCAGAGACGGCGCGGGCGAGAGAGCCAGAGACGGCGCGGGCGAGAGAGCCAGAGACGGCGCGGGCGAGAGAGCCAGAGACGGCGCGGGCGAGAGAGCCAGAGACGGCGCGGGCGAGAGAGCCAGAGACGGCGCGGGCGAGAGAGCCAGAGACGGCGCGGGCGAGAGAGCCAGAGACGGCGCGGGCGAGAGAGCCAGAGACGGCGCGGGCGAGAGAGCCAGAGACGGCGCGGGCGAGAGAGCCAGAGACGGCGCGGGCGAGAGAGCCAGAGACGGCGCGGGCGAGAGAGCCAGAGACGGCGCGGGCGAGAGAGCCAGAGGCGGCGCGGGCGAGAGAGCCAGAGGCGGCGCGGGCGAGAGAGCCAGAGGCGGCGCGGGCGAGAGAGCCAGAGACGGCGCGGGCGAGAGAGCCAGAGACGGCGCGGGCGCGAGAGCGAGACACGGCGCGGGCGAGAGAGCCAGAGACGGCGCGGGCGAGAGAGCCAGAGACGGCGCGGGCGAGAGAGCCAGAGACGGCGCGGGCGAGAGAGCCAGAGACGGCGCGGGCGAGAGAGCCAGAGACGGCGCGGGCGAGAGAGCCAGAGACGGCGCGGGCGAGAGAGCGAGAGACGGCGCGGGCGAGAGAGCGAGAGACGGCGCGGGCGAGAGAGCCAGAGACGGCGCGGGCGAGAGAGCCAGAGACGGCGCGGGCGAGAGAGCCAGAGACGGCGCGGGCGAGAGAGCCAGAGACGGCGCGGGCGAGAGAGCCAGAGACGGCGCGGGCGAGAGAGCCAGAGACGGCGCGGGCGAGAGAGCCAGAGACGGCGCGGGCGAGAGAGCCAGAGACGGCGCGGGCGAGAGAGCCAGAGACGGCGCGGGCGAGAGAGCCAGAGACGGCGCGGGCGAGAGAGCCAGAGACGGCGCGGGCGAGAGAGCCAGAGACGGCGCGGGCGAGAGAGCGAGAGACGGCGCGGGCGAGAGAGCCAGAGAGGGCGCGGGCGAGAGAGCCAGAGACGGCGCGAGCGAGAGAGCGAGAGACGGCGCGGGCGAGAGAGCGAGAGACGGCGCGGGCGAGAGAGCGAGAGACGGCGCGGGCGAGAGAGCCAGAGACGGCGCGGGCGAGAGAGCCAGAGACGGCGCGGGCGAGAGAGCCAGAGACGGCGCGGGCGAGAGAGCCAGAGACGGCGCGGGCGAGAGAGCCAGAGACGGCGCGGGCGAGAGAGCGAGAGACGGCGCGGGCGAGAGAGCCAGAGACGGCGCGGGCGAGAGAGCCAGAGACGGCGCGGGCGAGAGAGCCAGAGACGGCGCGGGCGAGAGAGCCAGAGACGGCGCGGGCGAGAGAGCCAGAGACGGCGCGGGCGAGAGAGCCAGAGACGGCGCGGGCGAGAGAGCCAGAGACGGCGCGGGCGAGAGAGCCAGAGACGGCGCGGGCGAGAGAGCCAGAGACGGCGCGGGCGAGAGAGCCAGAGACGGCGCGGGCGAGAGAGCCAGAGACGGCGCGGGCGAGAGAGCCAGAGACGGCGCGGGCGAGAGAGCCAGAGACGGCGCGGGCGAGAGAGCCAGAGACGGCGCGGGCGAGAGAGCCAGAGACGGCGCGGGCGAGAGAGCCAGAGACGGCGCGGGCGAGAGAGCCAGAGACGGCGCGGGCGAGAGAGCCAGAGACGGCGCGGGCGAGAGAGCCAGAGACGGCGCGGGCGAGAGAGCCAGAGACGGCGCGGGCGAGAGAGCCAGAGACGGCGCGGGCGAGAGAGCCAGAGACGGCGCGGGCGAGAGAGCCAGAGACGGCGCGAGCGAGAGAGCGAGAGACGGCGCGGGCGAGAGAAACGGCGAGAGGGGGTCAGGTACACACCAGTACAGAGCGAGCTGTTCTGTGCCCACCGCCAGACTCAATGTATAACTGTTTCAGATACTTACTGTAGAGGCTTCTCTCCAGTGTGAATCATCCTGTGAACGGCCAAATTGTGAGAGCTCTTGAAGGCACGGGCGCAGTACTCACAGATATAATCCCGCTGATCTGTGGGACAGGAAGAGTGTGATTAGGGACAAGGCGAGAGGCGAGGGAGGCGAGGGGCGAGGGAGAGGGAGAGGGGGGCGAGGGACGAGGGAGAGGGGGTCGAGGGAGAGGGGGTCGAGGGAGAGGGGGTCGAGGGAGAGGGGGTCGAGGGAGAGGGGGTCGAGGGAGAGGGGGTCGAGGGAGAGGGGGTCGAGGGAGAGGGGGTCGAGGGAGAGGGGGCCGAGGGAGAGGGGGCCGAGGGAGAGGGGGCCGAGGGAGAGGGGGCCGAGGGAGAGGGGGCCGAGGGAGAGGGGGCCGAGGGAGAGGGGACCGAGGGAGAGGGGGCCGAGGGAGAGGGGGCCGAGGGAGAGGGGGCCGAGGGAGAGGGGGCCGAGGGAGAGGGGGCCGAGGGAGAGGGGGGCCGAGGGAGGCGAGGGGCCAGGGAGGCGAGGGGCCAGGGAGGCGAGGGGCCAGGGAGGCGAGGGGCCAGGGAGGCGAGGGGCCAGGGAGGCGAGGGGCGAGGGAGGCGAGGGGCGAGGGAGGCGAGGGGCGAGGGAGGCGAGGGAGGCGAGGGGCGAGGGAGGCGAGGGGCGAGGGAGGCGAGGGGCGAGGGAGGCGAGGGGCGAGGGAGGCGAGGGGCGAGGGAGGCGAGGGGCGAGGGAGGCGAGGGGCGAGGGAGGCGAGGGGCGAGGGAGGCGAGGGGCGAGGGAGGCGAGGGGCGAGGGAGGCGAGGGGCGAGGGAGGCGAGGGGCGAGGGAGGCGAGGGGCGAGGGAGGCGAGGGGCGAGGGAGGCGAGGGGCGAGGGAGGCGAGGGGCAAGGGAGGCGAGGGGCAAGGGAGGCGAGGGGCAAGGGAGGCGAGGGGCAAGGGAGGCGAGGGGCAAGGGAGGCGAGGGGCAAGGGAGGCGAGGGGCAAGGGAGGCGAGGGGCAAGGGAGGCGAGGGGCAAGGGAGGCGAGGGGCAAGGGAGGCGAGGGGCAAGGGAGGCGAGGGGCAAGGGAGGCGAGGGGCAAGGGAGGCGAGGGGCAAGGGAGGCGAGGGGCAAGGGAGGCGAGGGGCAAGGGAGGCGAGGGGCAAGGGAGGCGAGGGGCAAGGGAGGCGAGGGGCAAGGGAGGCGAGGGGCAAGGGAGGCGAGGGGCAAGGGAGGCGAGGGGCAAGGGAGGCGAGGGGCAAGGGAGGCGAGGGGCAAGGGAGGCGAGGGGCAAGGGAGGCGAGGGGCAAGGGAGGCGAGGGGCAAGGGAGGCGAGGGGCAAGGGAGGCGAGGGGCAAGGGAGGCGAGGGGCAAGGGAGGCGAGGGGCAAGGGAGGCGAGGGGCAAGGGAGGCGAGGGGCAAGGGAGGCGAGGGGCAAGGGAGGCGAGGGGCAAGGGAGGCGAGGGGCAAGGGAGGCGAGGGGCAAGGGAGGCGAGGGGCAAGGGAGGCGAGGGGCAAGGGAGGCGAGGGGCAAGGGAGGCGAGGGGCAAGGGAGGCGAGGGGCAAGGGAGGCGAGGGGCGAGGGAGGCGAGGGGCGAGGGAGGCGAGGGGCGAGGGAGGCGAGGGGCGAGGGAGGCGAGGGGCGAGGGAGGCGAGGGGCGAGGGAGGCGAGGGGCGAGGGAGGCGAGGGGCGAGGGAGGCGAGGGGCGAGGGAGGCGAGGGGCGAGGGAGGCGAGGGGCGAGGGAGGCGAGGGGCGAGGGAGGCGAGGGGCGAGGGAGGCGAGGGGCGAGGGAGGCGAGGGGCGAGGGAGGCGAGGGGCGAGGGAGGCGAGGGGCGAGGGAGGCGAGGGGCGAGGGAGGCGAGGGGCGAGGGAGGCGAGGGGCGAGGGAGGCGAGGGGCGAGGGAGGCGAGGGGCGAGGGAGGCGAGGGGCGAGGGAGGCGAGGGGCGAGGGAGGCGAGGGGCGAGGGAGGCGAGGGGCGAGGGAGGCGAGGGGCGAGGGAGGCGAGGGGCGAGGGAGGCGAGGGGCGAGGGAGGCGAGGGGCGAGGGAGGCGAGGGGCGAGGGAGGCGAGGGGCGAGGGAGGCGAGGGGCGAGGGAGGCGAGGGGCGAGGGAGGCGAGGGGCAAGGGAGGCGAGGGGCAAGGGAGGCGAGGGGCAAGGGAGGCGAGGGGCAAGGGAGGCGAGGGGCAAGGGAGGCGAGGGGCAAGGGAGGCGAGGGGCAAGGGAGGCGAGGGGCAAGGGAGGCGAGGGGCAAGGGAGGCGAGGGGCAAGGGAGGCGAGGGGCAAGGGAGGCGAGGGGCAAGGGAGGCGAGGGGCAAGGGAGGCGAGGGGCAAGGGAGGCGAGGGGCAAGGGAGGCGAGGGGCAAGGGAGGCGAGGGGCAAGGGAGGCGAGGGGCAAGGGAGGCGAGGGGCAAGGGAGGCGAGGGGCAAGGGAGGCGAGGGGCAAGGGAGGCGAGGGGCAAGGGAGGCGAGGGGCAAGGGAGGCGAGGGGCAAGGGAGGCGAGGGGCAAGGGAGGCGAGGGGCAAGGGAGGCGAGGGGCAAGGGAGGCGAGGGGCAAGGGAGGCGAGGGGCAAGGGAGGCGAGGGGCAAGGGAGGCGAGGGGCAAGGGAGGCGAGGGGCAAGGGAGGCGAGGGGCAAGGGAGGCGAGGGGCAAGGGAGGCGAGGGGCAAGGGAGGCGAGGGGCAAGGGAGGCGAGGGGCAAGGGAGGCGAGGGGCAAGGGAGGCGAGGGGCAAGGGAGGCGAGGGGCAAGGGAGGCGAGGGGCAAGGGAGGCGAGGGGCAAGGGAGGCGAGGGGCAAGGGAGGCGAGGGGCAAGGGAGGCGAGGGGCAAGGGAGGCGAGGGGCAAGGGAGGCGAGGGGCAAGGGAGGCGAGGGGCAAGGGAGGCGAGGGGCAAGGGAGGCGAGGGGCAAGGGAGGCGAGGGGCAAGGGAGGCGAGGGGCAAGGGAGGCGAGGGGCAAGGGAGGCGAGGGGCAAGGGAGGCGAGGGGCAAGGGAGGCGAGGGGCAAGGGAGGCGAGGGGCAAGGGAGGCGAGGGGCAAGGGAGGCGAGGGGCAAGGGAGGCGAGGGGCAAGGGAGGCGAGGGGCAAGGGAGGCGAGGGGCAAGGGAGGCGAGGGGCAAGGGAGGCGAGGGGCAAGGGAGGCGAGGGGCAAGGGAGGCGAGGGGCAAGGGAGGCGAGGGGCAAGGGAGGCGAGGGGCAAGGGAGGCGAGGGGCAAGGGAGGCGAGGGGCAAGGGAGGCGAGGGGCAAGGGAGGCGAGGGGCAAGGGAGGCGAGGGGCAAGGGAGGCGAGGGGCAAGGGAGGCGAGGGGCAAGGGAGGCGAGGGGCAAGGGAGGCGAGGGGCAAGGGAGGCGAGGGGCAAGGGAGGCGAGGGGCAAGGGAGGCGAGGGGCAAGGGAGGCGAGGGGCAAGGGAGGCGAGGGGCAAGGGAGGCGAGGGGCAAGGGAGGCGAGGGGCAAGGGAGGCGAGGGGCAAGGGAGGCGAGGGGCAAGGGAGGCGAGGGGCAAGGGAGGCGAGGGGCAAGGGAGGCGAGGGGCAAGGGAGGCGAGGGGCAAGGGAGGCGAGGGGCAAGGGAGGCGAGGGGCAAGGGAGGCGAGGGGCAAGGGAGGCGAGGGGCAAGGGAGGCGAGGGGCAAGGGAGGCGAGGGGCAAGGGAGGCGAGGGGCGAGGGAGGCGAGGGGCGAGGGAGGCGAGGGGCGAGGGAGGCGAGGGGCGAGGGAGGCGAGGGGCGAGGGAGGCGAGGGGCGAGGGAGGCGAGGGGCGAGGGAGGCGAGGGGCGAGGGAGGCGAGGGGCGAGGGAGGCGAGGGGCGAGGGAGGCGAGGGGCAAGGGAGGCGAGGGGCAAGGGAGGCGAGGGGCAAGGGAGGCGAGGGGCAAGGGAGGCGAGGGGCAAGGGAGGCGAGGGGCAAGGGAGGCGAGGGGCAAGGGAGGCGAGGGGCAAGGGAGGCGAGGGGCGAGGGAGAGGGAGGCGAGGGGCGAGGGAGGCGAGGGAGGCGAGGGAGAGGGAGGCGAGGGGCGAGGGAGAGGGAGGCGAGGGGCGAGGGAGAGGGAGGCGAGGGGCGAGGGAGAGGGAGGCGAGGGGCGAGGGAGAGGGAGGCGAGGGGCGAGGGAGAGGGAGGCGAGGGGCGAGGGAGAGGGAGAGGGAGAGGGAGGCGAGGGGCGAGGGAGAGGGAGGCGAGGGGCGAGGGAGGCGAGGGGCGAGGGAGAGGGAGGCGAGGGGCGAGGGAGAGGGAGGCGAGGGGCGAGGGAGAGGGAGGCGAGGGGCGAGGGAGAGGGAGGCGAGGGGCGAGGGAGAGGGAGGCGAGGGGCGAGGGAGAGGGAGGCGAGGGGCGAGGGAGAGGGAGGCGAGGGGCGAGGGAGAGGGAGGCGAGGGGCGAGGGAGAGGGAGGCGAGGGGCGAGGGAGAGGGAGGCGAGGGGCGAGGGAGAGGGAGGCGAGGGGCGAGGGAGAGGGAGGCGAGGGGCGAGGGAGAGGGAGGCGAGGGGCGAGGGAGAGGGAGGCGAGGGGCGAGGGAGAGGGAGGCGAGGGGCGAGGGAGGGAGGCGAGGGGCGAGGGAGGGAGGCGAGGGGCGAGGGAGGGAGGCGAGGGGCGAGGGAGGGAGGCGAGGGGCGAGGGAGGGAGGCGAGGGGCGAGGGAGAGGGAGGCGAGGGGCGAGGGAGAGGGAGGCGAGGGGCGAGGGAGAGGGAGGCGAGGGACGAGGGAGAGGGAGGCGAGGGGCGAGGGAGAGGGAGGCGAGGGGCGAGGGAGAGGGAGGCGAGGGGCGAGGGATGGGGAGGCGAGGGGCGAGGGAGGGGGAGGCGAGGGGCGAGGGAGGCGAGGGGCGAGGGAGAGGGAGGCGAGGGGAGAGGGAGAGGGAGGCGAGGGGAGAGGCGCGAGAGAGGGCGAGGGCCGAGGGAGGGGGGGCCGAGGGAGGGGGGGGCCGAGGGAGGGGGGGCCGAGGGAGGGGGGGGCCGAGGGAGGGGGGGGCCGAGGGAGGGGGGGGCCGAGGGAGGGGGGGGCCGAGGGAGGGGGGGGCCGAGGGAGGGGGGGGCCGAGGGAGGGGGGGGCCGAGGGAGGGGGGGGCCGAGGGAGGGGGGGGCCGAGGGAGGGGGGGGCCGAGGGAGGGGGGGGGCGAGGGAGGGGGGGGCGAGGGAGGGGGGGGCCGAGGGAGGGGGGGGCCGAGGGAGGGGGGGGCCGAGGGAGGGGGGGGCCGAGGGAGGGGGGGGGCCGAGGGAGGGGGGGGCCGAGGGAGGGGGGGGCCGAGGGAGGGGGGGGCCGAGGGAGGGGGGGCCGAGGGAGGGGGGGCCGAGGGAGGGGGGGGCCGAGGGAGGGGGGGCCGAGGGAGGGGGGGGCCGAGGGAGGGGGGGGCCGAGGGAGGGGGGGGCCGAGGGAGGGGGGGGCCGAGGGAGGGGGGGGCCGAGGGAGGGGGGGGCCGAGGGAGGGGGGGGCCGAGGGAGGGGGGGGCCGAGGGAGGGGGGGGCCGAGGGAGGGGGAGGCGAGGGCCGAGGGAGAGGGAGGCGAGGGCCGAGGGAGAGGGAGGCGAGGGCCGAGGGAGAGGGAGGCGAGGGAGAGGGAGGCGAGGAGCGCGGGAGAGAGAGAAAAGAGAGAGCGAGCGCACCGAGAGAGACAGACGGTGACAAAGGCACTGAAAGGGAGACAAGCAGGCACACAATTTCCCTTTAAAATGATGACAGAATGGGACAGGACAGATGCAAGCCGACGGTTTCCAGTCGTTGAGGGGTCTCAAACGGCAGGGGAGAGGCAGAAGGTAGGATGAGGGGGATGGAGGAAGAGGGAGGGTGAGAAAGAGTGACAGAGAGCGAGAGTGGGTGGGAGAGAAAACGCTGGGACCAAACACGGAGGGAGCCCCTCTTCACCAACACAGCGTCCCGACAGCCGCCCCCGACACAGCGTGCGAACAGAGGATTTCAACACGGCCCGCAGGCAAGCCCGCGCCGCCCACAGATGCCTCCCCCCCCCACACCCCACCACCGATCGCGGGCGGTTACCTGAATGGTGCTTCGTGTGCCGCAGCAGCTGTTTCTGAAGTCGGAAGAGGCGCCCGCAGGATGGGTGCGGACAGACATATTTCTTCTTCAGCATGTGCTGGTACCTCATGTGGTGCTGGAAGAGAATCACAGTCACCATCACCATCGCCAGGGAATTAGTGCAACCAGCTCACCATCGTCACACCAGTAAACTATAGCAACCAGTTCACCATCGTCACACCAGTAAACTGTAGCAATCAGCTCACCATTCTTGTACGAGGAGTGGCGAGTACAACCTGAACTCACCGTTGCACGAGGAACATCGGAACAGGAGGAGGCCGTTCAGCCCCTCGTGCCGGTTCCAACTTCCAATGAGATCGTGGCTGATGTGTGACCTAACTCCGTATACCCGCTTTGCCACATATCCCTTAATTCCTTTGGTGAACAAAAATCTAGCAATCTCAGATTTAAAATGAACAATTGATCTGGCATCAATTGCCAATTGCCGTTTGCGGAAGGGAGTTCCAAACTTCCACCACCCTTTGTGTGTCGAAGTGTGTTCTCATTTCACTCCATATAAGTCTGGCTGTAGGTTGTAGACTATGCACCCTCAACCTAGACTCCCAAACCAGAGGAAATGGTTTCTCTCGATCCACTCCATCAGTTTCCCTTTATATGGATACATAGAAATGACTCATCAGGGGAGGGCAGCAGCAGCCAAGTTCATGGCACCGTGGCTGGCTCTGTTGCACAGGAGGGCAGGAAAAAGAGTGGGAGAGCGATAGTGATAGGGGATTCAATTGTTAGGGGAATAGATAGGCGTTTCTGCGGTCGCAACCGAGACTCCAGGATAGTATGTTGCCTCCCTGGTGCAAAGGTCAAGGATGTCTCGGAACGGGTGCAGGACATTCCAAAAAGGGAGGGGGAACAGCCAGTTGTAGTGGTGCACATTGGTACCAACGATATAGGTAAAAAAAAGAGATGAGGTCCTACGAAACGAATTTAAGGAGCTAGGAGCTAAATTAAAAAGTAGGACCTCAAAAGTAGTAATCTCAGGATTGCTACCAGTACCACGTGCTAGTCAGAGTAGGAATCGCAGGATAGCGCAGATGAATACGTGGCTTGAGCAGTGGTGCAGCAGGGAGGGATTCAAATTCCTGGGGCATTGGAACCGGTTCTGGGGGAGGTGGGACCAGTACAAACCAGACGGTCTGCACCTGGGCAGGACCGGAACCAATGTCCGAGGGGGAGCGTTTGCCAGTGCTGTTGGGGAGGAGTTAAACTAATATGGCAGGGGAATGGGAACCAATGGAGGGAGATAGAGGGAAACAAAAAGGAGACAAAAGCAAAAAACAGAAAGGAGATGGGAAAAAGTGGAGGGCAGAGAAACGCAAGACAAAGAACAAAAAGGGCCATTGTACAGCAAAATTCTAAAAGGACAAAGGGTGTTAAAAAAACAAGCCTGAAGGCTTTGTATCTTAATGCAAGGAGTATGCATAATAAGGTGGATGAATTAACTGTGCAAATAGATGTTAACAAATATGATGTGATTGGGATTACGGAGACGTGGCTCCAGGATGATCAGGGCTGGGAACTCAACATCCAGGGGTATTCAACATTCAGGAAGGATAGAATAAAAGGAAAAGGAGGTGGGGTAGCATTGCTGGTTAAAGAGGAGATTAATACAATAGTTAGGAAGGACATTAGCTTGAATGATGTGGAATCCAAATGGGTAGAGCTGCAGAACACCAAAGGGCAAAAAACGTTAGTGGGAGTTGTGTACAGACCTCCAAACAGTAGTAGTGATGTTGGGGAGGGCATCAAACAGGAAATTAGGGGTGCATGCAATAAAGGTGCAGCAGTTATAATGGGTGACTTTAATATGCACATAGATGGGCTAACCAAACTGGAAGCAATACGGTGGAGGAGGATTTCCTGGAGTGCATAACGGATGGTTTTCTCGACCAATATGTCGAGGAACCAACTAGGGGAGAGGCCATCTTAGACTACGTGTTGTGTAATGAGAGAGGATTAATTAGCAATCTCATTGTGCGAGGCCCCTTGGGGAAGAGTGACCATAATATGGTGGAATTCTGCATTAGGATGGAGAATGAAACAGTTAACTCAGAGACCATGGTCCAGAACTTAAAGAAGGGTAACATTGAAGGTATGAGGTGTGAATTGGCTAGGATTGATTGGCGAATGATACTTAAGGGGTTGACTGTGGATGGACAATGGCAGACATTTAGAGACCGCATGGATGAACTACAACAATTGTACATTCCTGTCTGGCATAAAAATAAAAAGCGAAGGTGGGTCAGCCGTGGCTATCAAGGGAAATCAGGGATAGTATTAAAGCCAAGGAACTGGCATACAAATTGGCCAGAAATAGCAGTGAGCCCAGAGACTGGGAGAAATTTAGAACTCAGCAGAGGAGGACAAAGGGTTTGATTAGGGCAGGGAAAATGGAGTACGAGAAGAAGCTTGCAGGGAACATTAAGACGGATTGCAAAAGTTTCTGTAGATATGTAAAGAGAAAAAGGTTAGTAAAGACAAATGTAGGTCCCCTGCAGTCAGAATCAGTGGAAGTCATAACGGGGAACAAAGAAATGGCGGAAAAATTGAACAAGTACTTTGGTTCGGTATTCACTAAGGAGGACACTAACAACATTCCGGATACAAGAAGGGTCAGAGGGTCTAGTAAGGAGGAGGAACTGAGGGAAATTCTTATTAGTCGGGAAATTGTGTTGGGGAAATTGATGGGATTGAAGGCCGATAAATCTCCAGGGCCTGATGGACTGCATCCCAGAGTACTTAAGGAGGTGGCCTTGAAAATAGCGGATGCATTGACAGTCATTTTCCAACATTCCATTGACTCTGGATCAGTTCCTATCGAGTGGAGGGTAGCCAATGTAACCCCACTTTTTAAAAAAGGAGGGAGAGAGAAAACAGGGAATTATAGACCGGTCAGTCTGACATTGGTAGTGGGTAAGATGATGGACTCAATTATTAAGGATGTCATAGCAGCGCATTTGGAAAGAGGTGACATGATAGGTCCAAGTCAGCATGGATTTGTGAAAGGGAAATCATGCTTGACAAATCTTCTGGAATTTTTTGAGGATGTTTCCAGTCGAATGGACAAGGGAGAACCATTTGGTGTGGTATATTTGGACTTTCAGAAGGCTTTCGACAAGGTTCCACACAAGATATTAATGTGCAAAGTTAAAGCACATGGGATTGGGGGTAGTGTGCTGACATGGATTGAGAAATGGTTGTCAGACAGGAAGCAAAGAGTAGGAGTAAATGGGTACTTTTCAGAATGGCAGACGATGAGTAGTGGGGTACCGCAAGGTTTTGTGCTGGGGCCCCAGCTGTTTACACTATATATTAATGATTTAGACGAGGGGATTAAATGTAGTATCTCCAAATTTGCGGATGACACTAAGTTAGGTGGCAGTCTGAGCTGCGAGGAGGATGCTATGAGGCTGCAGAGCGACTTGGATAGGTTAGGTGAGTGGGCAAATGCATGGCAGATGAAGTATAATGTGGATAAATGTGAGGTTGTCCACTTTGGTGGTAAAAACAGAGAGACAGACTATTATCTGAATGGTGACAGATTAGGAAAAGGGGAGGTGCAACGAGACCTGGATGTCATGGTGCATCAGTCATTGAAGGTTGGCATGCAGGTGCAGCAGGCGGTTAAGAAAGCAAATGGCATGTTGGCCTTCATAGCGAGGGGATTTGAGTACAGGGGCAGGGAGGTGTTGCTACAGTTGTACAGGGCCTTGGTGAGGCCACACCTGGAGTATTGTGTACAGTTTTGGTCTCCTAACCTGAGGAAGGACATTCTTGTTATTGAGGGAGTGCAGCGAAGGTTCACCAGACTGATTCCCGGGATGGCGGGACTGACGTATCAAGAAAGACTAAATCAACTGGGCTTTTATTCACTAGAGTTCAGAAGAATGACCTTATAGAAACATTTAAAATTCTTATGGGTTTAGACAGGTTAGATGCAGGAAGAATGTTCACAATGTTGGGGAAGTCCAGAACTAGGTATCACAGTCTAAGGATAAGGGGTAAGCCATTTAGGACCGAGATGAGGAGAAACTTCTTCACCCAGAGAGTGGTGAACCTGTGGAATTCTCTACCACAGAAAGTTGTTGAGGCCAATTCACTAAATATATTCAAAAAGGAGCAAGATGTAGTCCTTACTACTAGGGGGATCAAGGGGTATGGCGAGAAAGCAGGAATGGGGTACTGAAGTTGCATGTTCAGCCATGAACTCATTGAATGGCGGTGCAGGCTAGAAGGGCCGAATGGCCTAATCCTGCACCTATTTTCTATGTTTCTATGAAATTTACAGCGCAGAAGGAGGCCATTTTGGGACATCGTGTCTGCGTCGGCCGACAAAGAGCCGCACGGCCCTCGGTCAGCATCTCGAAAACTTCGATCACATCACCTTCTAAATTCCAGAGCATCATTCTGGTAAACCTACGCTGCACTCCCTCCAAGTCCAATGTATTCTCCCTAAGGTGTGGTGCCTAGAACTGCTCAGTGCTCCAGGTGTGGTCTAACCAGGGCTTTGTACAGCTGCAGCATAACCTCCACCCCCTTGTACTCGAATCCTCTGGATATAAAGGCCAGCATTCCATTAACCTTTTTGATTATTTGCTGTACCTGTGCATGACATTTTAATGATCTCTGTACCTGGACCCCCAAGTCTCTTTGGGCCGCCACTGCTCTTAGCTTTTTACCAAGATCAAAGCCCACCACGACAGCTGGGGAATTTAACGGCAGTTATGTAAATTAAAAATCTGGAATTTTAAAAAGCTAGCATCAGTAATGTGACCATGAAACTACCAGACTGTCCTAAAAACCCATCTGGTTCGCTGATGTTCTTCGGGAAAGGAAATCTGCCGTCCTTACCTAATCTGGGCCTACATGTGACTCCAGACCCACAGCAATGTGGTTGACTCTTAACTGCCCTCTGAAATGGCCCAGCAGGCCACACAGTTGTAACACAACTGCTACCAAGAAGTATACACGGACTGAGGCAGTCAGGGAGGTGGCTCACCACCACCTTCTCGAGGGCAATTAGCGATGGGCAACAAACGCTGGCCTTGCCAACGTCGCCCACATCCCATGAACGAATAAAAACATTTAGAAAGTTCCCTCTTCTATCCTTTTTAGGTCCAAAGTGAATGGCCTCACATTTGCCTTCGCTGAAATCCATCTGCTACAGTTGTGCCCGTTCGTCTAATCTATCAATATCTTTGTAATTTCATGCTTCCATTGATACTGCTTACTTACAATGCCGCATTTCTTTGTGTCATCACCTGCTCATTATCCCTAATCTCTCTCCTGACACTCAGCCAATTTCCTAACCAACTTCAATTCCATGTATTTCAACTTTAGTTGGCTCTATGTGGGACTTTTATCAAAGTCTTTTATCAGCCTTCTGGAACCCCAGATACATTCCCTCCATAGATATTTCCCCTGCCCACTACTTTAGTCACCTCTTCAAAAAATTCAATCAGATTTGTCAGGCATGAGTTGTCTGGCTCTTTCTGATCAGCTGAAAATGTTCAAGGTGTTCAGTCACCCTATCCTTAAATATAGACTCGAGCAATTCACCAACAACTGATGTTCGGCTAACTGGTCTATAATTCGCTGGATTCCCCCTCTCGCCATTCTTAAATCGCGGAGTGACAGGCGCATTTTTCCAATCTAAAGGAGCAGTTCCCGAATCGACAGTACTTTGGAAGATTATAGTTAGGGCATCTGCAATGTGTTCACCTACTTTCTATAAAACCCAGGGATAGAACCATCTGATCCTGGGGACTTGTCACTCTTTAGTGCCCTTATTTTCTTAATGTTTTTTCGCCTTGCGTTAATTTTGGGGAGACGCTGTCCCTGATTTAATATTAGTTGCCGTGGGATATCTGGCATGCTGACCTGTTCCTCTACTGTAAGTACTGGCGCAAAGTAATTACTCAACATGGCCACCATTTCCCTTATCATGATATCTTATCAGTTTAAGGAGTCAACGGGTTAGAAATTCATCACATTACTGCCATTAAGGTAGGGCTAAATGATGAAAATCCAGCCCATCCTTGGTCTTGACCACCCTCTTTTTCTTCAAGTAATTGTAAAAATGTTGAGATATTTTGATAACCCTTGCAAGTTTCTTTTCATACTCATTTTTGAGATTCCATCACTGCTCTAGATCGGAGTGACACGACAACAACTTGCATGTATCCAGCGCTTTCAATGTAACAAAAATTCCCAAGGTGCTTTACAGGAGCGCAATCAATAAAAATGTTGATACCGAGCCACTGAAGGAGATATTCAGGGCAGAAGTCCAAAAGCTTGGTCAGTGAGGAAGATTTTAAAGGAGCACCTTAAAAGGAGGAGAGATAGAAACATAGAAAATAGGTGCAGGAGTAGGCCATTCGTCCCTTCTAGCCTGCACCGTCATTCAATGAGTTCATGGCTGATCATTCCTTCAGTACCCCTTTCTTGCTTTCTCTCCATACCCCTTGATCCCCTTAACTTTAAGGGCCATATCTAACGCCCTTTTGAATATATCCAATGAACTGGCATCAACAACACTCTGCGGTAGGGAATTCCACAGGTTAACAACTCTGAGTGAAGAAGTTTCTCCTCCTCTCGGTCCTAAATGGTTACCCCTTATCCTTAGACTGTGACCCCTGGATCTGGATTTCCCCAACATTGGGAACATTCTTCCCACATCTATCCTGTCCAGTCCCGTCAGAATCTTATATGTTTCTATGAGATCCCCTCTCATCCTTCTAAACTCCAGTGAATAAAGGCCCAGTTGATCCAGTCTCTCCTCATATGACAGCCCAGCCATCCCTGGAATCAGTCTGGTGAAACTTCGCTGTACTCCCTCAATAGCAAGAACGTCCTTCCTCAGACTAGGAGACCAAAACTGAACACAATATTCCAGGTGAGGCCTCACTAAGGCCCTGTACAGCTGCATTAAGACTTCCCTGCTCCTGTACTCAAATCCCCTAGCTATGAAGGCCAACATGCCATTTGCCTTTTTCACCGCCTGCTGTACCTGCGTGCCCACTTTCAGTGACTGATGAACCATGACACCCAGGTCTCGTTGCACCTCCCCTTTTCCTAGTCTGCCGCCATTCAGATAATATTCTGCCTTCGTGTTTTTGCCCCCAAAATGGATAACCTCACATTTATCCACATTATACTGCAAAGATAAGGAGAGGTTAAGAAAGGGAATGCCAGAGCTTGAGGCCTCGGCAGCTGGATGCAGGGCCGCCACTGGTGGAGTGATTAAAACCAGGGATGTGCAAAAGGGCAGAATTAGAGGAGCGTAGAGATCTCGGGGGGGGGTTGTGGGGCTGGAAGAGGTTACAGAGATAGGGAGGGGCCAAGGCCACGGAGGGATCTGGAAACAAGGATGAGGATTTTTTTTTTTTTTTAAATTGAGGTGCTGTCGCACCAGGAGCCAGTGTAGGTCAGCAAGCACAAGGGTGATGGGTGAATGGGACTTGGTGCAAGTTAAAATACGGACAGCAGAGTTTATGCAGGATGGAAGGTGAGCCAGCAGAGCATTGGAATGGTCAAGTCCAGAGGTAGCAAAGGCATGCATGAGAGTTTCGGCAGTAGATGAGCCGAGGCAGGAGCGGACTTGGGCGATGGTACAAAGGTGGGAGTAGGCAGTCTTGGTAATGAAGCGGGTATGTGGTGGGAAGCTGACCTTGGTGTCAAATACAACAAGGTTGCGAGCGGGCTAGCTCAGCTTCAGGTAGCTATCATTTAGCGGGATGGAATCGGTGGTGAGAACTGAGTTTGTGTTGGGGACCGAAGTCAATGGCTTTGGTCTTACATATATTTAGCGGGAGAAAATTCCTCCTCATCCAGGACTGGATGTCGGACAAGCAGTGTGACAAATCAGAGAGCGAGCAAGGGTCCAGAGAGGTGGTGGTGAGGTAGAGCTGGGTGCAAGTGGAACCTGGTGTTGCGTTTTTGGATATCGTCGCTGAGGGGCAGCCTGTAGGGGGGTGGGGGGGGGGGTCCAAGGATAGATCGTTGGGCGACTCCACGGGCAATGGTGCAGGAGCAGGAAGAGAATCCATTGCAGGTGATTCTCTGGCTACGATTCGATAGATAAGGTTGGAACCAGGCGAATGCAGTCCCTCGCAGCTGGACGACGGTGGATGAGGAGTCTACTACAGTCAGTCACACAGGATGTCAATTGTAACTTTGAAAAAGGCCTTTTCAGTGCTATGGTGAGGGCACAAACCTGATTGGAGGGAGTCAAATTTGGTATTGTGGGAAAAATAGGGCACAGATTTGGTAGACGACTTTGGAGAGAAAATGGAGGCTGGAGATGGGGTGGTAGTTTGCAAGGACAGTGGGGGTCAAGGGCGTTCTTTTTTAGGACGGGGTGGTGACGTAATATTTGAAGGGGAGAGGGACCGTTAATATCAGCTAACAAGGGGACCAGGGCGGGAAGCTGGGAGGTCAGCAGTTTGGTGGGAATAGGGTCGAGGGAAAAGGAGGTGAGTCACGTGGACCAGGTGAGCTCGGAGAGAGCACGGCAGCAAAAGAAAGACTCTTATTTCTATAGCGCCTTTAACAACCACCAGATGTCTCAAAGTGCTTTACAGCCAATGAATTACCATTGGAGTGTAGTCACTGTTGTAATGTATGAAACGCGGCAGCAAACTTGCACACAGCATGCTCCCACAAACAGCAATGTGATGACCAGATAATCAAGTCTCGTCGCCGAGAGCATGCAGAAAACAAGCGCAGGCAGCGTGCGGCAAACCAGACTCCCCACCCACCCTTTCCTTCAACGACTGTCTGTACCACCTGTGACAGGGACTGCAACACCCGTATTGGACTGTTTAGTCACCTGAGAACTCACTTTTAGAGTGAAAGCAAGTCTTCCTCAATTTCGAAGGACTGCCTTTGATGATGATGATGTTTATTTGTTATGTTGATTGAGGGATAAATATTGACCAGGACACTGGGGATAACTCCCCTGCTCTTCTTCAAAATAGTGCCATGGGATCATTTACATCCACCTGAAATGGCAGACGGGGCCTCGGTTTAAAGTCTCCTTTGAAAGACGGCACCTCCGACAGTGCAGCACTCCCTCAGCACTGCACTGGAGTGTCAGCCTCGAGTTATGTGCTCAAGTTCCTGGAGTGGGACTTGAACCCACAACCTGCTGACTCAGAGGCGAGAGGTGCTACCCACTGAGCCACAGCTGATACTCCAGATAGAATCGAGAGAAAGATGCGAGTTCGGGGCGAAGGAAGTGGGGAATATTACATGAGGTTTGGCCCGGTGGGCTAGGGGAAGGGAGTGAAGCTGCAGAGGCAGCTAACGGATGGTCTCGATCTTTGTGACAAAGAAAATCCATGAGTTCCCCCACTTGCTGTTGGAGGCGAGGGTGGAAGAGACACGGGAAGGTGGTTTAAGAAGACAGTTTGTGGTGAAAAGAAGCCTGGCGTTTGCTTTACATTCCAGGGTGATTCTGGAACAGTGAGCAGTTTCAGCAATGGAGAGCAGGACCCGATAGTGCTTTCAGTGGGCCAACCAGATCTGGTGACAGATGGTTAAACCAGTTGTCTGCCTCAGACGTTCAAAACTGCGTCCCTTAGACTTAAGGGAGCGGAGATGAGGGGGAACAACTAGGATGATAGAGAGTAATGGATTTAATGGCGACCAGGGGAAAGGTGGAAGAGAGGGCGAGATTTAGCAGATCAGTAGCTGCAGAACCGTCATGATGAATGGAGGACCAAAGGCTAGGTAGTTGGGAATTGGAAAGTGCAGTGGTAAGCGACATGAGAGAGTGGAGAGTTTTTTTCGAGGGGTGAACGCAGCCGTCGGGTTGGGAGGGGGGGGGGGTGTGAGTTGTGGGGTGGAGAGCGATACAAGGACATGATCAGAGATTGCCTTATCGGTTAATTGACACGATGGGAATTGCATGGCTCCGTGAGATCAAGTGTGTGACCCTGAATATGGATAACGTCCCATTAGTTATAAAGGGCAGATTAATTCCCCAGGAGCCTGGATCAGTACAACACTGCTCAGTCTAACACTCTGTCCTAAACCACAGGGACACAGCGCTGTGTAACCCTGCTGTTCTAGATCACGTGACACTGCTCAGTCTAACCCGCTGTTCGAGATCAGACTGGCATTGCTCAGTGTAACCCTCTGTTCTGGAACAGACTGTTTCTATGACGTAGAACAGATGCCAAAGAAAATAGGTGCAGGAGAAGACCATTCGGCCCTTCGAGCCTGCACCACCATTCAATATCATGGCTGATCATTCACCTCAGTACACATTTCCTGCTTTCTCTCCATACCCCTTGATCCCTTTAGCCATAACTCCCTCTTGAATATATCCAATGAACTGGCATCAACAACTCTCTGCGGTAGGGAATTCCACAGGTTAACAATTCTCTGAGTGAAGATGTTTCTCCTCGTCAGTCTTAAATGGCTTACCCCTTATCCTTAGACTATGTCCCCTAGTTCTGGACTTCCCCAACATTCGGAACATTCTTCCTGCATCTAAACTGTCCAGTCCCGTCAGAATTTTATATATTTCTATGAGATCCCCTCTCATCCTTCTAAACTCCAGTGAATACAGGCCCAGTCGATCCAGTCTTTCCTCATATGTCAGTCCTGCCATCCCGGGAATCAGTCTGGTGAACCTTCGCTGCACTCCCTCAATAGCAAGAACGTCCTTCATCAGATTAGGAGACCAAAACTGAACACAATATTCCAGGTGAGGCCTCACTAAGGCCCTGTACAACTGCAGTAAGACCTCCCTGCTTCTATACTCAAATCCCCTAGCTATGAAGGCCAACATACCATTTGCCTTCTTCACCACCTGCTGTACCTGCATGCCAACTTTCAATGACTGATGTACCATGACACCCAGGTCTCGTTGCACCTCCCCTTTTCCTAATCTGTCGTCATTCAGATAATATTCTGCCTTCGTGTTTTTGCTACCAAAATGGATAACCTCACATTTATCCACATTATATTGCATCTGCCATGCATTTGCCCACTCAGCTAACCTGTCCAAGTCACCCTGCAGCCTCTTAGCGACCTCCTCACAGCTCACACCGCCACCCAGCTTAGTGTCATCTGCAAACTTGGAGATATTACACTCAATTCCCTCATCCAGATCATTAATGTATATTGTAAATAGCTGGGGTCCCAGCACTGAGCCCTGCGGTATCCCACTGGTCACTGCCTGCCATTCTGAAAAGGACCCGTTTATCCCGACTCTCTGCTTCCTGTCTGCCAACCAGTTCTCTATCCACGTCAGTACATTACCCC
This sequence comes from Pristiophorus japonicus, assembly GCF_044704955.1. Lineage (NCBI taxonomy): Eukaryota > Metazoa > Chordata > Chondrichthyes > Pristiophoridae > Pristiophorus > Pristiophorus japonicus. Next base: position 198,916,491 of record NC_091985.1, on the reverse strand, counting down.
CAATATTACGTGCTTCAATTTTGCACACCGATCTCGTGTGTGGGACCTTGTCAAAAGCCTTTTGAAAGTCCAAATACACCACATCCACTGGTTCTCCCTTGTCCACTCTACTAGTTACATCCTCAAAAAATTCCAGAAGATTTGTCAAGCATGATTATCCTTTCATAAAGCCATGCTGACTTGGACCGATCCTGTGACTGCTTTCCAAATGCGCTGCTATTTCATCTTTAATAATTGATTCCAACATTTTCCCCACTACTGATGTCAGGCTAACCGGTCTATCATAACCCGTTTTCTCTCTCCCTCCTTTCTTAAAAAGTGGTGTTACATTAGCTACCCTCCAGTCTATAGGAACTGATCCAGAGTCGATAAGACTGTTGGAAAATTATCACTAATGCATCCACTATTTCTCGAGCCACTTCCTTAAGTACTCTGGGATGCAGACTATCCGGCCCTGGGGATTTATCGGCCTTCAATCCCATCAATTTCCCTTACACAATTTCCCACCTAAAAAGGATTTCCTTCAGTTCCTCCTTCTCACTAGACCCTCGGGTCCCCTAGTATTTCCGGAAGGTTATTTGTGTCTTCTTTCGTGAAGACAGAACTGGTCCGCCATTTCTTTGTTCCCATTATAAATTCACCTGAATCTGACTGCAAGGGACCTATGTCTGTCTTAACTAGTCTTTTTCTCTTCACATATCTATGGAAGCTTTGCAATAATTTTTTATGTTCCCAATAAGCTTCCTATTTTCCCTCTCCCAATTAAACCCTTGGTCCTCCTCTGCTGAATTATAAAATTCTCCCAGTCCTCAGGTTTGCTGCTTTTTCTGGCCAATTTATATGCCTCTTCCTTGGATTTAACACTATCCTTATTTTCCCTTGTTAGCCATGGTTGAGCCACCTTCCCAGTTTTATTTTTACTCCAGGGATGTACAATTGTTGAAGCTTATTCGTGTGATCTTGAAATGTTTGCCATTGCCTATCCACCGTCAACCCTTAAGTATCACTCGCCAGTCTATTCTAGACAATTCACGTCTCATACCATTGAAGTTATCTTTCCTTAAGTTCAGGACCCTAGTCTCTGAATTAACTATGTCACTCTCCATCTTAATAAAGAATTCTACGATATTATGGTCACTCTTCCTTAAGGGGCCTCGCACAAGATTGCTAATTAGTCCTTTCTCATTACACAACACCCAGTTGAGGATGGCCAACCCTCTAGTTGGTTCCTCGACATATTGGTCTAGAAAACCATTCCTAATACACTCCAGGAAATCCTCCTCCACCGCATTGCTACCAGTTTGGTTAGCCCAATCAATATGTAGATTAAAGTCGCCCATGATAACTGCTGTACCTTTATTGCACGCATCCCTAATTTCTTGTTTGATGCTGTCTCCAACCTCACTACTACTGTTTAGTGGTCTGTACACAACTCCCACTAACGTTTTCTGCCCTTTGGTATTCCGTAGCTCCACCCATATCAATTCCACATCATCCAAGCTAATGTCCTTTCTTACTATTGCGTTAATTTCCTCTTTAACCAGCAACGCCACCCCACCACCTTTTCCTTTCTGTCTATCCTTCCTGAATGTTAAATACCTCTGGATGTTGAGTTCCCAGCCTTGGTCACCCCGGAACCATGTCTCCGTGATGCCAATTACATCATATCTGTTAACAGCTATCTGCGCAGTTAATTCGTCCGCCTTATTACAAATATTCCTCGCATTGAGGCACATAGCCTTCAGGCTTGTCTTTTTAACACACTTTGGCCCTTGAGAATTTTGCTGTAATGTGGCCCTTTTTGCTTTGGTTTCTCTGCCCTCCACTTTTACTTTTCTAGCTTTTGCTTCTGCCCCCATTCCACTTCCCTCTGTCTCCCTGCATAGGTTCCCATCCCCCCGCCATATTAGTTTAACCCCTCCCCAACAGCACTAGCAAACACTTCCCCGAGGACATTGGTTCCGGTCCTGCCCAGGTGCAGACCGTCCGGTTTGTACTGGTCCCACCTCTCCCAGAACCGGTTCCAATGTGCCAAGAATTTACATCAGCTTGACACTACTCAGTCTAACTCACTGTTCCAGATCAGAGGGACACTGCTCAGTCTAATCTTATTTTCTAGATCAGAACAACAACGTTCTGTCTAACCCACTGGTGAAGGTCCGAGTAACACTGCTCTGTCTAACCATGTTCTAGACCAGTGACAAGGCAGTCTAACCCACTATTAGAGATCATAGCATTCCTCCTCAGTCTAACCCTCTGTTCTAATTAAGGGTGGCACTACTCAGTCTAAGCCTTTGTTCTACATCGGAGGGACACTGCACATTTCCCACAATCCAACAGTGACTACACTCCAAAAATTACCTCATTGGCTGGAAAGCGCTTTGAGACGTCCGGTGGTTGTGAAAGGCGCTATTTTTCTGGGTTTTTTTTTTAAAACCCTCCGTTCTTCGTCAGAGTGACACTGCTCAGTCTAACCCAGTACTACAGATCAGAATGACACTGCTCAGTCTAACCAGCTGCTCCAGATCAGAGGGACGCTGCTCAGTCTGATCCACTGTTCTAGAACATAGGGACACTGCTCAGTCTAACACTGTTCGAGATCAGAGTGAAACTACCCACCCCCCCCCCCCCCCACTTAGATGAGAGTGACACTGCTCAATCGAAGGGTTTATTCCACATCAGAGTAACATTGCTCAGTCTAACCTTTGTACTCGATCAGAGGAATACTGATCAGTCTAACCCAATGTTCTAGATCAGTGACACTGCTCAGTCTAAGCCAATGTTCTAGATCACGGCAACACTGCTCAGCTAAGGCTTGGTCTAGATCATTGACACTGCAGTCTAATCTTCTGTTCTAGATCAGAGTGCCAGGACTCAGTCCAATTGCTGTGTTCTAGATCAGTGAGACAAGTCTATCTAACTAAATGTTCTAGATTAGAGCAACAGTGCTCAGTCTAGCCTCCTATTCTAGATCAGCGACACCGCTCACTGACACACTGTTCTAGATTGGAGTGCAATTGCTCACTCTAGCACTCTGTTCTAAATCATAGTGACAAGTCTATCTTACCCACTGTTCTAGATCAAGACATGCTGCTCAGCCTAACCTCCTGTTCTATATCAGAGACATTGCTCGCTCTAATCAGTCAGAATCAGGGGAAGTCATAACTGGGAACAAAGTGGTGGCAGACCAATTGAACAAGTACTTTGGTTCGGTATGCACTAAGAAGGACACAAACAACCTTCCGGATATAAAAGGGGTCAGAGGGTCTCGTAAGAAGGAGGAACTGAGGGAAATCCTTATTAGTCGGGAAATTTTGTTGGGGAAATTGATGGGATTGAAGGCCGATAAATCCCCAGGGCCTGATGGACTGCATCCCAGAGTACTTAAGGTGGTGGCCTTGGAAATAGTGGATGCATTGACAGTCATTTTCCAACATTCCATAGACTCTGGATCAGTTCCTATGGAGTGGAGGGTAGCCAATGTAACCCCACTTTTAAAAAAAGGAGGGAGAGAGAAAACAGGGAATTATAGACCGGTCAGTCTGACATCGGTAGTGGGTAAAATGATGGAATCAATTATTAAGGATGTCACAGCAGCGCATTTGGAAAGAGGTGACATGATAGGTCCAAGTCAGCATGGATTTGTGAAAGGGAAATCATGCTTGACAAATCTTCTGGAATTTTTTGATGATGTTTCCAGTCGAGTGGTCAAGGGAGAACCAGTTGATGTGGTGTATTTGGACTTTCAGCAGGCTTTCGACAAGGTCCCACACAAGAGATTAATGTGCAAAGTTAAAGCACATGGGATTGGGGGTAGTGTGCCGACGTGGATTGAGAACTGGTTGTCAGACAGGAAGCAAAGAGTAGGAGTAAATGGGTATTTTTCAGAATGGCAGGCAGTGACTAGTGGGGTATCGCAAGGTTCTGTGCTGGGGCCCCAGCTGTTTACATTGTACATTAATGATTTGGACGAGGGGATTAAATGTAGTATCTCCAAACTTGTGGATGACACTAGGTTGGATGGCAGTGTGAGCTGCGAGGAGGATGCTATGAGGCTGCAGAGTGACTTGGTTAGGTGAGTGGGCAAATGCATGGCAGATGAAGTATAATGTGGATAAATGTGAGGTTATCCACTTTGGTGGTAAAAACAGAGAGACAAACTATTATCTGAATGGTGACAGATTAGGAAAAGGGGAGGTGCAACGAGACCTGGGTGTCACGGTACATCAGTCATTGAATGTTGGCATGCAGGTACAGCAGGCGGTTAAGAAAGCAAATGGCATGTTGGCCTTCATAGCGAGGGGATTTGAGTACAGGGGCAGGGAGGTGTTACTACAGTTGTACAGGGCCTTGGTGAGGCCACACCTGGAGTATTGTGTACAGTTTTGGTCACCTAACTTGAGGAAGGACATTCTTGCCATTGAGGGAGTGCAGCGAAGGTTCACCAGACTGATTTCCGGGATGGCGGGACTGACATATCAAGAAAGACTGGATCAACTGGGCTTGTATTCACTGGAGTTCAGAAGAATGAGAGGGGACCTCATAGAAACGTTTAAAATTCTGACGGGGTTAGACAGGTTAGATGCAGGAAGAATGTTCCCAATGTTGGGGAAGTCCAGAACCAGGGGACACAGTCTAAGGATAAGGGGGAAGCCATTTAGGACCGAGATGAGGAGGAATTTCTTCACCCAGAGAGTGGTGAACCTGTGGAATTCTCTACCACAGAAAGTTGTTGAGGCCAATTCACTAAATATATTCAAAAAGGAGTTAGATGTAGTCCTTACTACTAGATGGATCAAGGGGTATGGCGAGAAAGCTGGAATGGGGTAGTGAAGTTGCATGTTCAGCCATGAACTCATTGAATGGCGGTGCAGGCTCCAAATGCCGAATGGCCTACTCCTGCACCTATTTTCTATGTTTCTATTTCTATGTTTCTAACACGCTGTTCTAAATCTGAGTGATGCTGCTCAGTCTGACCCACTGTTCTTGATCGGAGTGACACTGGACAGTCTACGGCTTTGTTCTAGATCAGAGTGAGGGCTGAATGTAACCCTTTATTCTAGCTCAGAGTGATACTGTTCAGTCTAACCCACTGTTCTAGATCAGAGTAACACCGCACAGTCAATCCTTTCGTCTAGATCAGTGACACTGCTCAGACTAACCCACTGTTCTGGATCAGGGGAATACTACTCATGCTAATCCATTGCTCGAGATCAGAGTAACACAGCTCAGCCTAACCTTTGTTCCAGATCAGAGGGGCACGGCTCAGTCTAACCCACAGTTCTAGATCAGAGGGACACGGCCCAGTCTAACCCACAGTTCTAAACAAGAGGGACACGGCCCAGTCTAACCCACAGTTCTAGATCAGAGGGACACGGCTCAGTCTAACCCACAGTTCTAAATAAGAGGGACACGGCCCAGTCTAACCCACAGTTCTAGATCAGAGGGACACGGCCCAGTCTAACCCACAGTTCTCGATCAGAGGGACACGGCTCAGTCTAACCCACAGTTCTCGATCAGAGGGACACGGCTCAGTCTAACCCACAGTTCTAGATCAGAGGGACACGGCCCAGTCTAACCCACAGTTCTCGATCAGAGGGACACAGCCCAGTCTAACCCACAGTTCTAGATCAGAGGGACACGGCCCAGTCTAACCCACAGTTCTCGATCAGAGGGACACAGCCCAGTCTAACCCACAGTTCTCGATCAGAGGGACACGGCCCAGTCTAACCCATTTTTCTAGATCAGAGGGACACTGCACGATCTAACCCTCTATTGAGCAAAATATTTGAAAGAAAGATTTATTGCTTTTAAAAAGAAAGTGTGCCAAACGGATCAAGTTTGCACTGACCTGCAGGTACCTTGGATTGGCGAGGATCGTTCCGCACCCCTCCATCTCACAGCGCACGTACTGGATAGGAGGCTTCTTCCTGAGAGAGAGGACGGGGCAGTTAGACCCGGGCGTTCACTTGCACCTAGCTTCGTTATACACGATGGCCCACCCTCCCGCTTGCCAACTGTAACCAGGACCATCCCATTTGTGCAACATCTCAACCAGTCCTGCATTGGAAGCAGTGTTATCCAACGGCAAAGCATCTACCCTCCCAGTTATACACTACTGCCCCCCGGCCTGTTCTACAGCAACACACGCATGCGACTTACCGCTTTTTAGGCAGACGAGGGCCTCTGTCTTCTTTGGATCTGCGTGGCCTCCTGTCGAAGATTGAAGAGATGAAGCGTCAGTCAGTTATATAATACAGCGCTGCAAATAGCATATCATCATGGAATCACAGAACCTTACAGCACAGGTGACAAGAGTTTTTCCCCATAATCCTGCAAGTTAGTCTTCTTCAAGCACATAGAATAGAATCATAGAAATTTATAGCACGGAAGGAGGCCATTTGAGCCCATCGTGTCCGCGCCGGTTGACCAAGATTATCCAGCCTCATCCCACTTCCCAGCTCTTGGTCCGTAGCCCTGTAAGCTACGGCACTTTCAAGTGTACATCCACGCACTTTTTAAAAGCTATGAGGGTTTCTGCCTCTACCATCCTTTCAGACAGTGGGTTCCAGACCACCACATTCTGGGTGAAAAAGATTCTCCTCAAATCCCCTCTAAACCTCCTACCAATTACTTTAAATCTATGCCCCCTGGTTGTTGACCTCCCTGCTAAGGGAAATAAGTCCATCCTATCCAGGCCCCTCTTAATTATATACTCCTCAATAACGTCACCCTTCAGCCTCCCCTGAAACAAAGAAAACAAACCCAGCCTATCCAATCTTTCCTCATAGCTAAAATGTCCAATTACCTTTTGAAAGTTCCTATGGAATCTGATTCTGCTATCCTTTCAGTAATGCGTTCCAAGCCTCTGAAAATATTTCTCCTCATTTCCCCTCTACTGCCTTTGCCATTTACCTTAAATCTGTGCCCTCTGGTTACCGCCCCATCCGACAGAGGAAACCAGTCTCTCCCCATTTGCTGCATCAAATCACTATTATTTTGAACACCTCTATTAAATCGCCTCTTAACCTGCTCTAAATAGAACAATCCCAGCTTCGCCAGTCTCTCGAGATAACTGAAGTCCCTCATCCCTGGTATCATCCTGGGAAACCTTCTCTGCACCCTCGCCAGGACCTTGACATCCTTGGACGTGGGGTCAGAATTGTACACAATACTGCAATGGAGGCCTAGCCAGTGATTTGTAAGACTTACCATGACTTCCTTTTTTTGTATTCAATGGCCCTACTTACAAACCCACATGCTTTCTTAACTGCTGTTATTAACTTGCCCTGCCACGTTCAAACATTGTGGATATGTAACCCCAGCTCCACCGACCCTCGCACCCAACTCAAAATAGTACTGTTTCGATTATTATTCAAAAGAGAGTTAAAGACTTAGCGTGGAGAGATCTTCAAGGGCCTGGATTCTGAACAACAGATACAGAGACTTGGATAATGTGATTCCGAGTGCCCATGGAACCCAGGGTCAGCGCCTGGAGGACCCGTGCCCCAGGGTCAGTGCCCAAAGACTGAGGGGGGGAGGGTCACTCAATGTGGGAATGGAAATTGTTGGGGGGAGGGGGGACGCTCGATGGAATGGAATCGGGGGGTGTACAGGTTATGTTGCAGCTATACAAAGCACTGGGAAGACCACATCTGGAATACTGTGTACAGTTCTGTGTAATGAGTAATGAGGGTGATGTGTAATCAGAAAAGACTAATTAGCAATCTTGTTGTGCGAGGCCCCTTGGGGAAGAGTCACCATATTATGGTAGAATTCTTTATTAAGGTGGAGAGTGACACAGTTAATTCAGAGACTAGTATCCTGAACTTAAGGAAAGGTAACTTCAACGGTATGAGACGTGAATTGGCTAGAATAGACTGGCGAGTGATACTTAAAGGGTTGACGGTGGATAGGCAATGGCAAACATTTAAATATCACATGGATGAACTTCAGCAATTGTACATCCCTGTCTGGAGTAAAAATAAAATGGGGAAGGTGGCTCAACCGTGGCTAACAAGGGAAATTAAGGATAGTGTTAAATCCAAGGAAGAGGCATATAAATTGGCCAGAAAAAGCAGCAAACCTGAGGACTGGGAGAAATTTAGAATTAGCAGAGGAGGACAAAGGGTTTAATTAAGAGGGGGAAAATAGAGTATGAGAGGAAGCTTGCTGGAAACATAAAAACTGACTGCAAAAGCTTCAAAAGATATGTGAAGAGAAAAAGATTAGTGAAGACAAACGTAGGTCCCTTGCAGTCAGAATCAGGGGAATTTATAAATGGGGAACAAAGAAATGGCAGACCAATTGAACAAATACTTTGGTTCTGTCTTCGCGAACGAAGACACAAATAACCTTCGGGAAATACTAGGGACCGAGGGTCTAGCGAGAAGGAGAAACTGAAGGAAATCCTTATTTGTCAGAAAATTGTGTTAGGGAAATTGATGGGATTGAAGGCCGATAAATCCCCAGGGTCTGATAGTCTGCATCCCAAGGAAGTGGCCCTAGAATTAGTGGATGCATTGGTGATCATTTTCCAACAGTCTATTGACTCTGGATCAGTTCCTATGGACTGGATGGTAGCTAATGTACCACTTTTTTAAAAAAGGAGGGAGAGAGAAAACAAGGAATTACAGATCGGTTAGCTTGACATCAGTAGTGTGTAAAATGTTGGAATCAATTATTAAAGATGAAATAGCAGCGCATTTGGAAAGCAGTGACAGGATCGGTCTAAGTCGGCATGGATTTATGAAAGGGAAATCATGCTTGACAAATCTTCTAGAATTTTTTGAGGATGCAACTAGTAGAGTGGACAAGGGAGAACCAGTGGATGTGGTGTATTTGGACTTTCAAAAGGCTTTTGACAAGGTCCCACACAAGAGATTGGTGTGCAAAATTAAAGCATATGGAATTGGGGGTAATGTATTGCTGTGGATAGAGAACTGGTTGGCAGACAAGAAGCAGAGAGTTGGGATAAACGGGTCCTTTTCAGAATGGCAGGCAGTGACTAGTGGGGTGCCGCAGGGCTCAGTGCTGGGGCCCCAGCTAATTACAAAATACAGCAATAATTTAGATGAAGAGATTGAGTGTAATATCTCCTAGTTTGCAGATGACACTAAACTGGGTGGCGGTGTGAGCTGTGAGGAGGATGCTAAGAGGCTGCCGGGTGACTTGGACAGATTAGGTAAGTGGGCAAATGCATGGCAGATGCAGTATAATGTGGATAAATGTGAGGTTATCTACTTTGGTGGCAAAAGCATGAAGGCAGATTATCTGAATGGCGGCATCTTACGAAAAGGGGAAGTGCAACGAGACCTGGGTGTCATGGTACATCAGTCATTGAAAGTTGGCATGCAGGTACAGCAGGCGGTGAAGGCGGCAAATGGCATGTTGGCCTTCATAGCTAGGGGATATGAGTATAGGAGCAGGATGGTCTTACTGCAGTTGTACAGGGCCTTGGTGAGGCCTCACCTAGAATATTGTGTTCAGTTTTGGTCTCCTAATCTGAGGAAGGACGTTCTTGCTATTGAGGGAGTGCAGCGAAGGTTTACCTGACTGATTACCGGGATGGCAGGACTGACATACGAGGAGACACTGGATCGATTGGGCCTGTATTCACTGGAATTTAGAAGAACGAGAGGGGATCTCATAGAAACATATAAAATTCTGACGGGACAGGACAGATTAGATGCAGGAAGAATGTTCCCGATGTTGGGGAAGTCCAGAACCAGGGGTCACAGTCTAAGGATAAGGGGTAAGCCATTTAGGACCGAGATGAGGAGAAACTTCTTCACCCAGAGAGTTGTGAACCTGTGGAATTTTCTACCACAGAGTGTTGTTGATGCCAGTTCGTTAGATATACTCAAGAGGGATTAAGATATGGCCCTTACGGCTAAAGGGATCAAGGGGTATGGAGAGAAAGCAGGAAAGGGATACTGAGGTGAATGGTCAGCCATGATCTTATTGAATGGTGGTGCAGGATCGAAGGATCGAAGGGTCGAATGGCCTATTTCTGCACCTATTTTCTATGTTTCTGGGCACTGCACCTTAGGAAGGATGTATTGCTTGGAGGGAGTGTAGCGCAGATTCATCAGAATGATACCCAAATTCCATGGGTTAAGTTATGAGGAGAGATTACTCATATTAGGGTTGTATTTTCCATAATTTATAAGGCCAAGGCCTTTGATTGAAATTTTCACTATTAAGGGGAACAGAAATCATTTCTGCTGGTTGGGGAGTCTCGGAATAAAAAGCTTAGTCTAAACATTGGAGCCAGGCCTTTCAGGAGTGAAATTAGAAGACACTTCTCCACACCAAGTGCGGTAGAGGTTTGGGACTCTCTTCCGCAAACAGCAATTGATGCGAGATGAATTGTTAATTTTAAATCTGGGACTAATAGCTTTTTGTTAACGAAAGGTATTAAGGGATATGGAGTTGGGTCGAAGATCAGTGATGATCTCATTGAATGGCTGAACAGGCTCGAGGGGCGAAATCACCGACTCCTGCTCCTATGTCCCAATTGCTGAAGTCATTCGAGGCTGCCTTTACCTTTTGGGAGGCTCCACCTGCTCCACCGTCTCCAATGTTTCCAGTGTTTCCAGTGTTTCTTTCTCTTTCCGTGGTCTTCGCCTCTGTTTCGCACGCTCCCTGAGAATCACACCACACAGTCGAGAATACATCGGAACTGAGGAGTGCCCGACAGAGAAATAATCCCAACGAACAGAGAATGGCATCGCGCAGCACTGAAGGGGTCATTGTGGGGGTGGGGTGGAGAGAAGGGGAGGCGAAAGGAGGGGCCGGGGTGGGGGAGAAAGAAGGGGTCCGGGGAGGGAGAGGAAGGGGGGGGGGGGGGGGGGGGGGGGGAAAGAGAGGAGGGGGGTCCGGGGGGAGGGGGGGGGGGGGAGAGAAGAGAGGAGGGGCCGGGGGCGGGGGGGGGGTCGGGAAGAGGCGGAGGGGCCGGGGGAGGAGGGGGGGCCGGGGAAGGAGGGGGGCGAGCGAAGGAGAGGAAAGGCAGGGTGGAGGAGGGGCGGCGTGTGTTGGGGAAGGAAAGGCAGACCGGTCTCCGGGAGTGCGAGGGCTCCGCGCTAACCCCACCCCACCACCCCCCCTTTACCTGTGTGGCGATGGTTCGTACATTGCATCTTTGGGATCATCGTGGAAGGGGACGTCATCGTCCGTCTCCACAAACTCCACATCCTCGTCCTCACTGCAAAAACACACGCGGGGTAAGTCACAGGGAGCAGCACCACCCACACCCCCACCCTCACAATGAATCCTGCTCCTCCCCTCTGGTAACAACACCTGCTCCCCCCCACTGCCCAGACCTGCCATCCCCCCCGTCAGACCCCACTGCCCCCCCTTCACCCACCATCAGGAGAGAGAGGGCAGTTCTGCTGCTATATTTATGGAGGGCGGGAGGCACAGAGTCGTGTTCGGGCTGATCGCGGGCAGGCTATCTCCTACCTGTTTAACAGCTCCGGCTCTCGGATGGAATCGGGGAGACCAGCAGCAGCAGCTAATCCTGGGGAACAGAAGAGAGAGGAGAGGTGAGAGCACATAGAAGCACTGCAGTTACCCTGGGGAAGGAGGGGCAGAGGGAGGTACAGAGGGTGGGGGGGGGGACACGACAAGTAACCCTGGCTGACCTCCACCCTGACACTTCGCGGCCTGGCAATACTTCGGGCTCGCCCGGGGCCGACCTCCTCCCCCACTCCCCCCCCCCCCGCCCCAACTTTATCCAGCAAAATCCCTTATTCAGCACAGGCCAGGTCCTGAGGATGTCGGGTAAGGGAGTTTCAACCTGTACTACTTCCTTAATGATGGATTCCAGCATTTTTCCAATGGCAGATGTTCGGCTAAATGGTCTCTAGTTTCCGACTTTCTCTCTCGCTCCTTTCTTGAATAGAGGCGTTACATTTACGGATTTGCTGGACCTTTCCAGAATCCAGGGAATTTTGGAGCATTACAACCAATGCATCATTATCTCTGCAGCCACTTCTTTTGAGACCCGAGAATGCAGGTCACCAGGTCCAGGGAACTTGTTAGCCTTTTGTCCCATTAGTTTGCTTTGTACTTTTTCTCTAATGATAATCATTGTTTTAATTTTCTCCCTCCCTTTTACCCCTTCATTTTCTACTGTTATTGGGATGCTTTCAGTACCTTCTACGGGGAAGACAGCTGCAAAATATCTGTACAAATTAAGAACATAAAAACATAAGAAATAGGAGCAGGAGTAGGCCATCTGACCCTTTGAGCCTGCTCCGCCATTTAATAAGATCATGGCTGATCTGATCATGGACTCAGCTCGCTCCACTTCCCTGCCCGCTCCCCATAACCCTTTATTCCCTTATCGCTCAAAAATCTGTCTATCTCCGCCTTAAATATATTCAATGACCCAGCTATCACAGCTCTCTGGTGCAGAGAATTCCACAGATTTGTAACCCTCAGAAGAAATTTCTCCTCATTTCAGTTATAAATGGGCTGCCCCTTATTCTGTGACTATGTCCCCTAGTTTTAGTTTGCACTATGAGTGGAAATATCCTCTGCATCCACCTTGTCGAGCCCCCTAATAATCTTATATGCTTCAATAAGATCGCCTCTCATTCTTCTGAACTCCAATGAGCAGAGGCCCAACCTACTCAACCTATCTTCATAAGTTAACCCCCTCTCCGGAATCAACCTAGTGAACCTTCTCCGAACAGCCTCCAATGCAAGTATATCCTTCCTTAGATACAGAGACTAAAACTGTACGCAGTATTCCAGGTGTGGCCTCACCAATACCCTGTACAGTTGTAGCAGGACTTCTCTGCTTTTATACTCCAACCCCCTTGCAATAAAGGCCAACATTCCATTTGCCTTCCTGATGACTTGCTGTACCTGCATACTAACTTTTTGTGTTTCATGCACAAGGAACCCCAGGTCCCTTTGTCCTGCAGGACTTTGCAATTTTTCTCCATTTAAATTATAATTTGCTTTTCTATTTTTTCTGCCAAAGTGGATAAACTCACATTTTCCCACATTATACTCCATCTGCCAAATTTTTGCCCACTCACTTAGCCTGTCTATATCCCTTTGCAGATTTTTTGTGTTCTCCTCACAATTTGCTTTCCCATCCATCTTTGTATCATCAGCAAACTTGGCAACATTACACTCGGTCCCTTCATCCAAGTCATTAAAGTAGATTGTAAATAGTTGAGGCCCCAGCACTGATCCCTGCGGCACCCCACTAGTCACTGTTTGCCAACTGGAAAATGACCCATTTATCCCGACACTGTTTTTTGTTAGTTAGCCAATTCTCTATCTATGCTAATATATTACCCCCAACCCTGTGAACTTTTATCTTGTGCAGTAAACTTTTATGTGGCACCTTATCGAATGCCTTCTGGAAATCCAAATACACCACATCCACTGGTTCCCTCTTATCTACTCTGCTCATTACATCCTCAAAGACACCCAGCACATTTGTCAGACATAATTTCCTTTCATAACACCATGCTGACGCTGCTTGATTGAATCGTGCTTTTCCAAATGTCCTGCTACTACTTCCTTAATAATGGACTCCAGCATTTTCCCAACAACAGATGTTAGGCTAACTGGTCTATAGTTTCCTGCTTTGTCTGCCTCCTTTATTTAAAAATAGAGGCGTTCAATTTTTCCAACCCACTGGGACCTCTCCAGAATCCAGGGAATTTTGGTGGATTACAACCAATGCATCCACTATCTCTGCAGCCATTTCTTTTAAGACCCTAGGATGTAAGTCATCAGGTCCAGGGGACTTGTCCGCCTTTAATCTCATTCTTTTACCAAGTACTACTTCTTTAATGATAGTGATTGTATTAAGTTCCTCCCTACCTACAGCCCCTTGATTATCCACTACTGGGACATTTTTAGTGTCTTCTACCGGTAAGATAGATACAAAATATTTGTTCAAAGTCTCTGCCATTTCCCTGTTCTCCATTATTAATTCCCCAGTCTCATCCTCTAGGGCACCAATATTTACTTTAGCCACTCTTTCCATTTTAATGTACCTGTAGAAACTCTTACTATCTGTTTTTATATTCCGTGCTAGTTTATTTTCATAATCTATTTTCCCACTCTTATTTTTTTTTAGTCATTCTTTGCTGGCTTTTAAAAGTTTCCCAATCCTCTGGCCTCCCACTAGTCTTGGCCACATTGTATGCCCTTGTTTCCAATTGGATACCATCCCTTATTTCCTTTATTAGCCATGGATGATTATCCCTTCTCTTTCAGTCTTTCCTTCTCATTGGGATATATTTTTGTTGTGAGTTATGAAATATCTCCTTGAATGTCTGCCACTGCTCATCAACCGTCCCATACTTTAATCTATTTTCCCAGTCCACTTTGGCCAACTCTGCCCTCATACCTTTGTAGTCTCCTTTATTTAAGCTTAGGACACTTAAGATCCAACTTTCTCACCCTCCAAATGAATTTGAAATTCAACCATGCTATGATCACTTTCCGAGAAAATCCTTCACTACGTAATCATTTATTAATCTTGTCTCATTGCACAGTACCAGATCCAAAATCGTCTGCTCTCTGGTAGATTCCACAACGCACTGTTCTAGGAAACTATCTCGAATACACACTATGAATTCCTCAAGGCTACCCTGGCCAATTTGCTTTGTCCAATCAAAATGAAGGTTAACATCGCCCATGACTATTGTCATTCCTTTATTACAAGCCTCCATTATTGCTTGATTTATACTCCCATCCAACCTTGTAGCTACTGTTAGGGGGCCTATAGACTATGCCCACCAGCGACTTTTCCCCTTATTATTCCTTATCTCCACGCAAACTGATTCAACATCTTGATCTTCTGAGCCAATATTGTTTCTCACCAACGCACTGATATCTTTTATTAATAGTGCTATCCCACCTCCTTTTCCTTTCTGTCTGTCTATCCTTCCGAATTGTCAAATACCCCTGAATATTTAGGTCCCAGTCCTGGATGGAGTGCCAATCAAGTGGGCTGCTTTGTCCTGGGTGGTGTCGAGCTTCGAGTGTTGTTGGAGCAGTACTCATCCAGGCAAGTGGAGAGTGTTCCAACACACTCCTGACTTGTGCCTTGTAGGTGGGTGGAAAGGCTTTGGGGAGTCAGGAAGTGAGACACCCGCCGCAGAATACCCAGCCTCTGACCCGCTCTTGTAGTCATGGTATTTATGTGGCTGGTCTAGTCGAGTTTCTGGTCAATGGTGTTGACGAGGATGTTGGGAGTCAGTGCCCAGGGTACCTGATGGTGCGGGGTCAGTAAGGCTTCAGACTAAGCTCTATAGAGCCTGATCTCACGATGAACAAAGGGACTGACTATGGAAGTGTTAGAGTGGCAAGTTGGATCCAAAGTTGGCTCAGAGACAGGAAGCAAAGCATAATGGTCGACAGGTGTTGTTGTGACTGGAAAGCTGTTCCCAATGGGGTTCCGCAGGTCTCAGCACTAGGTCCCTTGCTTTTTGTGATATATATCAATGGTTTAGACTTGAATGTAGGGGAACTATGCTTAACAAGTTTGCAGATGATACTAAAATCAGCAGTGTGGTTGATAATGAAGCAGAAAACTGCGGACTGCAGGAAGATATCAATGTACTGGTCAGGTGGGCAGAACAGTGGCAAATGGAATTCAATCCGGAGAAGTGTGAGGTAATGCATTTGGGGAGGTCTAACAAGGCCAGGGAATACACATTAAATGTCGGACACTGAGAAGTGTACAGGAACAGAGGGGCCTTGGAGTGCATGTCCACAGATCCCTCAAGGTAGCAGGCCAGGTAGATAAGGTGATTAAGAAGAAATACAGAATACTTGCCTTTATTAGCCAAGGTGTGGAATACAAGAGCAGAGGGGTTATACTTGAACTGTATAAAACACTAGTTAGGCCTCAGCTGGAGGACTGCGTGCAGTTCTGGTCACCACATTGCAGGAAAGATATGATTGCACGAGAGAGAGGGGACAGAGGAGATTTACAAGGATGTCGCCTAGCCTGGAGAATATTAGCTACGAGGAAAGATTGGACAGGCTGGGGTTGGCTTATTTGAAACAGAGGAGACTGAGGGGAGATTTAATTGAGGTGCATAAAATTGAGGGGCTGGATAGAGTGGTAGCAAAGGGAACAACCACCAGGGGGCATAGATTTAAAGTAATTGGGGGGGAGGTTTAGAGGGGATTTGAGGGGAAATGTCTTCACCCAGAAGGTGATGGGGGTCTGGAACTCACTGCCAGAAAGGGTGGGAGGCGCAGAAACCCTCACCACATTTAAAAAGTACCTGGATGTGCACCTGAAGTGTTGTAGCCTACAAGGCTACGGACCTAGAGCTGGAAAGTGAGATTAGGCTGAGTAGCTCTTGGTCGGCCGGCGCGGACACGATGGGCCGAAATGGCCTCTTTCTGTGCTGTAAATTTCTATGATTCTATGACAGACGGATGGACCCCAGGAAGCACTCCCAACAAACTTGAAATGTCCCCATCTAGTGTTTTTGCTCTGAACTGAGTTTGCGCACTTGCAAATAAGCTGGAGTGTGATGTGCAACATTTAACGATAAAAATAATCATCTCTATAAAATAACCACGCCCAGCCTCCGACCGGCAGCGCTCACGCTGTACTTACCGGCGAGCGTGATGCTCTCGTCCTTGTGGGCAGGGTCCGGCACAGACTCACAGATCAGCTGCATTGTCTCAGTCTCCATGTCGGTCTCGGTGTGTGCCGCTCTCTCCCCGGCCAGGTCCCGCCTGTTGACCACGTGAGAGTGTGTTTCTGGGGCAGGGTAGGCCGAGGGCGAAGCCTCCTCCCAGTAGTGGGCCTCCCACTTAGACTCCGAGGCAGTGTTGGGCTCCGGCTCCTCGCTCGCGCTCTTAGCTCTCCATCGCCCTCGGCCCGGCTTGGTCTTCATCAAGACCACGGGCGCCGTCTTCAGCACTGGGAGCTCCGGCACGGGCTCTACTGGGGGGGGGTGGGGGAAGAGAGAGTGAGAGTGTGAGCTCGGGAGAGGGAGACAGGACTGGAGAGAGGAGAGGGAGAGGGGACTGGAGAGAGAGTAAGCTCGGGAGAGGGAGAGACACGACTGGAGAGACAGGACAGGAGAGAGAGGGAGAGATGAGCTAGGGAGAGGGAGACAGGACTGGAGCAGGAGGGAGAGGGACTGGAGAGAGAGTGAGAGTGTGAGCTCGGGAGAGGGCGACAGGACTGGAGAGAGAAGGAGAGGGAGAGGGGACTGGAGAGAGAGTAAGCTCGGGAGAGGGAGAGACAGGACTGGAGAGACAGGGAGAGTGAGCTAGGGAGAGGGAGACGAGAGTGTGAGCTCGGGAGAGGGAGACAGGACTGGAGAGGGGGAGGGGGGAGGGAGGGAGGGGGGGTGGGGGAGGGGGAGGGACAGGACTGGAGAGAGAGGGAGAGTGAGCTCGGGAGTGAGGGAGACGAGAGTGTGAGCTCGGGAGTGAGGGAGACGAGAGTGTGAGCTCGGGAGGGAGGGGAGGGAGGGAGGGGGAGGGAGGGAGGGGGAGGGGGGAGAGCGGGAGGGGGGAGAGCGGGAGGGGGAGGGGGGAGAGCGGGAGGGGGAGGGGAGAGAGCGGGGGGGGAGGGGAGAGAGCGGGGGGGGGAGGGGAGAGAGCGGGGGGGGAGGGGAGAGAGCGGGGGGGGAGGGGAGAGAGCGGGGGGGAGGGGAGAGAGCGGGGGGGGAGGGGAGAGAGCGGGGGGGGAGGGGAGAGAGCGGGGGGGAGGGGAGAGAGCGGGGGGGGAGGGGAGAGAGCGGGGGGGGAGGGGAGAGAGCGGGGGGGGAGGGGAGAGAGCGGGGGGGGAGGGGAGAGAGCGGGGGGGGAGGGGAGAGAGCGGGGGGGAGGGGAGAGAGCGGGGGGGGGAGGGGAGAGAGCGGGGGGGGGAGGGGAGAGAGCGGGGGGGGAGGGGAGAGAGCGGGGGGGGAGGGGAGAGAGCGGGGGGGGAGGGGAGAGAGCGGGGGGGGAGGGGAGAGAGCGGGGGGGAGGGGAGAGAGCGGGGGGGGAGGGGAGAGAGCGGGGGGGGAGGGGAGAGAGCGGGGGGGGAGGGGAGAGAGCGGGGGGGGAGGGGAGAGAGCGGGGGGGGAGGGGAGAGAGCGGGGGGGGAGGGGAGAGAGCGGGGGGGGAGGGGAGAGAGCGGGGGGGGAGGGGAGAGAGCGGGGGGGGAGGGGAGAGAGCGGGGGGGGAGGGGAGAGAGCGGGGGGGGAGGGGAGAGAGCGGGGGGGAGGGGAGGGAGAGCGGGGGGGGAGGGGAGAGAGCGGGGGGGGAGGGGAGAGAGCGGGGGGGGAGGGGAGAGAGCGGGGGGGAGGGGAGAGAGCGGGGGGGGAGGGGAGAGAGCGGGGGGGGAGGGGAGAGAGCGGGGGGGGAGGGGAGAGAGCGGGGGGGGAGGGGAGAGAGCGGGGGGGGAGGGGAGAGAGCGGGGGGGGAGGGGAGAGAGCGGGGGGGGAGGGGAGAGAGCGGGGGGGAGGGGAGAGAGCGGGGGGGGAGGGGAGAGAGCGGGGGGGGAGGGGAGAGAGCGGGGGGGGAGGGGAGAGAGCGGGGGGGGAGGGGAGAGAGCGGGGGGGGAGGGGAGAGAGCGGGGGGGGAGGGGAGAGAGCGGGGGGGGAGGGGAGAGAGCGGGGGGGAGGGGAGAGAGCGGGGGGGGAGGGGAGAGAGCGGGGGGGGAGGGGAGAGAGCGGGGGGGGAGGGGAGAGAGCGGGGGGGGAGGGGGAGAGAGCGGGGGGGGAGGGGAGAGAGCGGGGGGGGAGGGGAGAGAGCGGGGGGGGAGGGGAGAGAGCGGGGGGGGAGGGGAGAGAGCGGGGGGGGAGGGGAGAGAGCGGGGGGGGAGGGGAGAGAGCGGGGGGGGAGGGGAGAGAGCGGGGGGGGAGGGGAGAGAGCGGGGGGGGAGGGGAGAGAGCGGGGGGGGAGGGGAGAGAGCGGGGGGGGAGGGGAGAGAGCGGGGGGGGAGGGGAGAGAGCGGGGGGGGGAGGGGAGAGAGCGGGGGGGGAGGGGAGAGAGCGGGGGGGGAGGGGAGAGAGCGGGGGGGAGGGGAGAGAGCGGGGGGGAGGGGAGAGAGCGGGGGGGGAGGGGAGAGAGCGGGGGGGGAGGGGAGAGAGCGGGGGGGGGAGGGGAGAGAGCGGGGGGGAGGGGAGAGAGCGGGGGGGGAGGGGAGAGAGCGGGGGGGGAGGGGAGAGAGCGGGGGGGGAGGGGAGAGAGCGGGGGGGGAGGGGAGAGAGCGGGGGGGGAGGGGAGAGAGCGGGGGGGGAGGGGAGAGAGCGGGGGGGGAGGGGAGAGAGCGGGGGGGGAGGGGAGAGAGCGGGGGGGGAGGGGAGAGAGCGGGGGGGGAGGGGAGAGAGCGGGGGGGGAGGGGAGAGAGCGGGGGGGGAGGGGAGAGAGCGGGGGGGAGGGGAGAGAGCGGGGGGGGAGGGGAGAGAGCGGGGGGGGAGGGGAGAGAGCGGGGGGGGAGGGGAGAGAGCGGGGGGGGAGGGGAGAGAGCGGGGGGGGAGGGGAGAGAGCGGGGGGGGAGGGGAGAGAGCGGGGGGGGAGGGGAGAGAGCGGGGGGGGAGGGGAGAGAGCGGGGGGGGAGGGGAGAGAGCGGGGGGGGAGGGGAGAGAGCGGGGGGGGAGGGGAGAGAGCGGGGGGGGAGGGGAGAGAGCGGGGGGGGAGGGGAGAGAGCGGGGGGGGAGGGGAGAGAGCGGGGGGGAGGGGAGAGAGCGGGGGGGGAGGGGAGAGAGCGGGGGGGGAGGGGAGAGAGCGGGGGGGGAGGGGAGAGAGCGGGGGGGGAGGGGAGAGCGGGGGGGGAGGGGAGAGAGCGGGGCGGGGGAGGGGAGAGAGCGGGGCGGGGGAGGGGAGAGAGCAGGGGCGGGGGGAGGGGTTGTGAAGAGTACCAGGACAGGCTATGCCAGGCAGGGGCGCTGTGTACTGCCTTCACCACCAGGCAAGGCTTGGCAGGGCGCGAGGCGGAGCGGAAGAGACAAAGAACGAAAGAGGCAGTGAGGAGGAGAGAGGACAGAGAGACAGCAAAAGAAAGACAGCAAGGGGGGAAAGAGAGAGCGAGAGAGGCAGCGAGGGAGTGAGAGACAGATCGGAAAGATGGCCCGTCCGACAGTGCAGCACTCCCTCTGCACTGCACACGAGTGCCAGCCTAGTTTTTTTTGTGCTTCTGTTCCTGGAGTGGGAGTTGAACCCACAACCTTCCGTCTCAGAGGCGAGTGTGCTGCCCACTGAGCCACAGCTGGTAGAGTGGAGAGAAACAGAGAGCGAGGCGAGACAGACAGTGGGGAGAGGAACAACCAGAGGAGAGAGGTGAAACAAGCCGTCACTGTTGCATTGCTCCGACAGGCTTGCCGGGCTGCAATGGGCCGAATGGCTCCGACCTGTTCTGTCGCCTTCGGTCAGTGGTGCGATTGAGCAGTACACGTGCACCGATCCACCGCCTTAAACCCCTGAAATGCTGCAGCACCTCCGACACAGCACCAGGGCAGGCTCTGCCAGGCAGGGGCACTGTGCGCTGCCTTCGCCACCAGGGGCCCTCAGCGAGCAGCGCGGGGCAGTGCCCTCGTGTGCCTCGGCAGTACTGCAGCTCTCCCGTTCATCGCGCGGGTCACAGTGGGACGATGGCGCTTCAGCCGCAATAGCGCTGCCCTGTGGCCCCAGCACAAGGTGCTTTTCGGTTGATCGTCGTCCAGATTTCCAGCATATTTCACACTGGGACCTCGTGCATCGATTCTACTGGGCCAAACGGGGAGTGGCTAGGGAAAGTTCAGATCTATTGAGAGGCGCTGGGGGGAGGAGGAAGATAACGGCAGACAGCCCACAGTCACTCTTGGGGGCAAAGGGAATAATTGCAGAGATCCCACACAGACACGATTGGGGAAAGGGCGATAACTCCACATGACTGCCACCTTACTGGCGCTCAAGTGCTTTGGGAGGTCCAGAGGACGTGATGGGTGGATGTACGGATAAAACATCTTTCTTTCTGCCCAAGTGTTCGACAGTTTACTCTGTGATCCTGCATGGACCTTCACATGTCAGTGGGTCAGGAAGTCAGTGCTGGTCGCCTAGCCTCCATCCATGACAGGCGCTGCTGTCAAACTTGCCCTTATATTTCAGGCTCGACGTCCCATGGTATTGCACACAGGAGGAGAGGGGATAGTGTGTCTCTTTCTTGCTGACCTCTATGACTGAGGTTGCTTGCTGCCTGTGGCTACCTGTTGCTTCGCTCCAACTCTTCATGTCCCCTGCTCCTTTCTCCTGCTCTCTTTCGCTCCATGTTGCTTCTCCATATTTGGCTTCTCGTGTTCTCTGTCTCCAACTCCTTTTTAATCACACTTCCGGAAAATTGAGCTCATCCAAAGCTCAGCTGCCCGTGTCCTAACTCGCACCGAGTCCCGCTCACCCATCATCCCCCCGTGCTCGCTGACCGACATTGGCTCCTGGTCCGGTGATGCCAAGATTGTAAGATTCTCATCCTTGTGTTCATATCCCTCCATGGCCTCGCCCCTTCCCTTTATCTCTGCAACCTCCCAAAATCACTGCGTTCCTCCAATTCCGGCCTCCGATTAAAATCGCTCCACTATTGGTGGCCGTACCTTCAGCTGTCATGGTCCTAAGCTCCGGAAACCTTTTCCCTTCTCTACCTTTCTTTCTTCCTTCCTTTAAAGACCCTCCTTAAAATCTCTTCGACCTAATCGTTGGTCATCTGTCCTAAAATCTCAATTGGCTCGGTGTCAAATTTTGTTTGTTCAAACTTCCGTGACGCGTATTGGGGCGCTTTACTATGTTAAAGGCTCTATTTAAATGCAAAGTGTTGTTATAAGTCACTCCTTCACTCGGGGGGGGGGGGGGGGGGGGGGGGGGGGTGTCTCTGGCAAGACAGAAACCAATACGCGGAGCCACGGAGCCAGTTACTGGGACCAGGGAGTCACACGAGAACAATGACGAACAGGAAAAAGCCTTCTTGGGTTCATCCAGCCTGTCCACACAATTGTGATACCTTGTCTATCACGTTATATACACATTCTCCACCCGACCAGAGACCTCCCCCTCCCCCCCCGCGACCCCGACAATCAACGCTACTCCAGGAGAACACTCTGACCCTGATATAATTCCACGCAGTAACAGGTTACTACTCAACCCAACCCTTGGGTGTGAGAAAGAGGAAAAAAAGACCTCAGGATGTCCCAAAGCGCTTTACAGCCAATAAAGCACTTCTCGAAGTGTTGTCACAGCTGCAATGCAGGAATTGCGGCAATATGAACACAGCGACATCCCACAAACAGCAACGTGATAATGCCCGGATCATCTGTTTTGCGTGGTGTTGGTCGGGATAAACATTGGCCAGAGCTCCCCTGCTCTTCTTCGAACAGCACCGTGGGATCTTTTACAGACAGCCGAGGGCAGGCTCGGTTTCATGTCTCATCCGAGAAAGACGGCACCTCCAGCAGTGGAGCACTCCCTCAGTACTGCACTGGAGAGGCAGCCTGGATTCTGTGCTCAAGTCTCTGGAGTGGGGCTTGAACCCACAACGTGCTACCCACTGAGCCATGGATGAGAGGAACCAGTAAGCCTGGATGGGGGTCATCAGAGCTAAGCCCCTCTTTTTTTCCTTTAAGATGCTCCTTAAAACCTACCTCTTTGACCAAGTTTTTGGTCACCTGTCTTAATATCTCCGAATGTGGCTCAGTGTTTGCCAACACTCCTATGAAGCACCTGGAGACAGTTTCCTACGTCAAAGGCGTTGTATCAATGCGAGATGCTGTTGTACGGTGGGGGTCACTCGCAATCGGGAGGAGGAAGCTTGGGCTGGGGCTGGACCTAGGGTTGAAGATACCGTGTTCCAGTCTCGGGCATGAATGGGGGAGACTTGGTTGGTGCCTTTGCCAGGGTCTCTGCACTGAACAGCTTGCTGGGTTGTGTCTTTTCCTCAACCCCCGTAGAGCAGAGACAGAGATTTGATAGAGGCGTCCGAAATGACGAAGGCCTTGACAGAGCAAATAAGGAGAAACTAGTTCCAATGGTTGACACGTTGGTAACCAGAGGACACAGATGTAAGGTACTTGGGCAAAAGAGGGGAGAGGAGGAAAATTATTTTTACTCAACGATTTATGATGGTGTGGAACGCGCTGCCTGAAAGGGCGGTGGAAGCAGATTCGATAGTAACTTTCAAAAAGGGAATTGGATAAATAATTGAAAATTGGCTGGGGCTGTGGGGAAGAGCAGAGGAGGGGGTCTAATTGGATTGCTCTTTCAGAGCCGGCACAGACGCAAAGGGCCGAATAGCCTCCTTCTGTGCTGCATCATTCTGTGATATTTGCTTCTGTGTTCTCATTGAAAATGTAACGGACATCTGGCATTTACCAGCAGTATGAGGAATAGCCTTTTTTTCCCCTCTTCAAGTTAGCGACCAGGGTTAAATAGCTGGTTAGGAATAAAGCAGGAGCTTGGAGATTAGTAACGGTTAATGAGACACGAAATTAGTAACGGTTAATAATACATTATATGAATAACTTGAATTAGATACATCTTAGTCTTAAGTTTCTGAAAAGTTCGTCGAATAAACAAAAGGCCTGGCAGGGCTACTCGGTCCAGCGGAATGCACGTCCTGTGCCATGTGGGCACTCCGGGACGCTTCCCGTGTCCTTGACAACCACACGTGCAGACGGTGTCATCAGCTGGAGGAGCTTGAGCTCCGGGTTTCGGAGCTGGAACAGCAGCTGGTGTCACTGCTGTACATCCACGAGGCCGAGAGCTACGTGGATCGCAAGTTTCGGGAGTGCTCGGGCAGAGAGGGAACAGGAGACATCCAGACAGAAGAGGAGGGCCAGGCAGGGAGTGCAGGAGTCCCCCCCGAGTGCATCGCGCTCTTCAACCAGTATTGTTCCGGGTCCTGGGGAGGGCGATGGTTCCTCTTGGGAGTGCAGCCAGAGCCAAGTCCACGGCACCACGGGTGGCTCTGCTGCACAGGAGGGGGGGGGGGGGGGGGAAAAGAGGAGAGAGAGGAGGAAGATAGGGCAAGCAATAGTGGTAGGGGATTCTATAGTTCGGGGAGCAGTCAGGCGTTTCTGCGGCCGCAGACGTGACTTCTGGATGGTATGTTGCCCCCCCCTGGTGCCAGGGTCAAGGATGTCACCAAGCGGCTGCAGCACATTCTGACGGGGGAAGAGGGCGAACAGCCAGAGATCATGGTCCATATCGGCACTAATGACATAAGGAAGAGGGATAAGGTCCTGCAGGCAAATGTTAGGGAGCCAGCAAAGAGATCAAAAAGCAGGAACTCAAAAGGTAGCAATCTCTGGATTACTCTGTCACATGCGAGTGAGTATAGAACTAGGAGGATACAGCAGATGAATGCGTGGCTGGAGAGATGGTGCAGGAGGGAGATGTTCAGATTCTTGGGGCTTTGGGGCCGGTTCTGGGGGAGGTGGGAGACCTGCGCAGGCCGGACAGACTGCACCTCAACAGGGCCGGGACCAATATACTCGCAGGGATGTTTGCCAGTGCTGTTGGCAAGGGTTTAAACTAAGTTGGCATGAGGATGGGCACCAGGATGTAGCATTAGAAAGGGCACAAATGATTGAGAGAGAGGGATAGCACTAAACTAAAACAGTGGGGTCAGACTCAGAACACAGGATGGCCTAAGATAGGTTTACAGTGTATGTTTGTGAACACACAAAGCGCAGTAAACAAGGTTGGTGAGCGGCAAGTGCAAATGGGACTATGATGTTGTGGCAATTTCGATGACAGTGCTGCAGACAAAGGATATCCTGGAGGGGCCAAGGACAGAATCTATATGGCTAGAGTTAAGAAACTATAGAGGTGCTATTGCACTGCTCGGTGTATTCTATAGACCACCAACTAGTGGGAAAAATATGGAGAAGCAAATTTAAAGAGAAATTGCAGAGAGATGCAAGAACTATAGAGCAGTAATAATGAGGGACTTCAAATACTCCAATACAGGCTGGGATCATAGTAGTGTCAAGGGCAGAGAGAGGGAAGAATTTCTGAAGTGTGTTCAGGAAAACTTTCCTGATCAGTGCATTTCCAGCCCAATGAGGAAGGAGGGATTGCTGGATCTGTTTCTGGGGAATGAGATGGGTCAAGTGTGAGTAGGGGAACATTTAGGGGACAGTGATCACATTATCATGAGGTTGAGATTATGGAACAGGACAGGGGGGCAATCTAGAGTATAAATACTTAATTGACAGTCGGCCAGTTTCAGTGGGTTGAGAATGCATCTGGCCCACGTAAACTGGAATCAAAGATTGGCAGGCAGAACTGTAAACAAACAATGGGCTGCCTTCAAGGAGGAAATAGCTCGGGTACAGTCGAGGTACATTCCACGAGGGGGATAGGTAGGACATATAAAGTCAGAGCCCTCTGGATGAAGGAGGAAATAGTGAGTAAGACGCAGCAGAAAAAAAGAGTGCGTATGGCAGACATCAGGTTGAGAATACATCTGAGAATCAGTCTAAATATAGAAAGTTCAGAGAAGTGAAAAAGGAAATAATAGGGGCAAAGTGAGGGTATGGGAATAGAATGGCAGCTAACATTAAAGGTAACCCAAAAATCTTCCATGACATGTAAATAGTAAACAAAGTAGGTGGGGTGGGCCGAATAGCAACCAAAAAGACCTACGCATGGAGGCAGAGGGTGTGGCTGAGGTATTAAATGAGCACTTTGCATCTGTCTTCACCAAGGAAGATGATGCTGCCATATACATTGTTAAGGAGGAGATACTGGATGGGATAAAAATCGATCAATTTGAGGTACTAGGCTGTACCTAATGTAGATAAGTCACCAGGAGCGGGTGGGATGCATCCTAGGATCCTGAGGGAAGCGAAGCAAGAAACTACTGAGGTACTGGCCATAATATTCCAATCCTCCTTAGAACCGGAGTGTGCCAGAGGACTGGAGAATTGCAAATGTTCAAAAAGGGGTGTCAAGATAAACCCAGCAACTACAGGCCAGTCAGTTTAACCTCGGTAGTGGGAAAGCTTTTTGAAACAATAATCCGGGACAAAATTAACAGTTACTTGGACCAGTTTGGATTAATTAAGGAGAGCCAGCACAAATTTGTTGAAGGCAAATCGTGGTTTAACCAACTTGATCAAGTTTTTTGATGAGGTAACAGAGAGGATTGATGAGGGCAATGCAGTTGACGTGGTGTACATGGATTTCCAAAAGACATTCAACAAAGTGCCACATAAAAGGCTTTCCTGCAAAGTTGAAGCCCATGGAATAAAGGCACAGTGGCAGCCTGGATATGAAATTGGCTCAGTGACAGGAAACAGAGAATATTGGTGAATGGCTGTTTGTTGGACTGCAGGAAGGTGTAACAATGGTGTTCTCCAGGGTTCAGTTCTAGGACCACCGTTTTTCCTGATATATATTAATGACTTGGATGTGGGTGTACAAGGCACAACTTCAAAATTTGACAAAATGCAAACTTTGGAAGTATAGTGAACAGTGAGGAGGAATGTGATAGACTGCAAAGAGGACATAGATAGGCTGGTGGAATGGGCGGACATGTGGCAGATGAAATTTAATGCAAAATGATGCACTTTGGTGGAAAGTATGAGGAGAGGAGAAATAAACTGAAGGGTACAATCTTAAAGGAGGTGCATGAACAGAGATCTGGGGGTATCATAAATCGTTGAAGGTGGCAGGGCAGGTTGAGAAAGCAGTTGAAAAGCTTACGGGATCCTGGGCTTCATAACTAGAGGTATAGAGTACAAAAGCGTAGAAATGATGAACCTGTATAAAACACTGGTTCGGCCTCAACTGGAGTCGTGTGTCTAATTCTGGGCACCCCACTTTAGGAAGGATGTGAAGGCCTTAGAGAGGGTGCAAAAAAGATTTACGAGAACGGTGCCAGGGATGAGGAACTTCAGCTACATGGAGAGACTGGAGAAGCTGGGGTTGCTCTCCCTCGAGCAGAGAAGAATGAGAGGAGATTTGATAGAGGTGTTCAAAACCATGAGGGGTCTGGAGAGAGTAGATAAGAGAGAAACTGTCCCCATTGGCAGAGGGGTCGAGAACCAGGGGACACAGATTTAAGGCGATTGGCAAAAGAAACAAAGACGACATAAGAAAAAACGTTTTTACAAAGCGACTGGTTAGGATCTGGAATGCACTGCCTGAAAGGGTGGTGGAGGCTGAATTAATCACTGCTTTCAAAAGGGAGTTGGATGAGTACCTAAAAGAACTTTTTTTGCAGGGCTACGCGGAAAGGACGGGGTAGTGAGACTCGTTGAGCGTCGGTATGGGCTCGACGGGACGACTGCCGTCCTTCTGTGCCGTAACCATTCTATGATTCTATGTAACAGAAATCTGACAGCTGCTGCCTCTACCAGCAGTATGAGCTCCAAGTGAAACAACCTTCAAAAGGATATGGGTTCATCGCACTACACAGTATTCCTCGGACTGGGCACGGATTGGCAGTCCCACAGAGTGGCAAGAAAGGGAGCTGGTGTGGAAAATGGAAAACGTCAGGTTAGTATAGTCGGAGGCATTCGCCCAAGATCAGGGGAAGCTAAATAAGCACACGAGGGAGAAAGGAATAGAAGGTTATACTGCTTAGAGAGGTGGGAGGTGGCTCAAGTGGAGCATGAACACCCGTTGAGCCGAAAGACCCGTTTCGGCGCTGCAAATGCTACGTAATATAAATTGTCGCTTTTGCAGTGGGATCAGTGTTGGATCGTTCCAGAGAGCCAGCCGGGATACGATGGGCCGAACGGGCCCCTTCTGTGCTGTGGCTTTTGGCAAGTACAGCATTGGGCGCGGTCATCCATTTTAGACCAAAAACGGATAGGCCAGAGTATTTTTTCTAATAAATGGTGACAAGCCAGGCACAGTGGTGGCCCAAAGAGATCTAGGGGTCCATGTACACAGATGACTAAAATCTAGGGGTCAGGTACAAAAAAAATCAAAAAAGCTAATGGAATGTTAGCCTATGTCAGTAGAGAGCCAGAACGTAAAGGGGAGGAATTATTGCTACAGCAATGCAAAGCCCTGGTTAGACGACACCTGGTGGTACCGTGTACAGTTCTGGGCATCACAGCTTAGAAAGGATATACTGGCCTTCAAACATAAAAATCTAAGAAATAGGAGGCAGGAGTAGGCCATACGGCCCCTCGAGCCTGCTCCGCCATTCAATACGATCACGGCGGATCATCGACCTCAACTCCACCAACCCGCCTGATCTCCATATCCCTTGATTGCCCAGGACCACAAAAGTCTATCTATCTCAGCCTTGAATATATTCAGAGACTCAGCATCCACAGCCCTCTGGGGCAGAGAATTCCAAAGATTCACAACCCTCTGAGTGAAGAAATTCCTCCTCATCTCGGTCTTCAATGGTATAATCCCGAGACTGTAACCCCTGGTTCTAGACACTCCAGCCAGGGGAAACAACCTGTCAGTCCCCTTCAGAATCTTGTATGTTTCAATGAGATCACCTCTCATTCTTCTAAACTCCGGAGAGTATGGCCTAGTCTACACAATCTCTCATCATAAGACAGCCCTCTCATCCCAGGAATTATTCTAGTCAACCTTTGTTGCACCGCTGCCAAAGCAAGTATATCCTTCCTTAGATAAAGAGACCCAAACTGTGCACAGTACTCCAGGTGTGGTCTCGCCAGGGCCCTGTACAATTGTATCAAGACTTCCTTACCCTTATACTGCAGCCCCTTTGCAATGAACAACATGCCATTTGCCTTCCTTATTGCTTGCTGTACCTGCATACTAGCTTTGTGTGTTTCTTGCACAAGGACACCCAAATCTCCCTGAACATAGAAACAGAGAAAATAGGTGCAGGAGTAGGCCATTCGGCCCTTGGAGCCTGCACCGTCATTCAATGAGTTCATGGCTGAACATGCAACTTCAGTACCCCATTCCTGCTTTCTCGCCATACCCCTTGATCCCCCTAGTAGTAAGGACTACATCTAACTCCCTTCTGAATATATTTAATGAATTGGCCTCAACTACTTTCTGTGGTAGAGAATTCCACAGGTTCACCACTCTCCGGGTGAAGAAGTTTCTCCTCCTCTCGGTCCTAAATGGCTTACCTCTTATCCTTAGACTGTGACCCCTAGTTCTGGACTTCCCCAACATTGGGAACATTCTTCCTGCATCTAACCTGTCTAAACCCATCAGAATTTTAAACTTTTCTATGAGATCCCCTCTCATTCTTCTGAACTCCTGTGAATACAAGCCCAGTTGATCCAGTCTCTCTTGATATGTCAGTCCGCCATCCCGGGAATCAGACTGGTGAACCTTCGCTGCACTCCCTCAATAGCAAGAATGTCCTTCCTCAAGTTAGGAGACCAAACATTTAAAAGTTTCTCACCATTTAAATAATATACGGTTTTGTATTCTTCCGACCAAAGTGAATAACCTCACATTTCCCTGCATTATTTCCCCTCTAAATCACACACCGTCCTGACTTTGACATGTATCGTCGCTCCGTCATCATCGCTGGACCAAGATCATGGAAAACCCTACCCAACTGTTCCTGTTTCACCATTTTTATTAACTCTGCTCTCTAGTCTCGGATCTGGATATTCCCCACCCTTCAGTCACATCAGCTGAGACCCTCCTACTGGTCCATTCACCCATTCTGTAAAACCAGTGTTGTTGATCGGTTCCCATCTCCCTGACCTCACTCTTGCCCCAAGAACGTGAAACCTCCCTCCTATTCCAACCCGAAAGCTGCACATTGACCTGCCTCATACTTCCCTCCATAAGCAGCCCAGTGCAAAACACTACCAAAGTGAATAACCTCACATTTCCCTACTTTATACTCCATCTGCCACCTTACTGCCCACAGTCTATCTATATCCCTTTGCAGACTGTGTTCTCCTCACAGCTTACTGTGCCACCTAGGTTTGTATCGTCAGCAAACTTGGATACATTACACACGGTCCCTTCATCTCGGTCATTAATATAGATTTGTAAATAGCTTGAGGCCCCAGAACTGATCCTTGCAGCACCCAATTAGTTACAGCCTGTCAACCTGAAAAAGACCCATTTATCCCTACTCTCTGTTTTCTGTCCGTGCTGGTACATTATCTCCAATCCCATGAGCCCTTATCTTGTTAATAACCTTCTAATGTGGCACCTTATTGAATAGAACATAAGAACGTAAGAAATAGGAACAGGAGGAGGCCATACGGCCCCTCGAGCCTGCTCCGCTATTCAATAAGATCATGGACTCAGCTCCACTTCCCTGTCCGCTCCTCATAACCCCTTATCGTTTAATTCCTTTTGGAAATCCAATATACTATATCCACTGGTTCCCCCTTATCTACCCTGCTAGTTACATCCTCAAAAAAAATCGAATAAATTTGTCAAACACGATTTTCCTTTTATAAAACCATGTTGACTCTGCCGAATCATGTTATGATTATCTCAGTACCCTGATATAGTTTCCCTAACAATGGATTGCAGTATTTTCCAGACAATTGATGTCAGGGTAACTGGCCTGTAAGTTCCCTGTTTTCTCTCTCCCTCCTTTCTTGAATAGCGATGTTACATTTGCTCCCTTCCAATTCGCTGGGAAGGTTGTAGAATCAGGGGAAATTTGGAAGATCAAAACCAATGCATCCACCTCTTTTAGAACCCTAGGATGTAGGCAGTCAGGTCCAGGGGATTTGTCAGCTTTTAGTCCCATTAGTTTCTCCAGTACTTTTGCTCTACTTATATTAATTACATTAAGTTCCTTCATCCTCATTAGATTCTTGGTTCTCTACCATTTTAGGTATGATTTTTGCATCTTCTACTGTGAAGACAGATACAAAATATTTGTTTAACGTTTCTGCCATTTCCTTATTCCCCATAGTAATTTCTCCTGCCTCAATCTTTAAGTGACCAACGATTACTTACGCTACTCTCTTCCTTTTTACATACTTGTAGAAGCTCTTACAATCTGTTTTTATGTTTCTTGCGAGTTTTCTCTCATATTCTATTTATTTCCCTCATCAATTTTTTGCTCACCCTTTGCTGGTTTCTGAAACGCTGCCGCTTCTCAGGCTTACTACTGTTCTTCGCAATATTATAAGCTGCTTCTTTCAAATTCTAATTCCTCGAATTCTGCCCTCTTGAGCGGCCCTGATTATAATCGCTCAACCCATTGGTGGCCGTGCCTTCAGCTGCCTGGGCCCCAAGCTCTGGAACTCCCTCCCTAAACCTCTCCACCTCTCTTCCCTCCTTTAAGACGCTCCTTAAAACCTACCTCTTTGACCAAGTCTGCTGTAATGTCTTCCTATGTGGCTCAGTGTCAAATTTATTTGTTTTGTCTTATAACACTCCTGTGAAGTGCCCCTGGTATGTTTTACTACATTAAAGGCACCATTAAAGTCAACAAGTTGTTGTTTCAATCTAATGCTATCCTTAACTTCTTTAGTTAGCCACAGATGGATCACTTTTCCTGTAGTGTTTTTGTTTCTCAATTGAATGTATTTTTGTTGAGAATTATGAAATATTTCTTTAAACGCTGGCCACTGCTTATCTACTGCCATACCGTTTAATCTATTTTTCCAATCTACCTTAGCCAACTCGCCCTTCATACCTATGTAATTGGCTTTACTTAGGCTTTACGCAGACAAGTCACTCTCAAATGTAACGTGAAATTCTATCGTATTATGATCACTCTGCCCCAGAGGATCCTTTACAATGAGATTGCTAATTAACCTGGTCTCATTACACAAAACAAGATCTAAAATATCCTGTTCCCTGGTTGCTTCCATGACATATTGTTCTAGCAAACTATCCCGAATGCATTCCATGAACTCATTCTCCAGACTACCTTTGCCAATTTGATTTGTCCGGTCTATTTAAGGTTAAAGTCCCCCACGATTGTTGCATTACCTTTGTTAAAAACTCCTCCTATTTCTTGATTAATATTCTGTCCAACAGTATAGCTACTGTTAGGGGACCTATATACTATTCCCACCAGTGTTTTCTGCCCCTTGTTATTCCGCATCTCCACTCATACTGATTGAATTTCCTGATCTTCCATGCCGAGATGCTCTCTCTCTACTGCCATCGTATCATCCTTATTATCAATGCTAGCCCCCCCCCTCCTTTATCATTCTGCTGGTCTTTCCGAAACGTCAAGTACCCTGGAACATTTAGTTCCCAACCTTGGTCACCTTGCAACCACGTCTCTGTAATGGCTATTGGATCATACCCACGTGTCTCTATTTATGCCACTCGTAGATCTATCTTGTTGCAAATACTTTGTGCATTCAGATATAGAACCTTTAATTTTAATGTTTACCATTATTCCCTGCTTTGACCATATTCTCTGCTGTACTGCTACCATTAATCTCTCTGTCGTGTGCTGGCACTCTGCTTATTTTTTTTACCCAAATCGCTACACTGCTCTATTGCATTGACCTTCCTCTTTAGATTTCTAAATTTCCCTTCATCCGACCTCCCAGCCCCCATTGTTTAGTTTAAAGCCCCTCAATTCGCCAGGACGCTGGTCTCAGCCCGGTTTAAATGGAGCCAGTCCTGACAGAACAGCTCCCTCTTTCCCCAGTACTGGTGCCAGTGCCCTGTGAATTGAAACACCTTAATAAGAACATAAGAAATAGGAGCAGGAGTAGGCCATACAGCCCCTCGAGCCTGCTCCACCATTCAATACGATAACCCCTTATTCCCTTTTCGTTTAAGAAACTGTCTATTTCTGACTTAAATGTATTCAATGTCCCAGCTTCCACAGCTCTCTGAGGCAGCGAATTCCATAGACCCACAACTCTCAGAAGAAATTTCTCCTCATCTCAGTTTTAAATGGGTGGCCCCTTATTCTAAGATCATGCCCTCTAGTTCTAGTCTCCCCTATCAGTGGAAAATCCTCTCTGCATCCACCTTATCAAACCCCCTCATAATCTTATACGTTTCGATAAGATCGCCCTTCAGTCTTCTGAATTCCAATGAATAGAGGCCCAAACTACTCAAGCTTTCCTCAGAAGTTAACCCCCTCATCCCCGGGATCAATAAGAACATAAGAACGTAAGAATTAGGAACAGGAGTAGGCCATCTAGCCCCTTGAGCCTGCTCCGCCATTCAATAAAATCATGGCTGATCTGGTCGTGGACTCAGCTCCACTTACCCGCCCTCTCCCCGTAACCCTTAATTCCCTTATTGCTTAAAAATCTATCTATCTTTGACTTGAAAACATTCAATGAGCCAGCCTCAACTGCTTCCTTGGGCAGAGAATTCCACAGATTCACAACCCTCTGGGAGAAGAAATTCTTTCTCAACTCGGTTTTAAATTGGCTCCTCCGTATTTTGAGGCTGTGCACCCTAGTTCTAGTCTCCCCCACCAATGGAAACAACCTCTCTCTGCCTCTATCTTGTCTATCCCTTTCATGATTTTAAATGTTTCTATAAGATCACCCCTCATCCTTCTGAACTCCAAGGAATAAAGACCCAGTCTACTCAATCTATCATCATAAGGTAACCCCCTCATTTCTCGAATCAGCCTAGTGAATCGTCTCTGTACTCCTTCCAAAGCTAGTATATCCTTCCTTAAGTAAGGTGACCAAAACTGCACGCAGTACTCCAGGTGCGGCCTTACCAATACCTTATACAGTTGCAGCAACACCTCCCTGCTTTTGTACTCCATCCCTCTCTCAATGAAGGCCACATTCCATTCGCCTTCCTGATTACCTGCTGCACCTGAAAACTAACCTTTTGGGATTCATGCACAAGGACCCCCAGGTCCCTCTGCACCGCAGCATGTTGTAATTTCTCCCCATTCAAATAATATTCCCTTTTACTGTTTTTTTTTCCCCAAGGTGGATGACCTCACACTTTCCGACATTGTATTCCATCTGCCAAACCTTAGCCCATTCGCTTAACCTATCCAAATCTCCTTGTAGCCTCTCTGAGTCCTCTACACAACCCGCTTTCCCACTAATCTTAGTGTCATCTGCAAATGTTGTTGCACTACACTCTGTCCCCTCCTCTCGGTCATCTATGTATATTGTAAACAGTTGTGGTCCCAGCACTGATCCCTGTGGCACACCACTAACCACTGATTTCCAACTGGAAAAGGACCCATTTATCCCGACTCTCTGCTTTCTGTTCGCCAGCCAATTCTCTATCCATGCTAATACATTTCCTCTGACTCCGCGTACCTTTATCTTCTGCAGTAACCTTTTGTGTGGCACCTTATCGAATGCCTTTTGGAAATCTAAATACACCACATCCATCGGTACACCTCTATCCACCATGCTCGTTATATCCTCAAAGAATTCCAGTAAGTTAGTTAAACATGATTTCCCCTTCATGAATCCATGTTGTGTCTGCTTCATTGCACTATTCCTATCCAACCTGGTGAACCTTCTCTGAACTGCCTCCAAAGCAAGTATATCCTTTCGTAAAAATGGAAACCAAAATTGCAGGCAGTATTCCAGGTGTGGCCTCACCAATACCCTGTATAACTGTAGCAAGACTTCCCTGCTTTTATACTCCATCCCCTTTGCAATAAAGGTCAAGATTCCATTGGCCTTCCTGATCACTTGCTGTACCTGCATACCAACCTTTTGTGTTTCATGCACAAGTACCCCCAGGTCCCTCTGTATTGCAGCACTTTGCAATCTTTCTCCATTTAAATAATAAATTGTTCTTTGATTTTTTTTTCTGCCAAAGTGCATGACCTCACACTTCCCGACATCTGCCAAATTTTTGCCCACTCACTTAGCCTGTCTATGTCCCTTTGCAGATTTTGTGTGTCCTCCTCACACATTGCTTTTCCTCCCATCTTTGTATCGTCAGCAAACTTGACTACGTTACACTCAGTCCCTTCCTCCAAGTTATTACAATAGATTGTAAATAGTTGGGGTCCCAGCACTGATCCCTGCGGCACCTCACTAATTACTGATTGCCAACCCGAGAATGAACCATTTATTCCGACTCTCTTCTCTGTTAGTTAGCTAATCCTCTATCCATGCTAATATATTACCCCCAACCCCGTGAACTTTTATCTTGTGCAGTAACCTTTTATGTGGCATCTTGTCAAATGCCTTCTGGAAGTCCAAATACACCACATCCGCTGGTTCCCCTTTACCCACCCTTCGTTACATCCTCAAAGAACTCCAGCAAATTTGTCAAACATGACTTCCCCTTCATAAATCCATGCTGACTCTGCCTGACCAAATTTTGCTTTTCTACATGTCCTGCTATTGCTTCTTCCCACACCACTCTTTGAGCCATGCATTTAACTCTCTGATCTGTTTGATGTCAATGTGGACTTGGCTCAGGTAGTAATGCAGTGATTATTACCCCTGAGGTTTTGCTCAATAATTTAGACCCTAGTTCCCCAAACTCCCTCAGCAGAACCTCATTCTTGGTTCTATCTCGGTCATTGGAGCCGACGTGGACCACAACAACTGGATCCTCCCCTTCCTAATCCAAGTTCTTCTCCAGCCACACCTACCGTGTCCAACCCATGCAAGACCATCACCCAAAGCAAACAGCCCCAACCTGTTCAAATGCAGGTGCACAGCATGAACACTGCCTCAAAGCCATGAAATACCGCAGCACCAGGGCGGCTGCTGTTACCGGCCACCGCCACCAGAGGCCCTCAGGGAGCCGCAGAGGGCAGCGCTGCCCTTTGGCTACTCAGCAATCCTTCAACGCACGGGTCACAAGTCCAGCTGTGAGGCGAACCTGGTGGCTGCATTACAAAATGCCAGTGTCCCAAAAACAAGAGCAGAAAGGGAGGGTTGTTCCCCCCCCCCCCCACCGACCGCCTGTTGATAGCATTTTGTTTTTTGTCAAAGTTCTCAGCAGGTCAGCAAATTACACACAGCCTGTCACACCAGGCAGAGAAGCCACTTAACCAAACGCTACGTCGCACTCGTAAATATAAGACTACAGGAGCAGGAGTAGGCCATTCGAGCCTGCTCCGCCATTCAATAAGATCATGGCTGACCTTTTACCTCAACTCTACCCCAATATCCCTCGATTCCATTTTAGCCCAAAAATCAATTAATCTGTCTTGAATATACTCAACGACTGAGCATTCCCAGCCCTCTGGGGTAGAGAATTCCAAAGATTCACAACTCTTGAGTGAAGAAATTTGTCATGTCCAAAATGGCCGACCCCTTACTCTGAGACTGTGACCCCTGGTTCTAGACTCCTCAGCCAGAGGAAACATCCTCCCTGCATCTACCCCGTCAAGCCCTGTAAGAATTTTATATATTTCAATTCAATCACCTTTCATTCCTCTAAACTCTAGAGAATATAGGCCTAGTCTACTCAATCTCTCCTCATAGGACAATCCCCCCACCCAGGAATCAGTCTGGCGAACCTTGGTTGCACTCCCTCTATGGCAAGTATATCCTTCCTCAGGTAAAGAGACCAAAACTGTACATGTTACTCCAGGTGTGGTCTCACCAGGGCCCTGTATAATTGCAGTAAGATGTCTTTACTCTTATACTCAAATCCCCTTATAATAAAGGCCAACATACCATTTGCTTTCCCAATTGCTTGCTGTACCTGTATGTTAACTTTCAGTGATTCATGTACAAGGACATCCAGGTTGAGCACCGACATTTTCCATTTTAAATAATATTCTGCTTTTCTATTTTTCCGATCAAAACAGATACATTCACATTATATTCCAACTGCCACTTCCTTAAACTGCCTATATTCCTTTGCCGGCAACTTTGCGTCCTCCTCACAGCTCATTTTCCCATCGAGCTTTGCGTCGTCAGCAAACTTGGATATATTACACTCAGTCCCCTCATCTAAATCATTGCTATAGATTGTGAATCGCTGGCCCCCTAGCACCAATCCATGCGGCA
Organism: Pristiophorus japonicus; assembly: GCF_044704955.1. Taxonomy (NCBI): domain Eukaryota; kingdom Metazoa; phylum Chordata; class Chondrichthyes; family Pristiophoridae; genus Pristiophorus; species Pristiophorus japonicus. The sequence goes on along the minus strand of NC_091985.1, from coordinate 198,879,697 downwards.
TCCCACCAGTTACAGCCTGCCAACCCTCTCTTTCCTGTCCGTTAATCAATCCTCAATCCATGCTAATATATTACCCCCTCATCTACTGCAAGATCCTTCAAACTGCTCCCAGACTTCAATCAAACAACTTGCCGTTATATCAAACTCTTGCAAGTTGGAAAAACATCCCGAGGATCTTCATGGAGGTGTAATAGGACAAAAGTGGACACCAGCACAAGTAGGAGATATTAGGGTGGGTGACCTGGTCACAGAGGTGGGCGTGAAGCACGGTTTTAAGGGAGGAGTGGCTCAGTGAAAGGATGAGACAGCGCGAGGCCGGGAAAGAGACAGCGCTATTGTCCAGTGGGAGTAGTTCAAGCAAGCCCATGGTGGAGGTCAGGGCACAGAGACGGGGACAGTTCAGAATGGACCTAGTTCGGCATGAGAGAGTCACTAATCAATCCAATGGGGAATTCAGGAGCAACCTCTTCACCAGCAAGTAGTGACAATGTGGAACTCCCTACCATAGGGAGTGGTGGAGGCCGAAAGGCATAGATGCTTTTAAGCAGAGGCTAGGTATGCACACGAGGAAGAAAGGAACAGAAAAAGATGCTGATAGGGTGAGAAGAGGGAGGAGAGGAGGCTCGTGTGGAACATAAACACGGAACCGATGGGCCAAAAGGCCTGTGCTGCAAATTCTACACAACATCTGTGGGGGATACATGAGACACAGAACCAGGAGGAAGGAAGGAGGGAGGGAGCGAAAAATCCCTCGTCACTGTCCAGCAATCAACCCCAGAAATGCGCAGACATCGCCCTCCGCACCCAACCCAGGCACCTTCGCAACCAGTTCCCCAGCTCCCCACACAGCCTGCTCCCCTCAACATACACACCACATCCAACCCGGGCTCCTTCTCAACCAGTCCCCCACCTCCCCACACAGCCCCCTCCCCCCAACATACACACCACATCCAACCCAGGCTCCTTCTCAACCAGTCCCCCACCTCCCCACACAGCCCCCTCCCCCCCAACATACACACCGCACCCAACCCAGGCTCCTTCTCAACCAGTTCCCCAGCTCCCCACACAGCCTGCTCCCCCCAACATACACACCACATCCAACCCAGGCTCCTTCTCAACCAGTCCCCCACCTCCCCACACAGCCCCCTCCCCCCAACATACACCCCAATCCAACCCAGGCTCCTTCTCAACCAGTCCCCCACCTCCCCACACAGCCCCCTCCCCCAAACACACACCCCACATCCAACCCAGGCTCCTTCTCAACCAGTCCCCCAGCTCCCCACACAGCCCCCTCCCCCAACATACACCCCACATCCGACCCAGGCTCCTTCTCAACCAGTTCCCCAACTCCCCACACAGCCCCCTCCCCCAACATACACCCCACATCCGACCCAGGCTCCTTCTCAACCAGTTCCCCAACTCCCCAAACACACACCCCACATCCAACCCAGGCTCCTTCTCAACCAGTTCCCCAGCTCCCCACACAGCCCCCTCCCCCCAACACACACCCCACATCCAACCCAGGCTCCTTCTCAACCAGTTCCCCACCTCCCCACACAGCCTGCTCCCCCCCCCCCCCCAACATACACCCCACATCCAACACGGGCTCCTTCTCCAGCAGTCTCCCAGCTCCCCACACAGCCCCCTCCCCCCAACACACACCCCACATCCAACCCAGGCTCCTTCTCAACCAGTCCCCCAGCTCTCCACGTGCAGCCCCCTCCCCCAAACACACACCCCACATCCAACCCAGGCTCCTCCCCCACCCAGCATCAAACCCAACCTCCGTACCCCCACACGTCCAACCAAGACTCCCACCGCGTCAAACCCGTGTGCTGCCGACTCTCCCCCGTGCCCCCTCCCCTCCCACCCACCCCGCCAGGCGCCTAAAGTGCACTGCACCCCACCCAGCCCAAGGACGTCCAACGCGCCTTACACCTTACAACCCCCATCCTCCCCAGGACGTCCAACCAAGTCACCAAGACTCCCACCCCACCACATCAAACCCACTCCCCCGCCCAACACGCCTTTCTCCCACCCCCCCCCCCCCCCCCAAAGCAGTGTGGAACGGGGGAGGGGGGTCGTGGGAGCACTGTTCAAGGCCCCGCACAGTTAACGCAAGCTGCAAATCTGTTTGCGGTTACCGAATGACCCTTTCATGTTGCAGCGTGCCCAGGGCTGGGAGGGGAAAGCCCGTGGATCGGGGGGGGGGGGGGGGGAGAACGGGGCCGATGGGGATCCCGCACTCTTGGGACTAAACCTAGCGCGGAGTGGGGGTGGGGGGGGGGGGAAAGAAGGGTGAGGGACGGGTCGGGGTAACGTACTTGGGGCGAGCAATTCCTCGGCCTCCTCGTGCTCCACCTTGCAGGGGATCACCTGCCAGACGGGCTGGGGGCCCCGGCCTCCTGACCCCTCCTCGTCCAGCTCGCACTCCACGATCCGCAGAGCCGCCACGGGCTCGGACGCAGAGTCTCCGTCGCTCTCCTCCTCCTCCCCCCGCTCCGGGCTGGGGCCTCGCTCCGGGCTGGGGTCCTGCTCCGCCTGGCGGGCCGCTTCCGGCTCCGAGCTGGGGCCCGGCTCCGCCGCCTGGGACTCGGACTCCGTCGCCTCCGTTGCTGCTGCTGCCGCCGCTGATCCGCCCGTTTTCGCGGCCCGGCGCCGCCCCCTCCGCCTCGGGCCGCGTCCCGCCGCGCGCCAGCGGTAGGTGTGGCCAGCCTGGCAGGCCCAGATGGCGGGCGCGGTGCCGCCGGGCGCGAGGTACCTCAGGCTGGGCGGGTGGAGGCAGCCCTGGCAGTGGCGATGGGCCCAGCCGACCAGCTCCCCCAGCGCCTCGCCGCACGTGCGCAGGTCCTGCCGACTCGCCGGGGCCTCGCCGTTTTCTGCGGAGGAGAACAAGACTCGAGGTCACCGCGATGGCAGGGCAAGGGGGGGGGGGGGGGGTGGGGGCAGAGTCCGCGACGCCAACTTCCTGAGGGCACCATGCCCGAGGGACTCGGCGACACCATCAATCCTCTGGTCGCACCGTGAGCGGAGGGACCTCACCGCCAGGGCCCAAACACCGGGCTCCACCCACCCACCCAGCCCCTACCCAGATATGGACCTCCCCAGGCTCTCTAACCTCCTCTCCAGCTCCCCACAGCCCTCCGCAGAGTCCTGCGCTCCTCCAATTCTGCCTGCTTCGCGTCGCCGGCCTTCATTGTTCCACCATTGGCGGCCGGGGCCTTCAGCTGCCTGGGCCCCGAACTCAGGAATCCCCTCCCTAAAACCTCTCCGCCTTCCAGATGCTCCTTCAAACCTTTCTCTTTGACCAAGCTCAAGCTCTCGGTCCACCTGTCCTAATATCTCCCTGTGGGCCTCGGTGTCAAATTTTGTTTGATGATAATCGCTTCAGCGAAGCACCTTGGGACATTTTTGTACCTGAAAGGGGCAACAGAAAATTAAATTCTTGATCCACCAACCCCCCCACTCTTCCCCCACTGATCCAAACTCCCCACACCCGGCGACTCCACCACCTGACCCGACACCACCCCCCTACCATCCCTCGATTCCCACAGCCGCCCCCTCCCCTCGATTCCCCAAAGCTCCCCCCACACTCTTCCTTCCCCACTATCCCAGGGGGTCACTGGACAGTGATCAGGAGCAGGAACCCTGGATGATTTCCCCTCTCTCTAACCCAGGGGGTCACTGAGCAATGATCAGGAGCAGGAACCCTGGCTAATTTCCCCTCTCGCTAACCCAGGGATCACTGGACAGTGATCAGGAGCAGGAACCCTGGCTGATTTCCCTCTCTCTCTCTCTCTAACCCAGGGGGTCACTGGACAGTGATCAGGAGCAGGAACCCTGGCTTATTTCCCTCTCTCTCTCTCTCTCTAACCCAGGGGGTCACTGGACAGTGATCAGGAGCAGGAACCCTGGCTGATTTCCCCTCTCTCTCTAACCCAGGGGGGTCACTGGACAGTGATCAGGAGCAGGAACCCTGGCTTATTTCCCTCTCTCTCTCTAACCCAGGGGGTCACTGGACAGTGATCAGGAGCAGGAACCCTGGCTTATTTCCCTCTCTCTCTCTAACCCAGGGGGTCACTGGACAGTGATCAGGAGCAGGAACCCTGGCTGATTTCCCCTCTCTCTCGAACCCAGGGGGTCACTGGACAGTGATGAAGAGCAGGAACCCTGGCTTATTTCCCTCTCTCTCTCTAACCCAGGGGGTCACTGGACAGTGATCAGGAGCAGGAACCCTGGCTGATTTCCCCTCTCTCTCTAACCCAGGGGGTCACTGGACAGTGATCAGGAGCAGGAACCCTGGCTGATTTCCCTCTCTCTCTCTAACCCAGGGGGTCACTGAGCAATGAGCAGGAACAGGAACCCAGGCTGATTTCCCCTTCTCTCTAACCCAGGGGGTCACTGAGCAATGAGCAGGAGCAGGAACCCTGGCTGATTTCCCCTCTCTCTAACCCAGGGGTCACTGAGCAACGATCAGGTGCAGGAACCCTAGCTGATTTCCTCCCTAACCCAGAGGTCACTGGACAGTGATCAGGAGCAGGAACCCTGGCAGATTTCCCCCTCTCTCTTACCCAGGGGGTCACTGAGCAATGATCAGGAGCAGGAACCCTGGCCGATTTCCCCCTCTCTCTCTAACCCAACCTGTATTTTACCCCACACGACCAGCAGTGAGAACGCCCCAGCCCTCTGCACGGGGGTCCATGAGCTCCAGGATCGACGGTGTCACACCACGTCGCACGGGGGCAGCTTGGGGCCTTCAGCAAGCCGAGCACCCCACCCCCTCCTCCCCGAATAATAACGCCAATTGAGACCCCGGCAGTCGCGATCCGTGAGCAGGCTCACGTTACGAAACTGCTGCGCTTCTCGATTCAGTTTGGCTGCAGGATTGAGAGTGCGGAGAATGGACTCATGGGGAGCAGTGTACGGTGGTGGGTGGGGGTTGGCGAGAGCTGGACGACGTGGCGGGGGGTGGCATGGAATGGGTGGCAGGTCACAAAATAGCGAGCAGACAACTTAAAAAGGGGAGGTGGGGGCAGAGGGACAAACTCCCTCCGTTTCCAAGTGTCTGAGTAAGACCTTCAAAACAAAAACACATCAAATTGCTCAAGTATTGCACTGGATACAAAAAAAAAGAAGAATCGAGAGACTAAATGAAGTTCCATTCTCCGGCACCATCATCCATCACCTCAAAGGACAACTAAAGCCGTGAACCTAGAGCGTGCAGGGGGTCTGCACACGAAACACCCCCCACCGCCCTCCAATTCCCCTGATCCGGCCACAGGAAAAACTGACCCTTGCCCTCCCTTCCCCCACGCACAGCTCCAGCCCAGACTTGAATTGTCCTTTTTTTTTTTAAAAACAAGCACAATAATTGACGACAGCGACACAGGAGACTTAACCGCAGGATGGCGCTCGCTAGCTGAAGGGCTTTGCCAGCGAGCGATGCCAACGTGGACGGCGGGCGAGATGAAGAGGCGATGGATGCAGTCTCTGGAGTGGCTCTGCCAGAGCAGCCGGCCAGGGCTGCAGCAGCGACGAACCGCAGAGGCAGCAATGCTGCACCCCCTCCCCCCCCCACCCCCTTGTCGCCGGGAGGTGGCAGTGCGGCACTTCCACCTTCCTCGCGGGTCCTGTGGCCTGTATTCTGCTCGCCTGAAAACCACCTCCCCGGCCCCTCGGAGCTTCCCCATCCTCCCCCACCGCCCTGTAACGGCTCCACCCCAAAACACACAGACAGTTAGGCTACGAGAGATTCGAGACGAACGAGAGAACGAAGCACAAAAGCAAAATACCGCGGATGCTGGAATCTGAAATAGAAACAGAAAATGCTGGAAATCTCAGCGGGTCAGGCAGCGGCTGTGGAGAGAGAAACAGAGTTAACGTTTCGGGTCAACGACCCTTCGTCAGAACTGGCGAATGTTCGAAATGAACCGATTCTTAAGGAGCACTGAAAGGGGGAGGGGATGAAAGAACAAAAGGGAAGGTCGGTGATAGGGTGGAAGACAGGAGAGATTCGGGAGACAAAAGGGGTGGTGGGCTGAATTGAGATGGCAATGGCAGAAGTTAGAAAAAGATTGGCCGATCTTATGTTTCTCTGTTTCCCATGGCAGCTGGTAATTATCATGCCATTCACACCCTAACTGAACAAATCTTTTTCTAACTTCTGCCATGACCATCCCAAGTCGGCCCATTATCCCTTTTGTCTCTCTCTAATCTCTCCTGCCTTCCACTCTATCACAGACCTCCCCCTTTTGTGCTCCTTTGGAATGTGTCCATTTCAAACACTCTCCCGTTCTGACGAAGGGTCGCCAACCCGAAACGTTAACTCTTGCGTTCCTCTCCACACATGCTGCCTGACCTGCTGAGAGAACAAAGCACACTGCCGGGTGAACGAGAAAGCATTCCATGAGCAGCACCCACATCGAGTCGGGAAGCCCAGGAGGAAGCCATTCGGCCCATCGTGCCTGTGCCAGCACTTTGAAAAGAACGATCCAATTAGTCCCAATCGCCTGCCCTTTCCCCACAGCCCCTGCAAATTTGACCATTTTAAGTATTTATGCAATTCCTTTTTGAAAGTCACTATTGAATCTGCTTCCAGCATCCTTTCAGGCAGTGCATTCCACGTGACAAATGGTTGTGTAAAAAAATAATTCTCACCTTCCCCCTGGCATTTTTGCTATTCCCCCTAAAATCCGTGTCCCCTGGTTATTGAACCTCCCGCCAGTGGAAAAACAATTTCTCCTCATTAACTGTCAAAATCCCACGTAGTTTTGAACAACTCGATTAAATCTCCCCTTGACCTGAACTGCTCCAAAGGAGAACAATCCCAGCTTCTCTCGTCTCCCCACATAACGGCAGTCCCTCAGCCCCAATAACGTTCCAATAAACCTCTTCTGCGCCTTGTCCAAAGGCCTCGACGTCCTGCCTAAAGTACGGTGCCCAGAATGTACACAGTACTCCAGCTGAGGCCTAACCAGTGACGTAGGAAGGTTTAGCAGAGCTTTCTTGCTTCTGCGCTCTATGCTTCAGTTTATAAAGCCCAGGATCCCGAGTCGTTTCTCAACAGGCTTTTTAACTTGATTCGTGTAGGCGAACCCCCAGATCTCTCTGCTCCTGCGCTGCCTTTAAAATTGAACCACGTTAGTTTATATTGCCTCTCCTCGTTCGTCCTGCCAAAACGCAACACACACTGGGCAGTGCTGAATGATGTAACGGAGAACAAAATGATGAATTAATCCCACCAGGAATCACAGCAATCGGTGCACCCCATTACGACAACACTTTGGAGCACCCTCGCCACACACTTCTACAAACTCCTCCTCTCCCAAGAGAAATTTTGGGCCTTTACTGGGCTCTGCTGGGATGGGCATACAGCGGGATTAACTGGCCGACTGGAACGGGTTCCCCGACCCCGACACGATGCGGAGGCTGTGGGAGATGGGGGGGTGAGGGTGTTGTGGGGGGCGTTGGAAGACCAGACCTTAGTATTCACAGCGCTGACCCGACACCAACAGCCTGTGATCTCAAGAGAGAACTGGAGGAGGCGGGGGAGGGGGTTGGGCATTGAATGGAATGTGAAGTGTGCTTACCTCTGTGAGCGGCACCAAATCGCTGCAGATCACTGTAACAAGAACACAGAGCAAGAGTGAGAACAGGGTACAGCGACAACCCGGAGCATCATCGCAGCAACATGCATTTATATAATGCCTTTAACAGAGCAAAACTTCCCAAGGCGCACAACAACAGCGACATCAATCAAAACATTTTGACATGGACACACAAAAAGCATCATAATAATAACTTCTATTTATATAGCACCTTTAACGTAGTAAACCATCCTAAGACGCTTCAAGCAGTGTTACAAAACAGATAAATGTGACACCGAGTCACAAAAGAAGAAATTAGGGCAGGTGACCAAAAGCTTGGTCAAAGCGGAAGGTTTTAAGAAGCGTCTTAAAAGGAGGAGAGAGAGATAGAGAGGCAGAGAGGTTTAGGGAGGGAGTTCCAGAGCTTGGGGCCCAGGCAGCTGAAGGCACGGCCACCGATGGTTGAGCAGTTATAATCAGGGATGCTCAAGAAGGCAGAATTTAAGGAGCGCAGACATCTCGTGGGGTAGTGAGGCTGAAAAAAATGAGAGATAGGGAGGGGCAAGGCCATGGAAACAAGGCTGAGGATTTTGAAATCGAGGTGCTGTTTAACCGGGAGCCAATGTAGGTCAGCGAGCACAGGAGCTGATGGGTGAGCGGGACTTGCTGCAAGTTAGGACACGGGCTGCCGAGTTTTGGATGACCTCAAGTTTACATAGTGTAGAATGTGGGAGCCAGGAATTGAGTTGGATTGGTCCAATCTAGGAGGTAATAAAGGCATGAATGAGGGTTTCATCAGCAGAAAAGGTGAAGCAGGGGCAGAGGCAGGCAATGTTAAGAAGGTGGAAAAGGGCGCTTTTAGTTATGCCACGTATATGTGGCTGGAAACTAATTTCAAGGTCGAATATGACACCCAGGTTGCCAACAATCTTGTTCCCCCTCAGACTGATGCTAGGGAGAGGGATGGAGTCAGTGGTTAGGGAACGCAGTTTGTGGCAGGGACCAAAGATAATGGCTTCGGTCTTCCCAATATTTAACTGGAGAAAATTTTTGCTCATCCAGTACTGGATGCCGAACAAGCAATCTGACAATTTAGATACCAACATAACATATGAAATAGGAGTCGTCGGCCATTTGGCCCCTCAAGCCTGCTCCACCATTCAATAAGATCATGGCTGATCTGATCTTGGCCTCAACTTCCCTACTCGCGCCCCATAATCCTTCATTCCATTATCATTCAAAAATCTGTATCCCCTCCTTAAATATATTCAATGACCCAGCCTCCACAGGTCTCTGGGGTAGAGAATTCCAAAGATACATGACCCTCAGAGAAGAAATTCCTCCTCATTTCCGTTCTCAATGGGCGACCCCTTATTCTGAAACTGCCCCCTAGTTCTAGATTCCCCCACGAGGGGAAACATCCTCTCTGCATCTACCCTGTCAAGCCCCCTCAGAATCTTATAGGCTTCAATAAGATCACCTCTCATTCTTCTAAACTCCAATGAGTATAGGCCCAACCTGCTCAACCTTTCTTCATATGTCAGCCCCTTCATCTCAGGAAACAACCTCGTGAACCTTCTCTGAACAGCCTCCAAAGCAAGTATATCCCACCTTAACTAAGTAGACCAAAACTGTATGCAGTACTCCAGGTGTGGAGAGATGACTGAAAGTTTGCTCAAAGAGGTAGATTTGAAGGAGCCTCTGAAAGGAGCAAGGAGAGGCGGAGAGGTTTAGGCAGGGAGTCGCAGAGCTTAGGGACTAGACAACAGAAGGCACGGCCACCAATGGTTGAGCGATTACAATCAAGGATGCTCAAGGAGGGCAGAATAAGGTGCGCCGATATCTCGGGGGGTTGTGGGGCTGGAGAAGATTAGAGATAGGGAGGGGCGAGACCATGGAGGGATTTATAAACAAGGAGGCGTTGCTTAACCGGGAGCCAATATAGGTCAGCGAGCACAGCTACAATGGGCAAGTGGGACTTGGTGCGAGTCCGGACATGGTTCGACCGCCGAGATATTTGAGGAGTTAAGGGTTAACACTCGAACTTCTTTGTGTCTTAAAGTAACAGACTTCCCTTACTTTTCAAGATATAAACAGGATGACTTTGAAGCATTGCTTGTTTTCGGAGATGTAAAGTGCTTGTGCAAGAGAATAAGTCTTAGTAACCCATGAGAGGTTAATGTAACTTTAGTTTAAGGGTAATAAAACATGGAGAGGGATCTATTAGCTAGAGATAGCAGTTGTTCAAGCTTTTACTTCAAAGATGCTAACGCACGTTAAGTCAGGAAGTCTCGTGCAGGGGATGTGGTTCTGAGGTAAACAATTTGAAACTGTTTACGTGAACATTCTGTTGTCAAAGGATTTGGGGAATAGGTATGTCATACAGGCTTATCTATGACATTTTCATTTGGTGTCGTCAAAACATGGTGTATAAAAAGGCGTGGTTTTCCAGTTTGTTAGAGTGTGCTCGAAAGATACAGGTACTAGGGAAAAGCCACTCTGTATGCAGTTAAAACTGATCACCTTTACTGAGCCAGTAAAGTCCGCTTCATATACTCCACTGCGAAGTCTCGGGCTTACTCTAAATGGGAAGTTGTGAATCAGAAGAGAAAGGAGGTTGACTGCGAACAGACACGGACAGCAGAGTTTTGGATGACCTCAAGTTTACTAAGAGTAGAATGTGGGACGCCAACTATAACTCATTGCAAAACAAACAGTGTAAAGAGATTTTACTCACTGTAAAACAAACAGTGAAGGGGAGAGAGAAAGTGGGGGGGGGGGGGGAGGAAAAAGAGAGAGAGAGAGCGAGAGAGAGAGAGAGACACCGAGCGAGAAGAAAGAGAGAGACACAGAGAGAGAGAGAGACGGACAGAGAGAGAGAGAGAGAGAGAGAGAGAGAGAGACGGACAGAGAGAGAGAGAGAGAGAGAGACGGA